>NC_134469.1:26438129-26575629 GCF_964194025.1 Convolutriloba macropyga | reverse complement strand
TTGCGAGTTGGAGTGGTGGCTAATCCCGAAACAGTAAAATTGATAAAACTTTATTGTAAAAAAATTAATATTTGAAAATCTGAAGGCTGGCAAAAAACAAACAGGCTTGGGTGGTTTCTCCTAGATCCCAACCCTATATAACATTAAAAGAAGTAGAAAGGTCTTAAAGAGCAACACAGCAAGAACTCAAAAACAACAAGAGCAGAAAACGACCTTCTTTCTCTAACAAATCAAGAAAAACTCGCCAAAATACACTGACTTGAGCGGTAAATATAGTCTTACTGTTTTCAGTGCTTTAACAATTTTTGAGCAGTAAATAGTTAAGGCATCTTCTATCCAAAATTTTTTAAAAAATTTTCGCATGACAAAGGAAATAAAAAGGAGCTAGAACAGCTACACAGCAAGGACTCAAAAATAGCTTTCTTCCTAGGACTCAGCAGAAAAATTACCGCAAAAAGTCTTAAAGGTAAACAACGTAGTCATGTTGTCTGTGCTCTAAAGATTCTTGAGCAGTAAATTGTCACTATTTCTTGTATTGCAAAGTTTTTCTGAGCAGTAAAACGTTTGATACTGTTTGCTGTATCTAAATGCTACTTGAGCTGCGATTCAACTTTTACTACCATCAGTTTATGGTATTACAACTCTTGAGTACAAAGAGCAGAACATTTAATTTTGCACAAACATGCAGGACATACATTTGCTTTCAATCTGTTTCGGTACCAAATTGAACTGGTGCACATAGAGAGATACCGTAATGTGTGATTTTCGGGAAAACTCACTCCAATATGATATTGCGAACATATCAACCGCTAGAATATAGCGTGTATTGAGTTACAAAAGCTGACTGAAAAAAAAACAAAATATAAGGTCAAATTTGGAGCCGCGAAAAAGATCTGAGGGGGGTAAAGCTTTCCTTATCACAAAAGATTGGGATGGCAGTTTATTAATGTGGTCCAGGAAAGATAAAGACAAAATGGTGTTCAATGATTAAGTTTAATACAAAAATTTTCTTTCGTTTTAACGCGACCGAAAATAAACAATCAATATGCTACCTAAGTTACGAAATAAGGTGTCTCGATCTCGGATTCAGATTAAGCGGGAAAAACAAATAAAGGCCTGACAGTGCAATTTGAATAATCCATCAGGAATTGTTTAAGGTAATTCAAACGGATATGATTGACTCATCAATCACAGAACAGTCAATCAACAGATACATGAGACACAAAATTGTTTTCAACAACTCATTGAAAAACAAGGTCTTTTGAAACTTTTTAGCAATCGTAAAACAAAAAGAAAAAGAGAACTTTTTCATCAACCTGAAAACCACCTGGTTACCATTTGTCCAAGAACAAAAAACAATGTCATATCAAAAGGGTCGATCATCTCTTGAGACCCCAGAAGAAGAGCAATCTACAATTAGTTCACGGCGGATAAAACACTATCTCCGTTAAAGCGGAATTAAGATGAAGACGAAGATATTGGGCTCAAAAACTCAAGCAAGGAGCCAAAGAAAGCTCAGAAACTTGCTGCAATGAGGAATAATTTTTCCTCGCAGCTTTGCTTGCAGAAGATGGTTTTCACATGAAACAAAAGCAGTTTAACCTATTGCTGCAAATTTTTGAATACAATGATACCTCTAAATTGAATTAACAAAAAGCGGAATAGACATAAACAAGTCGATTATCCTGCCTCGGGTTTACGCGACTGATCGCCCTACAAATGGAATCAAACAGGAAGCAGAGATAAACCCTCTTTGCTTAATCGGTTGGAAAATCCTGAAGAACCATAAAACCATAAATGTAACCGTTCTGAAAATGAACCAATGAATACTTAGCTACACGCTACACTAGATCCCTAGTGTTTACGCATGCCACACTTATCAGGTGATGACTGTCCCAATATAACCCAAGGTCGAGAGAACTTCTGGCAAGACAAACTGCAGCACTGGTCAAGTTTGTTTGTTGCTATTATGCATCAACACCATGACCTTGACTCAGGAAAAATGATTAGCTTCAAAGGAGATATAGGGCCAAATCAGCTGTTTTGGGTAAGGGTCACTTGGGTCCTTTTGCACTTGAGCTGTGTCATAACTACAACGAAAATTTGCCGCCCACAGCTGATTGTTAACTTAAGATTCTGTGCAAACACAACAGTTAATGGGAGATCTCTATTTAATTGTGTTGCTTTATTTCTGATTTATTGAAGTTTCAAATCAATACAATTTTGACGGTGATTTGCATTCAAGCGCAACACTTCAACCTGCGTTGAAAATGTTGTCTTCAAATCTCAACAAGAATTGTTGGTTTTCATTAGATGACCGTGCGGAAAAAAAACTGACCTGATTTTTATTTGAAATTGGTGACGAAGAATGGCGTTTGTACAGCAGGTTTTTTTTGTTTAAAGTGGAACGAAAAAAGAAACTTGCATAAAAACAAAGAGGAAATAAAAATTAAATTTGATTGGCAGCTCGAACTTAAAAGAAACAGAGACAAAGAAAGGTCACTATCCGCTAGATGAGGGATCTCATTGAAATTGGAACTGTACATTATCCAAGAACATGAATGTCACTGACCGATACACCGTATCGCGGGAGGCAACACTTGTGTTTTGTCTGTCTAGGAAAAGTCAATATATCAAAGGTTGCAAAGTCAAAGCGTGAGGTATAAATGAACATGCAAATTTAATTGCTACACGCAGAAACCATAAAAGGCAATCAAGCAGTTAATGTATGCGGGACCACAATCATCAAAATAACGATGTTAAAAAAAAATTCTTCATATAGCTCACGCATTAATTCAGTCGCAGAAAGAAATGATACTTATACTGTCCTCGATAACTGATCAACGGTATTTCTCATTGAGCAAAAGGGTCAAGAGAAGTTGCAAGCCCAGAGCATCGACCATAAACCTAATATAATCAGCATACACGAAAAAAGGATCTGACTTCAAAAAAAGTTCTTTTTACCAATAAAGGAACTCAATTCAAAAGTGCACTCTATTGAAGCGTTTGTTCGCATGTTAATCTCATTGGAAATACGAATCATAATTCTAAAAACTGCAAAAATATTTTCACGAATTTGAATGTTCTCCCAAACAGAAACCTCATCAATTTGATGGAAATTTAATGTTTTTGTGTCAAAGTGCCTGTTAATTAAAAATGCCATTAGACTACAATTCAGGAATACGAAGTGAAATGTTTGCTGTCCCAACGGAATTTGGATTGGAGGGCAGTGGACTCATGACAATGAAGATGAAACAAAATGAATGTCTTTTTGCTTTCACAGAAGACATTACAGTGGCGGAGAAAATCCAAACGAAGTCAAGAACATGAAAAATCAACGTCGTCAGTCAGTCAAAGCGGAAAGTGCAACCAAAAACCAAAGAGAGTACGGAAGAAATAGAAGCGAGCGGTGAGAGGTGTGAACAACATTGAGTGAATCAGAGCCGAACCTACCCAACAATCAGAATTCAACCTTGTTTCTTCTTTTTTCTTGAAGCACAGATTGGAGCAGAGATTTCAAGGACACCTAAACCTTATGATCTTGTTTCAACAGTGTACAACTGATGATGAGAAAATGTTCAGGATGTTATAAGAGGATAAGCAATCAGGGGACTTTTTGCGAAAGAAAGATATTCACTCATCATCTGCTTTGTTGAATAGATCAAATGAGCAATCAATTCAATGAGAATTATTATATTCGACATTTCTTTCAGCCAAACAGATTCCAGTACTTATATTGCGATTAAAATACGTTCTATGTTGCGTAGAAAAGTAAAGAAAAATAGTTTATTCTCATTTCAAGTCAACCTGACTACATAGTGTATCAAATAAAGCAATTTTATGCTAAAAATTTAGTTTGAGAAACGTATTGCTGATTTATGTTAAACAAAGTTCAGTCAAAAAAATTGATAGATTTGAAGCTGTGATGCAGTTTGTCTTAGCCTTAACGTGATGCCGAATACTTTTGCCTTTGTCTTACTTTTGCTTTTGTCGAGCAGCACGCAACCGATTGAAGAAGTCTGTTTAATGACCCGTTATAAAGATATTCGAAATAGTGGGTTTTCGGCTTTATTCCTTATGCCATTTTTTCTACAAGGAATCCCCACGAATTCTCTTTTTTACGTTTTTTTTAAAATTAAACTCGTTCATCATCCCAATCGAGTCCGTCTGCTGCTCTTGCACAAATAAATCAATTAAACATACGCGTACACGAAGTTTTTGTTGAATTCAAAATCTTGTTTATGCACCATTCATATTGCCACACGTTTGAGAGCCAAAGCCAATAACTGATGCGTCGAAGACAAAAGTTAACTTGAAGTTTCACCAAAAAGCAATCATGAACAGCGATCGCCGTCAAACCCACGCTTACCCATTGCATCAATGTGTTTCTGTTTCCGCTGGAGGCGATGTTTAACGCTACCAGTCAGGCAATAACGCAAGCAATAATACGCCCCGCAAACAATAAAAATGTCCCTAATTTCGGTTTAGTATATAGACGGCAATTACGTGGTCCTCAAAAAGATTAAAAGGGAGACAAAAAGAGATATTGTGGTTGTTTTTGTCAGATAATTGCTGCCTCGATTCAAAGCGGTAGCAATAGGCTGAACAAGTATGCATTCCTCGATAATTGATCATCCAGCAGAACCATTCATTGGTTACATCATTCATCAAGCTAGAGTCCAAGCTACGGAACAGTCACAGCTCTGCCTTGATTCAGTTTTAATTCTTGGAGCGGAGATTCCAAAAGGAACAAAATTCTAAAAGTTTGTATCAACAATCAATAGAAAAAGAGGTTGAAAGAAGTTTGCTGGTGATATTGAGACAACCAAAATAGAAATTTTTGGTGAAAGAATGGTATTTGCTACACCACACAGATCTAAATCCAACCAAAACTGACAAAATCCGCTGTGTTTGCAACGTTGCATCAAAAATATGACAAAATCTGCCAGAACAACAAGCTCCTGGCTGAACCATACTTGCTGCATGAGTTGGTTGGAACGATTCTCAGATATCATGAAGGATTCATCGCCCCAGCCGCCAATATCAATCAAATGTTTGTGCTGATGCGATTTCTTCAACGAGACAAGAGATGCCTGAGACTTTCATGGAGACCGGAAAATGAAGAAATGTTGCCAATATACGAAAAACAGTGCCGTGTTTTCGGAGTGAATAAAACACCAATGTGAGCAATTTAAGCCCTCAAACGAGTCAGCATCGACAATGAGGTTGAATAGTGTATCAAAGCAAAGGCAACAAACAAATACTTCTGCATGAACGTTTCTTAAAATCGGTGGAAACACCAGAATAGTCAATCCAGGTGTTTAATTATCTACAATTTTTTTTCTTACAACATTGATTGGAGCTTACAAAATCGACGATTGACAATTATGATTAAAAGCAGCAATATTGAAAGACAAAAAATAAGTCTGCAAAACAGATCAAGCTGATGTTCAGCCAAATACAGTTGGATCATCTGTACTTGGGCTCCAACGGAATGATACCGTTGAATGCCTCAAATTTAGCTGATATTTCACCAAAGCAGTTGTGACACCCATAACAGGAAGGAAAATCTTGTTTCTAGTTTTATTTCCTTTGTTGATCCAGTTGGGATTATTTTGCTCAATTCAGTCTTTACTTGACACAAATTCTGAAGAACATTTCGACTGAAAATCGAAAATATTAGGACAATGGAGAGAAACCAAGTGAAGAACCATATTTGCTTAAGCTGAATTTAGCTGAAACCTTCAAATTTAATTAAAACCAGCATCGACAGAAAATAGTTCAATACAGGAAAAGTCGAACTTTATTAGTTAATAACGCATCTGAAGACATGATGTGTAGAGTGGCCTCTCTACGTTCTCATTTAACGGAATTCTCAACCAAAATGGTATCTGTTACTGGAAATGGCATAGCTGCAAAGATGAAACAGCTTTTTATAGCATGCTTGGAACTGCCACGTGACGGCAGTTAGATTGAGAAATACTGATGTTCTTGGAATATGAGATTAAACTAAAGAACTTGCATTTTTTGGTCGGTCCCGACTACAGCAGAGCAATGGATACGTAACTGTTAACGCAGTCAACAAATAATTAAGATACTAGATTCAGACGATTTTTGTCAGGGGGAACATAGAAATTGGCGCAATTAGTTTTTGAGGAAATCGGGTGACGCGAGTAGCTCACTGCGCCGGCCTGGTTGAAGCAGTCAAAAAATGAACAGCTTAGGCAAATCAATTTAATAGGCTGAACAAATATGCTTTCCTCGACAGTCGATCATCAAGCGGTGTCATTCATTGGTCAAATCCTTCATGATCCATGAGAGAAAAGAGATGTCATAATGTTTGCCATATTTCCGGAACAGAATACTTTAAAGATTGCAGTTGGTCATTCTGCCTGAAAGAGGACGCTAGATAAAAGCGAGTGGCTTACTAGGCCGGCCCTTGGTTGTAGAAGTCAACAATTGAATGGCTTAGGCTAGTAATCTTAGCCTTTACCTCTGACAAAAGCACATGCCCTGACCCTATCTCACCACTGTTCGAAACGCAAGCTGAAGAAAAGAAAGCAACTCTTCAGTGAGAACAACAATTTAAAGTCTGCAACTGTCTAGTCAAAACAAATACATGTGTTCAGTGAGCGTCGAATAAACAAAACTGGCGACAAAAATAATTGATATTGAAGACAAAAAATAATTGCAAACGCATAAATTTTCCAGCGTTTAAAGCAAGTCCAGTTTGATGAAGAGTTGAAATCTTTGGAGGAAATGCCTTGCGTTCCGTAAAGAACAAATGCACAACCTGCCAAAGAAGCACAGCATAAACATTGACTCCAGTGATGGCCGCACTACCTACACAAAGACTTGTAGTCTCAGCAGCTTTCGCAAGTATTGGCGTTAACTACTTCGACTCTCTTACAGGGAAAAATGAGCTAGAGATGAAAAGCGGAAGTCTCGCTTGTTTACATATCCAAAAGTACGATATAGATGTAGTACAACAGTTGGACACTGACAGCTGTCTGAACGTCATTATGCAGTTTATAGATCAAAAAGACACAGCACAAAATATCAGTGACAAGGAAGAACATTCTCTTCAATCAACGAACTGATGGAAGTTCAATCCACCCGCAGCACCCCAATTCGGAGGAGAATGCGATTGATATGTTGAAATTTGCAAGAACGCGATGTATGAAGTTTCGGGGCACAATTAGTTACCGAAGATGTTCTTTCAACACCAATGCGTCTTTGTGAGCAAACATTGAATGCAAGACCATTGACATCAGTCAATTTTGATGTGAATGATTTGGAACTATAAACCCATGCAAATCTTTGATTGCTGAACAAATGTTTTTCTACCATACTTACCATGCGCAGCAGAGTTTCCCAACCATCTACTTATTACAATCTCACATGTGACAGATTCAAAACAACTGGCAAAATGTGAATGGAAATACAGTCCAAGTCTGAGAAAAAAAATGAACAGAATTTGTTTGTCGAGGACAGTGACAACCAAGGTAACACAAAATGGCTCAATCACAGAAACTCTTCAGTGTTGTGCCGGAGGAATTCGATCAGCAAAATTTCTAACGGAAAAATGGGAGTTTACAAGAAGGCTTGTCGTGAATCTCTTCCGGCAATGCTAGAGCAGAGCTACGGGAGGAAGGCAAAATAAATCAGCAAAAATGGATAGGGCAAAATTTTTTTGATAGTACTTCAAACTTATCCATTTTCTGTTGTCATAGCCGTTGTGCAGTCATGTTATATTTCTAGTTCTGGTTACAGCTACAGTTATATTCACATGGAGAAAAGAATTGAAACGGGCTAAAACAGCTACACAGCAAGGACTCAGAAACTGCTTTCTTCCTATATATCATTAAAAAACGTCCAATGAGTTCATCAGTAACGTGTTTCTATAATTTGTACTCTAAAAGTTCTTGGGCAGTAAATTTTCAAAAAAAAAAATTTGTCAGCAAATTGTCTAAGTATTGCAAAATTTTACTGAGTTTTAAACTATTTGTTAATGTGTATTGCATCTACAAATTATTTTGAACAGCAATTCAACTCTTAGATCTTTCAGCTTCTGGTAATTCCACTCATGAGTACGAAGAACAAAACCCAACATAGGCTTAGATTTAAATAATTTCGCATAAACAAGTCGTAGACATATATCTTTGTCTTCACTCTGTTTCCGTATCGGATAGAACTAGTATATATACTGGAGATCCCGAATTGTGTGATGTAGCAAAACCAGTCCAGATGGACATTGAAAAATTTAAGATTAGCGAATATTTATAAATTGAAATTGTAATGCAATGTTGTGGATATAGCGGATTTACAGTTACAAAAGTGAGCTGCAAAAGCAAAACATCCCGACGGATTTGGAATCACTAAAAGAAATGGGCGATGTGAAGCTTTCCTGAGTCTGCAATGCATGAAGAGAATCGATTTTGTTTACTTTTTAAAAAAAAGTCTTGAAGAATCTCTGCTTTTTTGGCAAAACTTAGGGCAGCAAAACTTCGACTTCGCTTCATATTTGACAGAGAATGAAATTTATATTTGTATCACTATGACCGCAATTTATACTCTGCTAACACTAGAATCTTCTAGATTGTTGATAAGTACCTGAAGAGTAGATAGTCTCGGTTGAGGTATATGGCTTTTTTGTCACATGCTTCTCGTCAATGGTAGATGAGACCAAATTGGGAACAAATCCCCGGAACTGAGAGGGAATGCTGACATTGTAGTTCCAGGGGTAGGTGTAGAGAAAGTGGGTTCCCAGTTTGTCAAATTGAGAAGCATTGAGACTGATGCACATCATGCTCTGACCATAGTAACAACCTAGTCAAAATAAAGAGATTTAATTGGAAGTATATGTATTAAAGATCTTGCAAGATCAACATCCAGTCAACACAAGAGATCTTCAATAATTCTGTTTAATATCATATTCTGCATCCCTTCCCCTTCGACTAGCTGCTCATCATAACCTTCTTTCTCTTATGGTATCCCCCGGGAAAATACTCGTTTTTGTATACTTGCGTATACTCCAACTTGCTATAAATTGATAAAATTCTTAAACAAATTTTAAATGATGTCGTCAATTCGTACATACTGGTAAACTCAACTTGTAACTTATCATGTTTGAACTGTATGAGTGTTGTATATATCATTGAAACCTAGATAAAACTAAAGTACACAACCTGAGCTTGGATAGCTGTATCCGCCCTCCAGGAAGTTAGGGAACTTGGGCACACTGTGAGTGAGAAAGAATCCTCCTAGTGAGTCGAATGCCCAGGCACCTTTGGTATGGCCCCTGTATGATGTCCAAGTATTGTCTGGCCATTGGTCATTGTAGAAACCGTGAGCAAAAGGAGATTCGGAATGTTCTGAGGACTGAGAATTGGAGTTGGCATAATTGCTGTAGATTGGTTTCAACGTCCTGTAGAAAGCACCTGAAAGAGCAAATGAGTGAACATAATCATTGAGGTTGGCACTGGATATACTGCAATTTAACGGTTTCAGCTTATTTCCGAGAAAGTATGCACATGTCTGGTTAACTGATGTGGATTGAAACAAAAACTTATTGATTAAATATTTTATACATCTTGGGTATAGGCTAATAAAAGCAACACAAGAACGAGAAAATGCCTTGAAATTTTTTATTATTTGGTTAAAATATTTCGGAAGAACTGGCTTCCAGCACTTTTGCAAAACTGTTTTTTACAAACAGTTTGTTAAATCGCCAGCAAGGAGCAATTATTTCAAATTCAAAAAGAGAGGAAATTCATGTACAACCATTAACAATCAAGTTTATTGCAGCAGCAGTTTCAAGAGTTTGTGAGTTTGAGTTTGAATTTGGGACATTGGCTCCAAATGTACACCGTAACTGGGGTAAGAAGCCATTTTAACACTGTGGAGGGTTTTTACTGGCTTTGCCTGACTGCGATTACTTGCCGTTGAGTACTTCTGGCTAGCCGCGTTTGCAGTTGTTATTGGACATTGTTAGGCATGAAGGTAAGTTTTGTCAGGGATGGGGAAGAAAGAAAGAATAAGTAAGTGCAAGAGAAAGAAATGAAAAAAAGAAAAGAAAATGAATTCAACTAAAACTAGAAGAAGGGCTGAGCATCAATCAGTTTTGTTTGTTACCCCGAGACAACTGCGGCGCGTTGGGGGATCGAACTCCCGCTGTGTTTTTCATTTCATTTTTTTAAGGAGCAATTATTTGAAATTAATCGATCTTTTAATATCAATTGGTTCTTTGGCTCACTCATAATAAACTATACCGGTTTTTGGCAGGTTCATTTTAGTTGGTGCCTTTACCACCTGGTCTTTAGAAAAGAATTCCTTACTCTAGTTTTCTCTTACTCTAGGCGCTAAAAATGTAAATCAAATTTTCGTAAATGCCTCTTTTATAGTGTGAGATCAAAATTTACATTTTAAAATACAGAACAAAACGCTATTCAACCCCAACGAGAAACAGCTTTAATTAAACCTCAATAATTAAATGAAAACGAAATAAAAGTTAAAAAAGAAGGTTTTAGCACTTTTTAGCAACTCAAAAGTGGGCAATAAAATCAAAACAACTGGAAGAAGTAAAATGTTTCCAAGTTTTTCTCGAAAATTAACTCTTGTTCATCATTTCGGAAACACTGTGGAAGATTATGCCAGCAGTTGGCTCCATTATAGCTGAAAGATTTCTGGGCAAAGCAGTCAGATGTCGCCGAAATAAAACATTTTAATCCATACCTTCCAACGGAATAACTGCATCATGTAGAATGGTGCTTTGATGTGCGAACACTTTAACATAATTAGCCCAACTTTATATTTGATCCTAAACCGAATTGTCAACGGATAGATGCTCTTCAGCAATCTTTCGTCCTGGTCAATTTGAACTTTCAAAAGATGAAACGAGCATGAATAATTTGTCACCTCTGCAATTTATTGATGAGTTTTGGCTTTGTCGTACGCGAATGAAATTGCGTACTTGATCTTGAGTCGCGAGTTGCGTTTATGTTCTATGTCCTACTTGCGCGGCGAGTGCGCTTTACACAATTTCTAAATGAATCCGCTTAGCGAATCGCGTAAGGACTAATTGTTTACTTTACTCGATTTGTAAAGACAGTTATTGAAGAATAAGTTAAATTGAGCAACTGTACGCGAAGTGCAAAACTAAGAGAATGAAGATTAAGGCAACTGGTATTCCAGAAGTCATAACAAAACGTGAACACTAATTTCCCGCTATGGGAGATGGGAGCAACAGACTAGCATGTGAAATAACAATGACTTATACACATGCCCCTCAGGAATAAGTACACTAAATAAATTAAGTACATCGTATGATAAATTTACTGCACTAATTTAATTTATGATGTATGACATTTCTCCCGCTTCAAAGAAAATTAAAATTGCATAACGGAAAATTTTAATAACAATATGAATAATAATAATACTTATTTACCGGTTAAATAGTATCAACAATATATTTACTGGTTATCATAGCTAGTCATAATTAATAATGTATCAAGTTTAATGGATCAGAGTTTTCACATGTCTTCTTCATCAATGATTAGTTCATTTGAAGTGCTGTGGTCGGCTGGTCGTATACGGGGGTCCGTCGGTGACACCTGTTCTATGATAGGCGAGGGAAAGTCGTTTGCAATAGGTTCAACCCGCGTAGCTGTATCAACAATTGTTTGTACAACCGAAGGTTGTATCGATTGGATGTCGCCTACGCGTCGCTTCCTACGAGGTGGAGCAAAGTTCGGAGGACACGAAGTGAGCAAAGGAGAGGATAAGAGAGCTTCTTGTTGAGTATTTGTAGGAGGGGGTGCAATTAATACTTCTCCAGTTATAATTTGCTGTTCGGGAGCAGCCTCTAGAATTTCGGGTATTGTTTGGGGAGCGAAATTGTCTGGAACTTTAGGCATGCGTACTCGCATTGCGCGAGCAATGTTAGATTTATTTGAGGATACACCACTACCAGTTTCTCGTTTTCTATGCTTCATTTTTCGGTCGCCCTTTTGTATGCGGGTAAACTCTTTGATGTGGCTAAGTATCTTAGCCTCAGTTGTTTTCTCGTGCGTGCGTGGTCCTCGGCGGTTTATGTAGTCGGTTAATTTGGTTTTTCGTTCTTCCCGAGTACCAAATTTTGCAATATCACTATTGCGTACTGTCACTTCCATCTTTCCCGGCTCGCGAATAACCGAAGTGTATTGATCGGTCTTTTGTACTACCGATCCTGGGGCCAACACCTCATACAAGCCGTCCAGATTCTTCTTGGATCTCTTATGAAGGTGTTTCTTTCTGGCAATGTTTAACCGTACGGCGTGTTCTTTCAATGGAAGTGGGCGATGCGCTTTCGTGGTGCGAAGGAAACGGGATTCATTATCAGTTGCTAGCCGTTCGCGAATTGTGGCATCCTTTGTCGCCTTCCACATATTGTGTTCAATTTCGTCGTCACTCCGGCTGTTTCCCCAGTGTTCCTCCGGCAGCAATTCATTAGGGGTTACAGTTTCTTCATCTAAATAATGATTCAAAATTTTTTCATAACTTAAGTCAGATGATTTTGGTTGAGTACTTATATTACTAAGTGGTGTATTAGCTTTACGCCCGAAGTGAGTTTCGAATGGCAAAAGCTTAGTTGTTCTATGTTTACATATGCGAAGCTGGTATATAACTGATTTTAATGCTGCTTTAATGGTGAACGAATTTACTTCTTTATTTGCGTCTTTTATACATGCCAAGCGTTGTTTAATAGTACCAATAAGTCGTTCAACTAAACCTATTGCACGATGATCGTTCGCCGGAGCTGGTATTAGTCTGATGTTATTTTTGGTACAAAAATTTTTTACTTGGTTACCTACAAGACAACGGGCTTGATCTATTCTTAAGGAACGAGGAACTCCATGAATTTGTATATAATTATCTAAGAATTTTATGACATTCGAGGCATTTGCATTATCAACCAATTCTGCAGAAGGGTATTTTGAAAATCTATCAATGCATGTTAAAATGTATATTTCATGTTCTTTTTCGTTATTAATGGGCCCTGCAAAATATATTTGTATTTCTTGGTTTGGAACTATACATGGTGTATGTGCTTTAAATTGTTTTGCGGGAATGACAGATTTTAAATTTTTACCGATAGCAGTGCAAGATTTGCACTCTATTGCTTTGACAAGCAAATCACGATTCATGTATGGCCACCAGCAGTGCTGAGCCATACATATCATCCCCCAGCTACCTGGGTGACTCGCATATAAATCGTCAATGAGGGCATCTTTGAGTGCATTCGGAATGGCCACCTTCTCGTCCATACAAACACACCCGCCAGTCACATGAAGGTCCCGCCAATAGCTATGAAGATACGGGTTGAGGGCCTTCAGTCTTTCTTCATCTCCCCGAATTATGCAGTCCCGAACCTCTTTTAGAACTGCGTCCTTACTTGTGAGTGATGCAATTAGACCTTTGCTAAATACTTTTCCCACCACTCGTTCAAACGACATTACTTGGGGACTATCCGTTAGTGGGATGCTTAAATTTGAATGCGAGGAGGATCTGCGTGGCGTACTTGTGGTTGCATTGTCGGTGAATGACACGCGAGGCGAAGCTCTGGTTGTTCGGGAGGAGAGTGATTTTCCCTTGAGAGATGAAGCTTGTTGACTCATTGTTGATGAGAGTTGAGTTTTTTCAATTAAGTTAATTGACAAAGAGGAAGACAACTGAATTTCAGGTTGAGTTTGGGCAAAATGCACTTGATTGTTGTTTGTTAATTGAGCACGTGAGTTATTTAAAGTATTTGAGTGTGGCTTACTAAAAAGGGTAGGAATTTGAGGCTGATTTTTGATTGACAAGTGAGAATGACTTAATGGAGTAAATTTGGAAGCATTTTGATAAGCGAGTGACGCTTTTCTTGTGTTTACTAGCATTTGAGACTGAATTTGTACAGGATTAGTTGTAAATGGCAGACTATGTGACGCAGATTTAGAGTTAATTGAGTAATTAGTAACTTGCTTTGCAAAAGAGTCATCTGAGGAATGCATTCTAGTCTTTTGAGTAAATAATAGAGGATTATGCCGGGCGGGTGTTAAATTGTTAAAGGAAAAGCGTACTCGCGATGCGAGATCGGAGGTGGTATTAATTAAATTAGAATTGTTAACTTTTGGAGTAGGATATGTATGAGCGAATACGGAATCATTTTGACTTGAATGTACTCGCTGGTCATGTGCACTAGTACAATTAATACTATTAGTGGAATTGAGAAATAAGTTATGTTTTTGATCCGCGAATGATTTATTATTATTGGTTAAATGTACGTGCGGGGCGTGTGTGCTATACGGATGATTGAATTTAAAGGAGGTTACATTAGAGTTGTATTTTCGCGCCGCGAGATTCGGACTATCATTTGTTAAGCGTACATGCTGGGCGGAATTTATGTCTAAATTGGAAGTTTGTTTTGAACAGAATTTTGAACTATTGTTTCGCGGGGCGAGATTTGAACTAACGTTTGTTAAGCGTACACGCTAGGCGGAATTTATGTCTGAATTAGAGCTTTGTTTTGAAAAGACTTTTGAACTATTGTTTCGCGGGGCGAGTAAATCATGAATTTCAGTGTGCGGATTTGGTGTTACGTAATTTATGGTTAAAATTTGTGCTGTATTGGTGGTGGAATTTTTGTGTTCACCATCAATATCAATATATAATTTACGAAGTGAATTAGCTGAGAGATTGTGTTTCCGTTGAAGTAATTGGGCATCAGAACGTATGCTCGATAATGTTGCAACTAAAAATTCCTCGTCATATTTGGAAACACTTATTGCTGGTTGATATGGATTACGAGATATGTAATCAACTAGTCCCATTTTCGCGCCAAGTAGATGTTCTATTGAGAATTGATAAGGCAAAAGACGATCAACCCATCGTGATAACCTACTATTGTAACTTTTATTTGATCGATGTTTCTTTTAACATGGAAAGTAATGCGCGGTGATCAGTGATAACAGTGAATTCTTTACCATACAAATAATTTTTAAAATATTCTATGGACCAAACTACCCCAAGAAGTTCTAATTCGTTAATACTATAACGTTCTTCACTACTGTTTAAAAATCGGGATGCAAAAGATATTGGCTTCCAACCGTCAACTGTTAGTTGTTCTAGTGCTGCTCCCAATCCGGAGCGAGAAGCATCACATTTGATTCGTGTTTCAAGTTGAGGGTTATAGTGAATGTTTTCTGTATGATTTGCTATGCGAGTTTTAATGGCATTAAAATGTAGTGTATGAGTGTCAGTCCAAATGTATTTAGTGGACTTACGAAGGAGAGGTCCTAAGGATGGCAAAAATGAGCTAAATTGGGAATAAATTTACTAATATAGTGCACTGAGCCGAGGAATGAGCGTAATTTTTTAAGTGTATTGGGTGGTTGTAATGACATAATAGAGGATGTTTTGGATTCGAGTGGCGAGATCCCAGATTGAGTTATATTTTATCCTAATAAGTAAATTTGTTGTTTCGCAAAGTGGCATTTCGGAAGGTTAATTCGAAGGTTATCTGCATCCAATTTTTTAAGACAATCTAATACAAGTTGGAAGTGATCATCTTCTGAACCTTTGCGAACAATTAAAATGTCGTCTAAGAAACAGAATGTATTTTTAAGTCCAATCAGGGTGTAATCCATGGCCTTCTGAAACTCGGCAGGCATGTCTGTAAGACAGTAGAATCCCGTCTTGAATCGATATGTGCCTGTCATGTCACCACTTACAATATTAAAATTACAATGATTAGCAGTTTCAGGGTGTAAGTTTAGTTGGCTGTATGCATATTTAAGATCAATAGTAGAGAAATATATTTGTTCCGCTGGTTCTGTTTTGTAGTTTGTTATTATTTGTGATATTGAATCCATAAGTGTTTCAATATTTGGCATCTGATATTTGTTCTTGTGTATTGCTTTGTTAAGAGTTTTAGAATCTAGTGCTAACTTTATGGTTTGATCTCGTTTGACTGTGATTACAATAGGTGAAATAAAATATTGGTCAGAACAGTTATTCAGTTTTTCTATATGTCACTCTACAAGAAGTTTTTTAATTTCATTATTTACTCGTTCTTGTAAATTAATGGGTACTCTTCTACCGTTTTGATGTTTTGGCTGAAAATTTCGATGGAATTTAGATTTGACAATGTGTTTTTTTGAGCGACCAATACGTGTAATAAGTTGAGGAAATTGTTGTGCGATACGTGTTTTAAATGGACATTGAGATGTGATAGTGTTGACCATACTACCTTCATGTAATGGAATTTGAGTTACTGAGATTCCGAGAGCGTCAAATAGATCTCTACCCACTAGTGGTTTTAGCCCATCACGGACTACTCCAAATTCAGCTTCTTCAAGTCGCCATCCATTGCTCGCAATTGGTGCCTGTATAATACCCGTCACGTTTATGGGTTCGCTCGAAAATGTTTTGAGTTCCTGGGGAGGCGCTATCATCAGCCAACGAGCAAGGGGAGAATTTTCCACAATTTCCGAAGCAAGAGACTCGGGCAAAATACTGCATACACTGCCTGAATCAATGAGAAGTCCAACGTGGGTGTTACCAATTTGTAAGATGGTGTTCTTTGGTTCGATCTGTATTGCGTTACTTGCGATGCTAGCGACCATATTGTCATCTGAGCTATCGTAGTCCAATTCGCATTGCGGGTTATAATTCATATTTTGTATAGCGTTTACCGTTTGGTCAGTTGTAGTTTCTTCAACGGAGTTAACAATAGAGCGACTAGATTTGTTTGACGAGGACTTCGGTTTTCTGCACACTCGCGAAAAATGGTTTTGTAGGCCACAATTATTGCAAGTCTTGCCTCTCTCAATACACTTGACTTTATGATTAGCTGACCAAGTTAAGCCACAGTTCCTGCAGAGTTGGTTTGGTGATCGAGGAAAGCTAGATGTAGTCGGCCGTTGATTCGGTGGTCGAAAAGATCGTTGAGGAATTATTGCATTAACTTGCGGAGCAGATTGCGAGTTTGTAATTTGTAGTTGGTTTCTTTGACCTAGTTCCATATTTACGGCCAAACGTAATGCTTGGGCTGGTTCTAAAGTTTCTCGCAACAATTCCCGTTGAATTTCTGGATCTAACATATTTGCAATAAATAAATCTCTGATGAGGGTGTCTTCTTGACTTCCGAGCTCACAATTCTCAGACAGTTCTTTCAATTTTCCGAAGAAATGTTCGATGGACTCTCCTCTTGTCTGTTTCGTGGTGAGAAGTACATATCTATCAAATGTGATATTGCGCTGACGAATAAATGCTGTTTCCATGATTGTCCAAAGTTTTGCTGTTGAGAGACTGTCCATCTTGCGGTGTGGGTTTTGGCTACAAACAATTCGACGTCCTTCAGTGCCCAAACTGAGGTATAGCATTGACACAGTCTTTCGATCGGCCTGTGCCCATTGTTTGTCTCCGCACATTATTCCTATCTCCAGTTGTCTCTGACACCAATTTTTCCAGTTCATTTTTGATTGAGCGTTCCTCGCCAATCTTTCCCTCTCCGATTGTGCCGATGATCCTGTTATCGTAACCTCATAGATCGGTTCAAGTGGTAGTTGCACTGTTTCGGGTTTTGGTTCCAACAAAGTGTCTATTGTAATAATTTCCTTCGCAAGAAGAGCTAGCTTGGCCTGCATCTGCCACTTTTCCCATTTCAGCGGCGGGTCTACACTAGGTTTATCCCAAAATGGCTCAATGCCAAGTGGAGTCCGCTTCTGAGCTGCTGATTGCGCCATGTCGTACGCGAATGAAATTGCGTACTTGATCTTGAGTCGCGAGTTGCGTTTATGTTCTATGTCCTACTTGCGCGGCGAGTGCGCTTTACACAATTTCTAAATGAATCCGCTTAGCGAATCGCGTAAGGACTAATTGTTTACTTTACTCGATTTGTAAAGACAGTTAATGAAGAATAAGTTAAATTGAGCAACTGTACGGGAAGTGCAAAACTAAGAGAATGAAGATTAAGGCAACTGGTAATCCAGAAGTCATAACAAAACGTGAACACTAATTTCCCGCTATGGGAAATGGGAGCAACAGACTAGCATGTGAAATAACAATGACTTATACACATGCCCCTCAGGAATAAGTACACTAAATAAATTAAGTACATCGTATGATAAATTTACTGCACTAAATTAATTTATGATGTATGACAGGCTTCAAGCAATATATATTACAGTTACATTAATCTGAATTCTACAGCACTCTGCTGACAACAAACTGCCTTTTCTGCTCAAATCCGAGAAATTTTTATATCTAGAGTTTTCAAATCTAGATATAATACTTCGAGTAAATTTTGTTTCTTTGTCGTTCTAAATCGATACACTTTGTAAACATTCGTCCTATTTAAAATCTTTAGATGGGATCCTATCAGTGAGGGAATTGCATTAGCTCACTTTTAGAGGACACATCTAAATTCATATATATCGCGGCTAAGTTTAACATAAAAATGATTAAAAAAGTCTTAAAAATTAACAGCATATACCAATTAGATTGTGGCTGTTCGCTTCCGGTTTCATATACAACATAGAGTTTTAAATGCTCCTAATTGTCTGTTAATGGTTATTGTTCATTGTTGACTGGTAAAGAAGTCGTTTAAAACTCCGCATTTTATTTTTGTTTTGTCCGCTTTCAACGTAATTTTGTATTGCTCGAATTTTTTGCGTGTCTTCCATTAGATTTCCGACTTTGCCCGAATTTTTTAAATCTGTCCGGAATCGGCAAACTAAAGTGGTGTTAACTGCGACTGGCTAACGTTAAAGTCGCTTTTTAATTTTGCTGAGATTTCGTTGATGTATGAAAGATTTGTTAAGGGTGTCAAAATTGTACTTCGTGGACATCTTTGACAACAGTGAGCTCTTCTGATAACTGGTTATCAATGTGACACCGTAGATTTCAATACTTGGGAAAAACGTTCGAAGTGGTAAGTGAAAATTTGAAATTTTCGGTTTTTTATACATTTTTAGTGACTTTGATTTGAAGTTGCTCTGCTAAACTTAAATGGCTGTTGTCTAGTGTTGAAATTGTTTATTTAATTTGACTGTTTTTAAACTATATAAACTATAGGATAGTTAAATTTCATCTCAATTGATGAGCGCGTTTGCTGAAACAGAGATATTCAGGTAAACTAACAAAATTTTCGAAATCTGTTTTGATAGTTGTCAAAAAATGTTGTCATAAATTGGAGAATCATAAAATTCATTTTGTACTCCAGAAATGAGTGTAATCCAGAATGATTTGTTATCCAGAAATGCCTACGATCGGTCATAACATATGTATCTCATTATAGCAAGTTGGTTATATACTTCTACGGTAGCACATGAGTGTTCCATTGTTGAAATGCTGAAAAAAAACAACGTTAACTCACTGGAAGAGGAGTTTACGTTATTTTTGGATAGCGTGAAGTTCGGAGTGTTAACATCCAGATAGAGATACCCAGTGCCATTGTACAAATAGCCACTTTCAGCTGAATATTTGGGTAGTTTGTAAACTATATACCAATCAACAGGATCACCATCTTCATCTATACACGTAAGAGCTGAAGATTGTTCGATTATCACGCCAGCGAAAATAAATAGCAAGCTTAAACCAAAGATAACGTCTCTGTTGGCCATTAGTCAGGTGAATCACGTGGTAAAGTTTACAACCACTCTAAGCTGTGATCTGAACAAAATGCCGGTTATGTTTTTGCTTGTCCAAACTAAAGTTCGAGTTAACAGTTCGCATAATGTTATCATTGCAAAGTTTGTGTTTGTGCTGTTCATGCGGCTATTCTTATATAAGTGATTAATGTTTATGAGGTTCTGTTAGTTAAACTCCATCGCGCAATTCGATGTATGTTTCAACGATGAAGTTGTTCTGGTTGCTCATGATAATTAAGTTAGCTGTCCTGTGAAATATCTGGTCCGGCGCAACCCTATACATTTGAACAAATTTCATTCATTTATTAATTGAACAATTAATCTTGAATTGTACAAATATTCGCTTAAACAACAATCGATCCTATTTTTAAAACTGTGTCAAGATGAGATCTTACTGTCATTGTTTTGGACAGCAAATTGCGACGCGGCCAAAAAAAGGATAGGGATTTTTTTAAGAAAGATATAAGGAATATTCAAGATTGTGATTGAGGGGTACATGATTAAACGATTGATGGGTACGTTAATTCAAAACCACATCCCGATCTGTATAAAAGGTCCAAAAAGTAATTCAAAGCAGTTTCGATTATTTCCCAAGATCGATTAGGTCGTATTTTCAACTAATCAAAAACATTTCCTTCCATTTCTAGTTTTTGTTTTACGATTTCCAGGAGAATGGCATAAATTAATGCTATAATTTTAGCAAAAATCTATAGCGGTTTACGAAAACTTATGACAAAATTTTGGAAATCCTTAGGCTTCCAATTCGGTTTTAAAAAGTCTGGAGGATTCAGCCAGAATCTCAAATTGATACATGAGAGTATAAAACTGATAGTTGGATTGCGAAAAATTGTAAATGATGACATACAAGGTTATTTATAATGCATTACTTCGGGGGAAACCGAGCACGCCAAATCATCCATTGTCTTGATATACAGCAATGTTCACTAAATCAATAAATGCTATACGTAAAACTCTTCGGAGAAAAGTGTACAATCAAAAGTGTCCTGAAATTTTTGTTGCATAAAATACTCCACATTTCTCAGCTCCAACGTACAGAAAGCAAAATTGGAGAGCTCCTCAAACATTATTTCTTACAATTATGCAGAAAAGGTTTTAGTCCATCGCTAGCCACAAATTTTATGAAAATAAAAAAATAAAAAGCCACAAATAATATGAAAGTTGCTTTGATTGTGCCACCGACTATAAAATCTAATCGTCCAATTCAAGTTCTAGTACAAACGAAAAAGTATAACCCAAACTTATTAGCAATGGGCTTTGATCATTTCTTCGAGAACAGAACTAGGCAACTATATACAAACATATTGTATAAGCTATGATAATATCTACATTATTTGTTGCTCAGCTGTCCATAGATTTCATGTTGACTTGCCAGCACTGCTGATTTTAATACTTTCGGTTTCAAATTTCTTGCTTTATTCTCCATTAACTTGATAGGTTTGACAATCGTTTTCTCTAACTCATTGGACTCTAACAAGGGCCATAGAAATAAATGAGTTGAATTTAATTTAAAAAAGGAACCGAAAAAATGCAAAATCTAGCTCACATTTACAGCATTTGTCAATACAAAAAACAAGGAGGCTCGGTAATGTGCGTATGCACATAATGTTCCGACCCCGCTCATCCACATTCTTGACTCAATTGGCTACCAAATGATGAAGAGATAGAAAACTATCAAAAACATACACATCGTTCAAAAAACACCCCATGAAATACGATAAAGCCACACTAGAGAGCCGATGAAAGTGGTTGATAATAGGACTACAACAAAGGACAAAAATAAAAATCAAACAACAAACATTATAACATTATTTACGACCAAAACACGATGTCTATAATAAAAAAAAGTCATAACAAAATCAAACTCGCATCAGATAAAAACCAAAGCAAAACAACTTAACCTATACAACATTAGAAAGGTTATGGGAGCTGTCCCCAATGCGACTGGTTAACAGGTTGACCAAAAAAGGATCAATTTTTCATTTTTGAAAACAATGAATTTCACAGTTATTAATGTCATTAGATATCAACTGAAATCACTGAACAGTTCGTTTATATCTATAAAGGAAAAAAATTGACACATGTCATTAGCCAATTTTCGGTTGTGCAAAATTTCAAAGCCAATGGGATCAACGATTATTGTTATATGTTAAAATGAAACAAACAATCTTTTGAAATGTACAAATATATAAAAATCTAACATTTTTTGATATCTCGTAGTAACAGTAGTAACGAAGCCGAGAAACAAATGTTTGAAGCTAAAACCGCTATAAAGATTAAATTAGGGCTCACTGGAAACGGTTGTGATTTGTTTTACAGAAACTGATTTACAAATCGACAAAAAATTTTTTAAAAAAGACGAAGCTCAAAAACCCAAATTTGTTTTTGAAAATAATTATTTTCAAAAGTCATAACAATTTCAAGATTTCAACAAAAACCGATGGATTAAGTTTCAGCGCCTTAGGAAGCCAATTGGGCCCGTTAATAGTTCAACTAAGTAGCGATCCCACAAAAAACATACATAAAGAAGCCAAAACTTCAAACAAATTTGCGACATGACACTGTTCAAGGCTTTTAATTATAAGATGTTACTGGCAACATAAAGAAGCCAATGTTTTGCTACATAAAAGAACCAAAACTTCAAACAAGTTCGCGACATGAAACTGTTCAAGAAACTTTAATTAAAAGAAGTTACTGGCAAGAACTGAAAATCTTCATTTTTTCTTCATCGTAACATCAACGCGTCTTCCTTATAAAAGCACTATTCAGACATAACAACAAAAAGAAACCCAAAAATTAAACAGTATAGAAACCTCGAAAAGTTTTATGTAATTAAATGGTCGAAGCAATGAGTCACAACGTATAATCAAGCGCATAAAAAGTGTTTGAATCCAAAAAAATAATTGAGACTTCTAATGAGTGAGATTGAGTTACGTGGTGACAAAGATTAAAGCAAAAAAAAAACAGATTAAAAAAACTTTCTTTTAATTTAGTTTGAAGTTCATGAAAACAAATATATATAAAGTAGAAACTTTAACAAGATTGAGTTATATGTCCTGGGGAAGCATCTAAAAATTTAGTTATTGCATATATGGCGTAAAACAACGAAAAGAAAGACAAACATAGGCAAAACAAAAAAACTAAGTTTTGCGAGATAACTGTGTCTCATCCCAGAAAGCTTAAATTATTCAACAAAAACAATTAACATATCCAGACACGCCTTTCTCCAACGTTTTTCTTCTGCCCTACTATGCTTTCTTTTAATTGAACTTTTCAATGATGTGATAAATGGACAAAGAAACAAAATGATCTCATAAAATATCCAATTATGATCAACAATAAAAAAGAAATGAAAACGCGTAGTACCAAAATAAAGAAAGCTTTAGTTGAATATAAAACCGTTATTGATATCAATTTAGAAATCGTAGGAAGTCATTTTCCGCCTGTTTTCACTGAGACTGCGCCCGGAGTTGAGAGAAATAAGATAAATTAGTGGCAAAATTCAAAAATTCACTATTATTTTCTCAAAACAAATATTTTAAAAGTCATAACGGACATTGAAAGCAACTGACAAAATTGTCCAGGTTCTTTTATTCTTTCTGAAAGCTAACTGTATCTTTGATTGGGGACTCTAAGTCATTGGGCTACAAAAAGTATAAGAAATGAAAGCAAAACGTAAGAATTCCGTAAAATTTTTACGAAACTAAGACATCATGGTGAGATCAGGATCAGGCAACATATTGCAGCGTGTTTAACAATGCACTCAATTGTTGAAATGGTTGCGAAATAGATAATTTCTATACAAAATTCTCCAGTTTTTCAAAAATAATTGAATATTTTTGTATAATTACCGAGTTTATGTTTGCAAAAAATTGGCAAAATTATGGCCCCAGAAGACTCATAAAGACAGCGGGACTACAACAAGCTCTTTTGTAACATAAAAAGAACACGGCCGCAGTTTAAATGTGTCTGCGTCCATGGGAATTTTAAGGCAAGTGGGTTAAAAAAGTCATTTGTTCGACGGAAAAGGTCTGAATTTTAAATTGGAAAACTAGCACAAACTCTAGCCAAAACAGACGGATCGAACAATTCAGAAAACCCCCTCTATCCTTAGAGATGAATTTTTTCCCACTTCAGTTAACAGTGTTAAGGTATTTTAGCAAAATTGTTGAAAATTTGGTCAAAATTGACAAAAACTTGGTCAAAAATGTGAATAAAAACAGCTGAATTACGTATACTATTCACAAAATTTAAAACTCAATATTTCCATTAAAAAATCAAAAAAATGAAAAATCTTTTTGATTTTTTATTCGACGCCTGACGGGCGTTCTACTGATACCAGTCTCAACTCTCTACAATTAGTATACCGACCGGCCAAAATTGTTAGAACAAAAAAACCCATTTGAGTGTATTGTTCCTCCCCCCTCAATAGGGGTAGGAACAAATACAAAATTTTGTATTAGCTAAAAATATATATTTCTTGATTGGCAAGCAATTAGATTTTGGTTGAAAAACAAAGACGGGATTTACTAATTTCGTTAACTTTAATGAAAAATCTACATGACCAAGGTATAATCGAATTCAGCGGTTGGAGGTCAGTGGATCTTAAGGTCAGCTACCAAGAGGACGGGAGAACTTAACTTCTGACAACTGATTGATAAATAAATAAGATAATGACAGCGCCAAAGCAAAACCAGAATTTGAATCATTATTATCTCCGCGGCAAATTTTAAAAGTTCCTCAGTTAAGTTCTTCTTCTGCTTTGTGAAACTTTAACCAGAACCTTTAAGTGAAATTTTTTGATGTTTATTCAAAACTATAATATATTCCTACTTTTTAAAGTAAATTTGTGCTGAGAGGTTCTCAGATCTTGTTGTTTTCTTTTTAATGACGATTTTTGTTAAGGTTCTGATGACTCAGATCGTGGCTGAATCCCAAGATTTGGTTCTGACTGAAATATAATTTTTTACCTTGTTGGTTTAATTTTCGTCTTGTCCTCCTCTAGTATAGCAACTTTATTGTGGCTCACCACAATAGTCTGAGTTAACTATCCGCGTAGTATGATAATGTACAAACCCTTTCAGATGGGAT
The DNA here is from genome assembly GCF_964194025.1 of Convolutriloba macropyga. NCBI lineage: Eukaryota > Metazoa > Xenacoelomorpha > Acoela > Convolutidae > Convolutriloba > Convolutriloba macropyga. The sequence continues at coordinate 26,550,850 of NC_134469.1, read as the reverse complement.
GTTTCACACCCTTCCTAATTATGAAAGCTGCAGGCAGAGTCTTTGTCTTTTAACGGCCCGTTAATTGAATAGGTTTGCGCAAACTGAAATATGCAATCGCTAGTGGTCTCACTCTGCGTCGCTGTTTTAATTGAAGATTAGATTTGCGCTCGTCTATTACGTAATACGGTTTGTCGTCAGTGCCTCTGGCAAGCATTTTACATATATTTTATGTTCAGCCGTTCCCTGAAAATGTCTCCTGGCCCCGTAGAAACCCGCGCTTTTACCGGGCTTTGTCTGTTCAGTTGAAAAGTGTTACCATTGCATACAAAACACTGAAAATTTTACCAACTTCGTTCTTCCAAGTAATCTTTCTGATTACTGCTTTGGTATTTTTTCCAGTTATGTCTAATGCGCTTTTGCCAAAGCTAAGGGTCGTAAAGTCGTATTTTGGGTGGAATGAAAGGAAAAACACTTCTGAAGGTGATCCCATTGTGAATAGTTGAGCATCCTGCTGTCGTTCAACCCTTTTTTCTGATTCTTAGCGGTATTTCCATTGCGGATTGAGTTACGTGGTGACAAAGATTAAAGCAAAAAAAAACAGATGAAAATACTTTGGCGTAAAACAACGAAAAGAAAGACAAACATAGGCAAAACAAAAAAAACTAAGTTTTGCGAGATAACTGTGTCTCAGCTCAGAAAGCTTAAATTATTCAACAAAAACAATTAACATATCCAGACACGCCTTTCTCCAACGTTTTTCTTCTGCCCTACTATGCTTTCTTTTAATTGAACTTTTCAATGATGTGATAAATGGACAAAGAAACAAAATGATCTCATAAAATATCCAATTATGATCAACAATTAAAAAGAAATGAAAACGCGTAGTACCAAAATAAAGAAAGCTTTAGTTGAATATAAAACCGTTATCGATATCAATTTAGAACTCGTAGGAAGTCATTTTCCGCCTGTTTTCACTGAGACTGCGCCCGGAGTTGAGAGAAATAAGATAAATTAGTGGCCAAGTTCAAAAATTCACTTTTATTTTCTCAAAACAAATAATTAAAAGTCATAACAGACATTAAAAGCAACTGACAAAATTGTCCAGGTTCTTCTATTCTTTCTGAAAGCTAACTGTATCTTTGATTGGGGACTCTAAGTCATTGGGCTACAAAAAGTATAAGAAATGAAAGCAAAACGTAAGAATTCCGTAAAATTTTTACGAAACTAAGACATCATGGTGAGATCAAGATCAGGCAACATATTGCAGCGTGTTTAACAATGCACTCAATTGTTGAAATGGTTGCGAAATAGATAATTTCTATACAAAATTCTCCAGTTTTTCAGAAATAATTGAATATTTTTGTATAATTACCGAGTTTTTATTTGCAAAAAATTGGCAAAATTATGGCCCCAGAAGACTCATAAAGAAAGCGGGAGTACAACAAGCTCTTTTTGTAACATAAAAAGAACACGGCCGCAGCTTTAATGTGTCTTCGTCCATGGGAATTTTAAGGCAAGTGGGTTAAAAAAATTCATTTGTTCGACGGAAAAGGTCTGAATTCTAAATTGAAAAGTTAGCACAAATTCTAGCCAAAACAGACGGATCGAACAATTCAGAAAACCCCTCTATCCTTAGAAATGAAATTTTTCCCACTACAGTTAACATTGTTAAGGTATTTTAGCAAAATTGTTTAAAATTTGGTCAAAATTGACAAAAACTTGGTCAAAAATGTGAATAAAAACAGCTGAATTACGTATACTATTCACAAAATTTAAAACTCAATATTTCCATTAAAAAATCAAAAAAAATGAAAAATTTTTTTATTTGATATTCGACGCCTGACGGGCGTTCTACTGATACCAGTCTCAACTCTCTACAATGAGTATACCGACCGGCCAAAATTGTTAGAACAAAAAAACCCATTTGAGTGTATAGTTCCTCCCCCCTCAATAGAGGTAGGAACAAATACAAAATTTTGTATTAGCTAAAAAATATATATTCCTTGATTGGCAAGCAACCAGATTTTGGTTGAAAAGCAAGGACGGGATTTACTAATTTCGTTAACTTTAATGAGAAATCTACATGACCACGGTATAATCGAATTCAGCTGTTGGAGGTCAGTGGATCTTAAGGTCAGCTACCAAGAGGACGAGAGAACTTAACTTCTGACAACTGATTGATAAACAAATAAGATAATGACAGCGCCAAAGCAAAACCAGAAATTGAATCATTATTATTTCCGCGGCAAATTTTAAAAGTTCCTCAGTTAAGTTCTTCTTCTGCTTTGTGAAATTTTAACCAAATACTTTAAGTAAAATTTCTTGATGTTTATTCAAAACTATCATATTTTCTTAATTTTCAAAAGTAAATTTGTGCGGAGAGGTTCTCATATCTTGTTGTTTTCTTTTTAACGACGATTTTTGTTAAGGTTTTGATGACTCAGATCGTGGTTGAATCCCAAGATTTGGTTCTGATTGAAATATAATTTTTTACCTTGTTGGTTTATTTTTCGTCTTGTCCTCCTCTAGTATAGCAACTTTATTGTGGCTCACCACAATAGTCTGAGTTAACTATCCGCGTAGTATGATAATGTACAAACCCTTTCAGATGGGATGTTTCACACCCTTCCTAATTATGAAAGCTGCAGGCAGAGTCTTTGTCTTTTTACGGCCCGTTAATTGAATAGGTTTGCGCAAACTGAAATATGCAATCGCTGGTGGTCTCACTCTGCGTCGCTGTTTTAATTGAAGATTAGATTTGCGCTCGTCTGTTACGTAATGCGGTTTGTCGTCAGTGCCGCTGGCAAGCATTCTACAAATAGCGCGTTTGCGACTCAACGCTTGAAGTGGCCTTTTCGCTGTTTGAAATGCTCTCTCAGCAAATTCATTAGCTCTTGAACGGTATTTTGGTGATTTAATTTTTTAATTTCCAGTGATTGACACCACCGTTTTAGATCACCACTGACAAACTCCGGATCCTTGTCAAATTCTAACTCCTTGGGTAGTCAACATCTTGCAGCGGTTGATTCAAACATTTTTGGACACTTATATGTTCCATTTCTTGTGCAGCACTTCTACCCAGCCTGCCAGCTTAAAAAAATCAGAGATAATATACTAGTCCTTAACATCGCCCAGTTTATGTTGAGCCGTTCCCAGAAATTGTCTCCTGGCAACGTAGAAACCGGCGCTTTTACCAGGCTTTGTCTGTTCAGTTGAAAAATGTTACCATTGCATACAAAACACTGAAAATTTTACCAACTTCGTTCTTCCAAGTAATCTTTCTGATTACTGCTTTGGTATTTTTTCCGGTTATGTCTGAGGCGCTTTTGCCAAAACTAAGGGTCGTATAGTCGTAGTTTGGGTGGAATGAAAAAAAACAACACTTCTGAAGGTAATTCCATTGTGAATAGTTGAGCATCCTGCTGTCGTTCAACCATTTTTTCTGATTCTTAGCGGAATTTCCATTTTGTTTTTTAAGATTCTTTTCGTCAGCTCATGAAAAGTCTGCACGATTTCTGTTCTGACTTCAATCTGGGCCAGTCACCTAAGTACTCTGAGTAATATAAACGTTGCGACTAGCAAAAGCAGACCCGATCAGCAGACCCGACCAGACTAGCAAAAGCAGACCCCTAATTACTCTGAGTAAAATAAACGTTGCGACTAGCAAAAGCCGACCCGAAACGTATTTTAACCAGGGCCTCTTCGAGAAGTATCTACTCTTCTAGTGTGCAAATTGAACGTAAAGTGAAAACTGGTCAGAAAATCCTTCATCTTATTTTTTGTGGTGCTGATTGTCTGTTTGGAATGTCTGGTGCAAAGATCTATCTGAGAAATTTGTGGAAAATCTGTAGGTTTAGTCTCCATTGAGACAGAAGTTGCTTTCAAAGGCCACAGAGGCAGTTTTTGGCGCTTCTCGTTCATGTTCAAAAATTTTTGCTCCACAGATTGCAATTTCCTCATTGTATTAATTTCAGGACGTCTTCATTGAAAAAAACCCCTAGCAAACGGTTCCTTTCAATGTTTTCTAAATTATTTTGACGTCTACTGCCCACGGGAGATTGCGGCTTATCACGTCATTCATTATGTGACGATTGGTAACTATTATGTTTAACTAGCGTTGCTAATGTCAGAGTAATTTACTTGTTGCGACTTGCTGTGAAACCCAACCCTATATTTGGAGTAAAGATTTTGCTTACCAATCGATGCTAGTATTTTGAAGTGTTGAAAAATATTGCTTCAGATTTGAATTGCTCGTCTTATCACGAGAATGCAAAATGTGTTCGCGAATGGTTGCCAGACAAACGTCAAGCGTGAATAATTGGTCAGAGTTAAATAATAATTGGCGGTTAAGTACTTTGCAGATGAATAAACAAATATCAGAGTCAGATGCACATTGAACTAAATTATTTATTTGCGAAGCCAATATAAAGGAACCATCAATAGGTTACAGTTGGCAAACCAATGCAATGTGGAGTACACTTGATGTAAAAATGAACCAAACTTTGCCTTCATCAGAATTGATTATAATTCACAAAACAGTTTGTTAAGTACACTTTGGAGTGTTTTCAGTAATTAAAAATCAGAAAATAAAAACAACTAATATACGTGCCGGTTATAACAACTGAAACCACATTTCTAATGGTTATCGAAGTTAGAGATATTAATACTTTTAAAAGAAAAGTAGTGCAAAATGAGAGCACTGATGGTATAGATTTTTTGCGCAACTAGGTCATTATAAATAAAACATTTGACCATTTCCAAAAGAAGTTTTATATTTTATCATTTTAAATGAGGTTTTAAATGAGGACTCATTCCATTCCAGCTTCAATTCTGCGTAACTGTTATCTTGACCAAATCATGTAGGGCTTACGGGTTAGCTGGTGAACCTGGATTAACTGTTGGGCATAATTTTGCCTAACAGTCAGGCGTAATTTTGCTCTGACTGAATTGTTTCTACTACTAAACGCTAGATTGTGTTTCAGTGGGATTGACGGAACTGACCGGCGCATCCAATTTTAAATTAGTCCGACTAAAGATGTTTTGCATTCCACAATTTGAACATATTTGGATCTTTTTGAGGGCTGTTTTGCTGATTCTTCAAAACCTTAGAATCTCGTAAATAATTCGCAATTCACTTTTTTTGTTGTTAAGATGGGTCTCTCAGCGTAAGTCAAAAAGGGATAGCACGTTCGGCTACAGCAACAAGGTTGTCCAAATCATTTTTTGGTCTCCGGTTTGTTGAATGTTTACCGGCTAGCTTAAGCGAAGGGAGAATTCGGTCCGCGAAATCGAGTTACCTGTTTTTGGATGTATGTTGAACTGTGGTGTTCTTTCGTTAGCGCCACGATGTTGTCGCAAAACATCTAAATTTGTGTCGTTTTTTTCTTTTTTTTTCATCGCTTCTGTCCAGGGAATCACATCCATTTTTTTGTTTGTTGTTTACAAAAAAAAGAATTTTATAAGTCATTGTGTCAATTGCAATTTCCTCAATGTATCAATTTTAGGACGTCTTCCTTGATAAATAATATTGAAAAACTGATTTCAAATGACAACAGTAGTATTTGTGGTTTCTCGAGTAGGCTATATAGCTGTGCAAACTGGGTTAGCAAACGGTTCCAGTCAATGTTTTCTAAATTATTTTGACGTCTATTGCCCATGGGAATTTGCGGCTTATCACGTCAATCCTTATCTGGCGATTGGTAATTAGTATGTTTTACTAGCGTTGCTAATGTCAGAGTAATTTACTTGTTGCGACCTGCTGTGAAAACCCAACCCTATATTTGGAGTAAACTTTTTGCTTATCAATCGATGCTAGTATTTTGATGTGTTGAAAAATATTGTTTCAGAATCGAATTGCTCGTCTTATCACGAGAATGCAAAATGTGTTCGCGAATTGTTGCCAGACAAGTGTCAAGCGTGAATAATTGGTCAGAGTTAAATAAAAATTGGCAGTTAAGTACTTTGCAGATGAATATACAAATATCAGAGTCAGATGCACATTGAACTAAATTAATTTATTTGCGAAGCAAATATAAAGGAACCACGAGAATGCTCGTTTTATCACGAGAATGCAAAATGTGTTCGCGAATGGTTGCCAGACAAGAGTCAAGCGTAAATAATTAGTCAGAGTTAAATAAAAATTGGCGGTTAAGTACTTTGCAGCTGAATAAACAAATATCAGAGTCAGATGCACATTGAACTAAATTAATTTATTTGCGAAGCAAACATAAAGGAACCATTAATAGGTTACGATTGCAAAAAAAGTGCAAAGTAGAGTACAATTGATGTAAAAACGCACCAAACTTTTCCTTCATCAGAATTCATGAATTGTTTTAATCCACAAAACAGTTTATTAAGTCCACTTGGGAGTGTTTTCAGTAATTAAAAACCAGAAAATAATAACAACTAATAAGGTGCCGGTTATAACAACTGAAACCACATTCATACTGGTTATCGAAGCTAGAGATATTAATAGTTTTAAGGAATTGTACTGCTAAATGAGAGCACTGATGATATAGACTTTGCGCAACTAGGGCATTATAAATAAAATATTTGATCATTTCCAAAAGAATCTTTAGATTTTATCATTTTAAATGAGGACTGACTCCATTCCAGCTTCAATTCTGCGTAACTATTATCTTGGTCACACACATGTAGGGCTTACGGATTAGTTGGTGAACCTGTATTAACTGTTAGGCATGATTTTGCCTAACAGTCGGGCGTAATTTTGCTCTGACTGAATTGTTTCTACTACTAAAACGCTAGAATTTGTTTCAGTGTGAATGACAGAACTGACCGGCGCATGTACTTTTAAATTAGTCCGACTAGAGCTGGTTTGCATTCCACAATTTGAACGTATTTTGATCTTTTTCAGGGCTGTCTTGCTGATTCTTCAAAAGCTTAGAATCTCGAACACATTGTTTGCCCGACTCTTTTATTGTTGATATTGTTGGCGATTTCTTCACCACAGTTGACCCGTGGGTTTAAGTTCTAAAAAAGTCATCCAACTTTTTTTTCGGTTCCGGTTTGTTGAATGTTTACCGGCTAGCTTAAGCGAAGTGAGAATTCGGTCCGCGAAATCGGGTTATCTGGTTTTGGATGCATGTTGAACTGTGGTGTTCCTTCGTTAACGCCACGATGTTGTGGCAAAACATCTAAAGTTGTGTCGCTTTTTTCTTTTTTTTCATTGCTTCTGTCCAGCGAACCACATCCGTTTTTTTTTCTTGTTTACAAAAAAAAGCATTTTATAAGTTATTGTGTCAATCGCAATTTCCTCAATGTATCAATTTCAGGACGTCTTCCTTGAAAAATAACCCCAAAAACTGATTTCAAGTGGAAGCAGTAGTATTTGTGGTTTCTCGGGTAGGCTATATAGCTGTGCAACTTTGGTTAGCAAACGGTTCCTTTCAATGTGTTCTAAATCATTTTGACGTCTATTGAGCACGGGAAATTGCGGCTTATCACGTCATTCCTTATGTCGCGGTTGATAATTATAATGTTTTACTAGCGTTGCTAATGTCAGAGTAATTTACTTGTTGCGACCTGCTGTGAAAACCTAACCCTATAATTGGAGTAAAGATTTTGCTTATCAATCGATGCTAGTATATTGAAGTGTTGGTTGAAAAATATTGTTTCAGATTCGAATCGCTCGTCTTATCACGAGAATGCAAAATGTGTTCGCGAATGGTTACCAGACAAGAGTCAAGCGTGAACCAATGGTCAGAGTTATATAATAAATGGCGGTTACGTACTTTGCAGATGAATAAACAAATATCAAAGTCAGATGCACTTTGAACTAAATTAATTTACTTGCGGAGCAAATATAAAGGAACCATCAATAGGTTACAATTGGCAAACAAGTGCAAAGTAGAATACAGTTGATGTAAAATTGCATCAAATTTTTCCTTCATCAGAGCTGATGAATTGTTATATTTCACAAAACAGTTTATTAAGTACACTTGGCAGTGTTTTCAGTAATTAAAAATGAGAAAATAAAAACAAATAATATACGTGCCGGTTACAACAACTGAAACAACATTTCTATTGGCTATCGCAGCTAGAAGTGTTAATATTTTTAAAAGAAATGTACTGCAAAATGTGAGCACTGATGATATAGATTTTTCGCGCAACTAGGGCATTATGAATAAAATATTTGATCATTTTCGAAAGAAATTTTAGATTTTATCGCTTTAAATTAGGACTCTCTCCATTCCAGCTCCAATTCTGCGCAACAATTATCTTGAGCGCACACATGTAGGGCTTGCGGATCAGCTGGTGAACCTGGACTAACTGTTAGGCATGATTATGCCTAACAGTCAGGCCTAATTTTGCTCTGACTGAATTGTTTCTACTACTAAACGCTAGAATGTGTTTCAGTGTGACTGACGGAACTGACCGGCGCATCCATTTCTCAATTAGTCGAACTGGAGATGGTTTGCATTCCACAATTTGAACATATATTGATGTTTCTGAGGGCTGTTTTGCTGATTGTTCAAAAGCTTAGAATCTCGTAAATATTTCGCAATTTTCTGTTTTGTCGGTAAGATGCGTCTCTCAGCGTAAGTCCATAAAGGAGTAGCACATTAGGCTGCAACAACAAATTTTTCAAAACCATTTTTTGGTCTCCGGTTTGTGGAATGTTTACCGTCTACTCTAAGCGAAGGGAGAATTCGGTCCGCGAAATCGAGTTACCTGGTTTTGATGTAATTTGAACTGTCGTGTTCTTTCGTTAGCGCCACGAGGTTGTAGCAAAACATCTAATTATGTTTCGCTTTTTTTATTAATTCTGTCCAACGAACCACATCCATTTTTTTGTTTGTTGTTTACAAAAAAAGCATTTTATAAGTTATTGTGTCAATTGCAATTTCCTCAATGTATCAATTTCAGGACGTCTTCCTTGAAAAATAAACCCCAAAAACTGATTTCAAATGGCAACAGAAGTATTTGTAGTTTCCCAGTAGGCTATATAGCTGTGCAAACTGGGTTAGCAAACGGTTCCTTTCAATGTTTTCGAAATTATTTTGACGTCTATTGCCCACGGGAATTTGCGGTTTGTCACGTCGTTCCTTATGTGGCGATTGGTAATTTTTATTATTCACTAGCGTTGCTAATGTAAGAGTAATTTACTTTTTGCGATTTGCTTTGAAAACCTAACCCTATATTCGGAGTAAAGGTTTTGCTTATCAATTGTTGCAAGTATATTGAAGTATTGAAAAACATTATTTCAGATTTAAAATGCTCGTCTGATCGCGAGAATGCACACTATGTTCGCAAATGTTTGACAGACAAGATTCAAGCGTGAACAAATGGTCCAAGTTAAATAATAATTGGCGTTTAAGTACTTTGCAGATGAATAAACAAATATCAGAGTCAGATGCACATTGAACTGAATTAATTTATTTGCGAAGCAAATATAAAGGAACCATCAATAGGTTACGATTGGCAAAAAAATGCAAAGTAGAGTACAATTGATGTAAAAACGCACCAAACTCTTCCTTCATCAGAATTCATGAATTGTTATAATTCACAAAACAGTTTATTAAGTACACTTGGGAGTGTTTTCAGTAATTAAAAATCAGAAAATAAAAATAAATAGTATACGTGCCGGTTATAACAACAGAAACAACATTTCTATTGGCACTCGAAACTAGAAATATTAATAGTTTTAAAAGAAATGTACTTTAAATTGAGAGCACTGATGATATAGATTTTTCGCGCAACTAGGGCATTATAAATCATATATTTGATCATTTTCAAAAGAAGTTTTAGATTTTATTGTTTTGAATGAGGTCTCACTCCATTTCAGCTCCAATTCTGCGTAACTATTATCCTGATCACACACATGTAGGGCTTACGGATTAGCTGGTGAACTTGGATTAATTGTTAAGCATGATTTTGTCTAACAGTCGGGCGTAATTTTGCTCTGACTGAATTGTTTCTTCTACTGAAACGCTAGATTGTGTTTCAGTGTGATTGACGGAACTGACCGGCGCATCCAGTTTTAAATTAACTGGAGCTGGTTTGCATTCCACAATTTGAACATATATTGATGTTTCTGAGGGCTGTTTTGCTGATTCTTCAAATGCTTAGAATCTCGTAAATAAATCGCAATTTTCTGTTTTGTCGGTAAGATGCGTCTCTCAGCGGAAGTCCATAGACGGATAGCACGTTCGGCTGCAGCAACATAATTCTCAAAATCATTTTTTGGTCTCCGATTTGTTGAATGTTTACCGTCTACTCTAAGCGAAGGGAGAATTCGGGCCGCGAAATCCGGTTACATGGTTTTTCTAAAATTCATCTAAACTTGTGTCGTTTTTTTCCTTTTTTTCATTGCTTCTGTCAAGCGAATCACATCCATTTTTTTGTTTATTGTTTACAAAAAAAGCATTTTATAATTTATTGTGTCAACTGCAATTTCCTCAATGTTTCAATTTCAGGACGTCTTCCTTGAAAAATACCCCCAAAAACTGATTTCAAATGGCAACAGTAATAATTGTGGTTTCCCGGGTAGGCTATATAGCTGTGCAAACTGGGTTAGCAAACGGTTCCTTTCAATGTTTCCGAAATTTTTTTGACGTCTTTTGCCCACGGGAATTTGGAGTTTATCACATCGTTCCTTATGTGGCGATTGTTAATTATTATGTTTCACTAGCGTTGCTAATGTCAGAGTAATTTACTTTTTGCGATTTGCTTTGAAAACCTAACCCTATTTTTGGAGTAACGATTTGGCTTCTCAATTATTGCAAGTATATTGAAGTATTGAAAAACATTTTTTCAGATTTAAAAAGCTCGTCTCATCACGAGAATGCACAATATGTTCGCGAATGGTTGCCAGACAAGATTCAAGCTTGAACAAATTGTCAAAATTAAATAATAATTGGCGTTTAAGTACTTTGCCGATGAGTAAACAAAAATCAGAGTCAGATGCACTTTGAACTAAATTAATTTACTTGCTGAGCAAATATAAAGGAACCATCAATAGGTTACAATTGTCAAACAAGTGCAAAGTAGAGTACAGTTGATGTAAAAACGCACCTAATTTTTCCTTCATCAGAGCTGATGAATTGTTATATTCCACAAAACAGTTTATTAAGTACACTTGGAGTGTTTTCAGTAGTTAAAAATCAGAAAATAATAACAACTAAAATACGTGCCGGTTATAACAACTGAAACCACATTTCTACTTGTTATCGAAGCTAGAGATATTGATAGTTTTATAAAAAAGTACTGCAAAATGAGAGCACTGATGATATAGATTTTTTGGGCAACTAGGGCACTATAAATAAAATATTTTATCATTTTCAAAAGAAGCTTTAGACTTTATCATATTGAATGAGGATTCGCTCCATTCCATTTCCAATTCTGCGTAACTATTATCTTGATCACACACATGTAGGGCTTAAGGATTAGCTTGTGAACCTCGATTAACTGTTAGGCAAGATTTCGCCCAACAGTCGGGCGTAATTTTGCTCTGACTGAATTGTTTCTACTACTAAAACGCTAGAATGTGTTTCAGTGTGATTGACGGAACTAACCGGCGCATGCACTTTTAAATTAGTCCGACTAGAGATGGTTTGCATTCCACAATTTGAACGTATTTGGATCTTTTTGAGGGCTGTTTTGCTGATTCTTCAAAAACTCAGAATCTCGTAAATAATTCGCAATTCTCTGTTTTGTCGTTAAGATGCGTCTCTCAGCGTAAGTCCATAAAGGGATAGCACGTTCGGCTGCAACAACAAATTTCTTAAAATCTTTTTTTGGTCTCCGGTCTGTTGAAATTTTACCGGCTAGCTGAAGCGAAGGGAGAATTCGGTCTGTGAAATTGAGTTACATGGTTTTGGATTGATGTTGAACTGTGGTGTTCCTTCGTTAGCACCACGATGTTGTCGGAAAACATCTAATTATGTGTCGTGTTTTTCTTTTTTTTCATCGCTTCTGTCCAGCGAATCACATCCATTTTCTTTGTTTGTTGTTTACGAAAAATAAAGCACTTAACAAATTATTGTGTCAATTGCAAGTTCCTCAAAGTATCAATTTCAGGACGTCTTCCTTGAAAAATAATTTTGAAATAATGATTTCAAATGGCAAAAGTAGTATTTGTGGTTTCTCGGGTAGGCTATACAGCTGTGCAAGCTGGGTTAGCAAACGGTTCCTTTCAATGTTTTCGAAATTATTTTGACGTCTATTGCCCACGGGAATTTGCAGTTCATCGGGTCGTTCCTTATGTGGCGATTGGTAATTATTATGTTTCACTAGCGTTGCTAATGTCAGAGTAATTTACTTTTTACGATTTGCTTTGAAAACCTAACCCTATATTCGTTGTAAAGATTTTGCTTATCAATTGTTGCAAGTAAACTGAAGTATTGAAAAACATTGTTTCACATTTAAAATGCTCTTTTAATCACGAGAATGCAAAATATGTTCGCGAATGGTTACCAGACAAAGTTAAAGCGTGAAAAAATGGTCAAAGTTATATAATAATTGGCGTTTAAGTACTTTGCGGATGAATAAACAAATATCAAAGTCAGATGCACTTTGAACTAAATTAATTTACTTGCGGAGCAAATATAAAGGAACCATCAATAGGTTGCAATTTGCAAACAAGTGCAAAGTAGAGTACAGTTGATGTAAAATTGCATCAAATTTTTCCTTCATCAGAGCTGATGAATTGTTATATTTCTCAAAACAGTTTATTAAGTACACTTGGCAGTGTTTTCAGTAATTAAAAATGAGAAAATAAAAATAAATAGTATACGTGCCGGTTATAACAACAGAAACAACATTTCTATTGGCACTCGAAACTAGAAATATTAATAGTTTTAAAAGAAATGTACTTCAAATTGAGAGCACTGATGATATAGATTTTTCGCGCAACTAGGGCATTATAAATCATATATTTGATCATTTTCAAAAGAAGTTTTAGATTTTATTGTTTTGAATGAGGTCTCACTCCATTTCAGCTCCAATTCTGCGTAACTATTATCCTGATCACACACATGTAGGGCTTACGGATTAGCTGGTGAACTTGGATTAATTGTTAAGCATGATTTTGTCTAACAGTCGGGCGTAATTTTGCTCTGACTGAATTGTTTCTACTACTGAAACGCTAGATTGTGTTTCAGTGTGATTAACGGAACTGACCGGCGCATCCAGTTTTAAATTAACTGGAGATGGTTTGCATTCCACAATTTGAACATATATTGATGTTTCTGAGGGCTGTTTTGCTGATTGTTCAAAAGCTTAGAATCTCGTAAATAAATCGCAGTTTTCTGTTTTGTCGGTAAGATGCGTCTCTCAGCGTAAGTCCATAAACGAGTAGCATCGTTTTTTTCTTTTTTTCATTGCTTCTGTCAAGCGAATCACATCCTTTTTTTGGTTGTTGTTTACCAAAAATAGCATTTTATAAGTTGTTGTGTCAATTGCAATTTCCTCAATGTACCAATTTCAGGACGTCTTCCTTGAAAAATAACCCCAAAAAGTGATTTCAAGTGGCAACAATAATAATTGTGGTTTCTCGGGTAGGCTATAGAGCTGTGCCAACTGCTTTGGCAAACGGTTCCTTTCAATGTTTTCGAAATTATTTTGACGTCTATTGCCCACGGGAATTTGCGGTTTATCGGGTCATTCATTATGTGGCCATTGGTAATTATGTTTCACTAGCGTTGCTAATGTCAGAATAATTTACTTTGTGCGATTTGCTTTGAAAATCCAACCCTCTATTCGATTAAAGATTTTGCTTTTCAATTGATGCTAGTATATTGAAGTACTGAAAAACATTGTTTCAGATTTAATTTGCTGGTCTTATCACGAGAAAGCAAAATATGTTCGCGAATGGTTGCCAGACAAGAGTCGAGCGTGACAAAATGGTCAGAGTTAAACAATAACTGGCCGTTAGGTACTTTGCAGATGAAAACAATTATCAGAGATCAGATGCACTTTGAACTAACTTATTGTATTTGCGGAGCAAATTTAAAGGAACCATTAAAAGGTTACAGTTGCCAAATAAGTGCAAAGTAGAGTAGAGTTGATGTTAAAACGCATCAAATTTTTCCTTCATCGGAGCTGATGAATTATAATAATTCACGAAACAGTTTATTAAGTACACTTGGGAGTGTTTTCAGTAATTAAAAGTCAGAAAATAATAACAACTAAATTACGTGCCGGTTATAACAACTGAAACCACATTTCTACTGGTTATCGAAGCTAGAGATATTAATAGTTTTTAAAAAAGCAAAATGAGAGCACTGATGATATAGATTTTTTGCGCAACTAGGGCACTATAAATAAAATATTTGATCATTTTTAAAAGAAGCTTTAGATTTTATCATTTTAAATGAGGACTCACTCCATTGCAGCTCAAATTCTGTGTAACTATTTTCTTGATCACACACATTTAGGGCTTACGGATTAGCTGGTGAACCTGGATTAACTGTTAGGAATGATGCGGAACTATTGGGGCGTCATTTTGCTCTGACTGAATTGTTTCTACTACTAAAACGCTAGAATGTGTTTCAGTGTGATTGACGAAACTGACCGGCATATCCACTTTTAAATTAGTCCGACTGGTGATGTTTTGCATTTCACAATTTGAACGTTTTTTGATCTTTTGGGGGCTGTTTTGATGATTCTTCAAAACCTTCGAATCTCGTAAATATTTCGCAGTTTTCTGCTTTGTCGGTGAGATGAGTCTCTCAGCGTAAGTCAACAAAGGGGTAGCACATTCGGCTGCAGCACCAAATTTCGTAAGATCACCATTCCGAACACGCACACATTGTTTGCCCGACTCTTTTATTGTTGATATGTTGGCGATTTCTTCACCACAGTTGACCCGTGGGTTAAAGTTCTGTAAAGGTCATCCAACTTCTTTTTCGGTCTCCGGTCTGTTGAATGATTACCGGCTAGCATAGGTGAAGGGAGAATTATGTTCGCGAAGTCGAGTTACCTGGTTTTGGATGTATGTTGAAATGTGGTGTTCCTTCGCTAACGCCACAATGTTGTCACAAAAACTCTAATTATGTCTCGTTTTTTTTTCCTTTTTTCATCGCTTCTGTCCAGCGAAACACATCCATTTTTGTTGTTTGTTGTCTATAAAAAAATTATTAGTTATTGAGTCATTTACTGCAATTATTTTTAGCATTTGTCTTGAGTTGAAATTTTGATGCACAAAAGCTTTATTTTAATTGTCTGTATAATTGCTCTGCTAATCTAATTGTTTATGGCCATTAGAGTCAGCGGTGTAAATGTTAATATTATTTTGATTGAAAAATGATATAACTTGATTACCGATTAGACAATAAAATTCGTTGAGACAAATTTTTCGGGGTATGATATGTGTATGAACATAATCCTGTACAAATTTACGTATATTTCAATAATTTGCTTTGTCATAGAGTGTTGCTGAAGGTTAGTTTTAATAGTGGTCAATACATGCAAGAAAATATAATTCATCTCTTTTTATAACTAAAATAGCTCCTCAAAAAGTTGTTTCTCCTCATTAGGTTTGACACATAGCATATGAGGTTTCCGCTTTGAAGCAGTTATAATGAATTTCAAATTCTTAGCAGTTTGTTTGCATGGAGCGCATTTGAGAATAAGTGTCAAAAGTCCGTTTGCTTGAAGCGCGACCATGCATACTGTGATAAGAAAATATTTCTCTATACTCCTCATCTGCCACCGTGTGTTGCCCAGAGCGACTCGGATACCGCATTTTGTGAACTAATGTTAGTAGCGACGCAATTGTCATTTCGTTGAAATCCAGAGCGCACACGCGATTCCCTCAAGAAACTGGGGATATACTTATTTACTGCTTTACAGTGTTATTTGTCGCTGTTGAGCAGTGCAACCCGTATTTCTTTCAGAACAGCGTCTCTAAGTATTTTTGTCGGTACTTTATTTAATTGTAAGTGTGCATTTGCAGTGCGAACGCTTGTGAAAGTTTCAGCAACTGATTTGCACAGGCATTTAAATAATAAATTCAAATGCTATTTTTTACAGTTGGTTATTGCAAAGTTACAAAGAAGGTAAGTATTGACGAAACGTTACATTTGGTATTTACAAAGAAATTAAAAGAGAATTCACTAGGTTTCATCGTTGAAGCTTTACAAATAGTTACAAAAATAGGATGAGACACACCAATTAGGCTTTACAAAAATAGTTACAAAAATAGGCTAAGACACACCAATTAGGCTTTACACAGCAATTAGGCCATTAATTAAAAACTTCCGAAATAGGTATTTTCAAATGCTAATAAGAGAATTGCAAGACGCTTGAAAGAGACAACATTACAGATTGAATAAAAAGTTTAAATAGTTTTTAGTTTGCTGAGGAGTTTCTTGCCATGATCCGTTTAAAACACTGGCAGTAAATTGTAGAGTTTCGACTCTCATATGGACAAATTTCTGACGCCAGTTCGTCAATTGTAATTTGTTTCTTGCTGCAATTAATTTGTCGCATTCAAAAACTAAGTGTTCAGATGTTTCGAATTTGTTTTCACAGAAACTGCAAAGTGGCGAGTCAGAAAAATTTTTCAGCCATCTGACTTGTTTGTCAACAAGACAGTTGAATGCTAGTCGATACAACAAATTTTGCTGTTGAGGTAGGAGCTTGTTTATTTTCCAAATATCTGCACAAAAGTGGGTTAATTCTTCCGTTGATTTGCACAAGCAGAAAGCAAATGATTATTTTGCGAGTTGCAATGGTCAGTCGAAATACTTGATGGAAGCTGTTTGTTTTAGGGTATTTGAGTGCAAGTGACAGGTTTTACTTGCATTATAGTCTGTGTTAATATTTTCTAGGTATGGAGTTGAGTCCAGAAAAATTTGAGTTCTGAGTGATGTTTGAAAATGCGTCTAGAATGCGGGAAGTTGTTGCAGTTCAATATCAAATTTATTTGCTAATTTTGTACTTTCACTTGGCTTGCGCGAAACATAGTCAAGTAACCCAACTTCTCCAACAGGGATGTTTTCAATATCAAATCAATAGGTAAAAACCTCTCTTTTCACCTGTTAAATCTGCTATTATAAGGTTTGTTGGAACGGTTTTCTTTCATAAATGATAAAAGTGCTCAATGAGCAGTGATTAGAGTAAAAATGTTTTACCAAGAAATAGTAATTGAATTATTCGACAGACAAAAATATCCCTAACAATTCTAGTTCATTGGTACTTTACGTTCCTCTTTAGTATTGCGGAAGCGCGACGCGAATGCTATGGTTTCTTACGTTTTCAGCAGTCGCTCGCATAGTAGTTATTAAACCGCAGTTCATATACAACTTTCCCTTATACAGACAATCCTGCTTTTGGTCCAGTTAACCTGATTGGTCACATACAGGTGCAACATTAATGAGAGTATTGTCTTCTGCAAGAAATTGCAAACATTCTATATTTCGCATTGCACGTACGGCCTAAAAAACTAAGATCGGAAGTTCTCGGGTTTTGACTACC
Source organism: Convolutriloba macropyga (assembly GCF_964194025.1). Classification (NCBI taxonomy): domain Eukaryota; kingdom Metazoa; phylum Xenacoelomorpha; order Acoela; family Convolutidae; genus Convolutriloba; species Convolutriloba macropyga. The sequence continues at coordinate 26,533,429 of NC_134469.1, read as the reverse complement.
TGACTTAATTTGAGTGTCGCACACTTTGACTTGAATTTCTTGCACGATTTCACAGTTGATGCCAATGCCAGATCCTGTTTAGTTTCTACTGTGTCACGCAGTAGTAGTTTGTGAAATTCAGCATCCAGTATGTTATATATAATTATGTCTCGTACAGTAGAATCTTGGAGGGCCCTCAAATCCCATTTATCGGCCTCTGCTCTAAAATTTCCTTGAATTTGTTTAACGATTCCAGTTTCGAGTTGTTTTTTCATGAGAAACTGATAATGATCGAAGTGGATGTCTGGCAGGTTTATGAACGCCTCAATCATTGACCATACAATCTTTTAGTTGACCATACAAACTATCCATATTTTCAATTAAAATTGTTCTGCTACGCGCCGTCCGTCCGCACCCATACTGAGAAATGACAAGGATGCTGCTTTCTGATAAAAAATTTTCCAATGTTTTTTTCCACATAATATCTTTTGTACCTTGATTTTAAAACATATGTTCTTCCATATAAGTTGTTTGGTCTTACGCAGTTAGCAATCGCGTTTGGCTTAGACGGTTGTATTTTCAATTTGTTCCTCATAACCTGGTTTGTATGGCATTTTTGAATGCGTTGGTGGATGACTTAAAAAAGTATCTATAGAAAATCCTTCTACGGACAACATTTCCATTTTTGAGTACACTCTCTAAATTTTCTTCTAAAATGTGGATTCAACGTCGGCTCTTCACAATCCTGCTCTACACCCAGGGGAGAGATTCCCTGATCGCGGTCTGCTGGCAGCGCCATGGTGTAAAAGGAAACTATTGAGTTGTACTAGCGCTGCTATTGTTGTAGTATTTTATCTGTTGGGATTCTTGACGAAAAACCCACCCTAACATGGAACAAAATGCTTAGCTTATAAATTGATGCTAGTAAATTGGTTTGTTGAAAAAAGAATATATCAGACTTCAATTTTGCAACTTATCACGAATTTGAGAAAACTAAGAGAATGATTTCCAGACAAGAGCCAAGTGTGAATAATCAAACAAATTAAATAGTAGTTGGCTTTTAAAATTTATACAAACGAACAAACAAAACTCTGAGATCAGATAAACTTTTAAATAATTTTATGTGCTGCTAGAGCAAATGTAAACAATGTTTTAATAAGGTACAATTTGCCAAGCAATTGCAGAGTGGAGTCTAATCAATGTAGCACGGTACTACACAGTGGAAGAGTTTGAGTTCCAGAATCGGGAGAGGTTCCTTCGTAAAAATTGGCTAGCCCTACAAAGCAACTAAAGTTGTTTTTTGTTAGTTTACGATTTCTCGTTTTTAAAATTTTCAACATGTTTGAGACTAGGTGTTATCCTGTATTCGGAAATTCCTATAACAAAGACTAAAAATACTGGATGTGTCTGAGAAAACTTTTAGTTTATTAATAATGAAATTTTCCTCACATAGTGTGATCTTGACTGCTTATACTCTTTTGTGGAACAGCTCCTTACCAATTCTCTTGAAAGATTACAGCACCTTTGATTCCCGTGAGCGTTGATTCAATGCAGTTTAGAAAACATGAGGAGGTGTTCATCAGTTGAAAAAAAAATCTGTGCATTCTGATTGGTGTCAGCAATAGGAATTGCGCGTATGAATTTTAGCCAGATCATGAACTTAAACCTAATAGTAATTGTCCGGCAAATCAGTTTTTATCAATATAGGATGACCGATGGAGATTGAGAATGGTGTCTTAGTGTTTGGTATTGGGTGTCCTCGTTCATGAATCTGCGGCTAATATGCGCTTTGGGAACCACACAGAGTCTCAATTTTTTACTTTTTTCTGAAGACAACACTAGTGATGCATTCGTGACTAACTGTAAAGGACCAAGCGCACCCTTTCCAAGCATCTTTCCCAGCTTTTGTTCTCAGTGAATTCTTCTTGAAGAGGTAATAATATCTTTCTGGCTGTGAAGAACAATGACTCTAAAGTTCGTATCAGGTTCACATGAGCTTTGTATCTATAACGGGCTGATAAATGTTAAGTTGTGATGTTTTTCCTTCTTTAGGCGGGTAGTAAATCTCTTCCAAGCACTGCAAATGTTTCGTCTGACTGCACAACTGCTAGTTGGTTTTGCGTCTGCCTGTTTCATTTCTGCACAAAATTTCAAATTAACGTTCCCCGAACATTAGTTGATATTCATTATATGCTTTGAGAAATCTTGTGTTATCATCTAACTGAAGTTTACCAAACTCAGACATATTTTGGATGATAATACTGTGCTTTGGCTATTGTATCTTTGTACTTTTTTGATTTTGCAACCTTTCACTTTTTATACTCAAAAGCCACTGATATGATAGAGATTTTTCCTTAAGTATAAGTATTTTCTTTTTAGCTCCGGGAGATTTTTGCTCTGAAGGGATTTTTCTTTTTGACAAATAAATTTTCTTAATTGTATATGTTTGAATTTAGTTTGGGCTTGCTTGGACACATTTTCGAGCAGTGCTTTATTTACCCATACTTGTTGCCTTTTCCTATTTAACGCAGAGCAATAATGTGGTTTACATCCACGTATAGTGCATAGTTTGTCGGTTTTGTTTGCTGTGAATTCATAAGATCGGCTTTCAAAGCCCTCTTTTGAAACTGCACGCAAATTCTTCTTTCACTGTCTGGCCTCGTTACCTGTTGAAGAGCTCACAAAAGCCATTGCCAGACATCTAAACTTAAGACACGTAGTCATTTCGTTTCAATAAGAGAATTTGTTAGATTTACTTAAGTACCATGTTAGTAGGCTAAGCATTGCTGCACCAACTGTTATTTGGGATTTGTTTCTGTTTTCACTTTTCAAGTCACAATAGCGTGCAGCTTCTCTTATATCAGCCGGAAATCGTCAGCCAGTTTTTGCGGTTACGACTCTCGCTTAAGGAGAAATTTAGTTTCGAATAGAAACTTACCAAAGTTGAACTTTAAACGATTCTCCCTGCTCCAAAAAATAACACTGTGAATATCTTTTTCCAGCTCCATTTCATTGTCCACAATGCTGATGTCAATAGCACTCATTGACAAATACTTCGAGGAGGTCATTTATATATACGGAAAAAAGAAACACTGTAAAAATTGAATTAATTTGTCCACCGCTGGTAACTGAGCGGAATTTAGATTTTTTCCAAATTTTTAAAACTGTCAAATATGACACGAAAGCCTCTAGAAAGCATTATCAAACCCCATTCTGCATAATTTTTAAAGTACGACAATGAAACGGATGGTATCTGAGTGATGGTTGAATGACTTTTTCTAAAACCCTGTTCTTCTACGCAAAATTGTTGGTGCAGAAGCATCAAAAACTGTTTATACATCGTACGTTCAAATAGAAGTGACAAGAAGTGACTCAAATAGAAGTGACTCAAGTTACTCCTCAGGTTTCGGTTAATCAGGTAAGCTGGGCAAGTCTTGCTAAGTTTGTTTTCGAATGGAAACAAATGGGCCACCGTTATTCGTACTGAAGGAGCAAAATGTTCAGATTGGTAGATATAAGATTTTAGCCGGACCTATCAAATAAATTTGTTTTGACTCAAAATAGTGTTCTCAACTATGCAATCATCATCAATTTGGTTATAACAAATTTAAATAATTATGATTCTATTAGTTATATTTATATCGCAATAGATCCATTATGCCTTTATTGTCGAGACCAACTAATCAAACAAATTACCAATTCAGACAGATAGTTCATTGCCATGAAATTTATAAGTAAACAAAACATCACATTAACTATGCGCGAAAAACTAAATCAAGTAGCGTTTTTATTGTTGTCAGATGAACAATCAGAATGCACTTCCAATCGTAGAGCCGAAATTAGTGACAACAATTTTGTGTAGCCATAATGCAAAAGACATCGTCCAGCTGTTCTGGTCAAAACTTGAAGTCCCTGACTGGGTCCGTTTCGTAGATGTGCAATTAAGCAGAGCAGCTGTGATGTTAACGTACTGCTGACTGACAGTTGTTTCTTGAAAGCAGGTGTAACCACCACTTCGGTCTTCCTGACTTTCTTGTCTGTTCATGTCACCAATGCACACCCAATCAGAAGGATTCTACAATAAATGAGATTTACAATTATAGAAATTTACAATTATTTACAATTTTTTACAAAAATTTCAAATTTTCAGGTCGAGGTGTCATCAAATTTTACCTCAATTCATTGCTAAATTCTCATTATTTTAGCTTATTTTCAATTCGTTTCTTATGAAAAAAAACGGACGGCAATTATTGCCAAAAATCACAATATTGCGCGCAATTGTCAAAAATGAGAGGTTCTATTTGTTATCCTTTCTCCATAATTCATCAATGTATTACACGTGGTGAATCCTGACCCGGAAATATGTTCACATTAAAAAATCTTTAGCATTGAGAAGTGCAACCTTGTAACCCGTGGGTGGTCCTACAGCCCATTTGGAGTGGTCCTTGTTGGTTGAGAACTGGATGTCAAAGTCAGTGAAGGACATCTCTTCAACTGTGAACGTCCAGTACGTATCTAAGCAAACAATTAATTTGCAATAATCCAACTGGCCAACAAATTATGTCTATAGAAAGCGAAGGAATTTAGCGAGAAGCTTTTTTGAGAAGCTTTTTCCATCGAAGCCCAAATTTCAAACCATTTGGAGATATCAGGTCAACTCGGGAAACTTTACTCAAACTTACCTCGCTCGTATCTTAATGAATATTGCCACACAGTTGTTATTGCCACCGAGAAGTTATCAAACTCCGAGGCGAAGCCGAGGTGTTATGATAACTTCGAGGGCGATAACAACCGTGTGGTAATTTTTTTAATCAACACCTGTTGCGATCATTTCAAAACTGAACACTGTTTTAATGGTTTTTCCTTCTCATTTTTTGAGGACAATTACATTTTCAAAGGTAAGTGATATTTCTTCAGATCTGTTCTTCCTTTTATCCTCATGCGCCCCTTCCCCCCACACACACCCACACACACACACACACACACACACACACACATGCACACACACACACACACACACACACATACGCACACGCACGCACACGCAAGCACACAAGTACACACACACACAAACACACACTCACACACACAGACAAACACAGATACACATACACACACACGCACAAACACACACACAGACACACACACACACTCACACACACACACACACACACTCACAAACATACGCACACGCACGCACGCAGACACACAGGCCCACACATGCATAAACACACACACACGCACGCACAGAAACAAACAACACACACCACACACACATACCACACACACACACACACACACCACACACCACACACCACAAACACCATACACCACACACACACCACACACACCACACACTCCACACACACTACACACACCACACCCAAACCACACACACCACCTACACACAACACACCCACATACACACACACACCACACAAACACACACACACACACCACACACACAAACCACACACACACCGCACACAAACCAAACACACATCACACACACACACACACACACACACACCGAACACACCCCACCCACACCACACACAACACACACCACACAAGTTTTCTTGGACTACAAGGTTATCAAAATGTTTCCATCATTATACTACGAGTTTATCACCACTCTTTTATCGCCACTGTTTACTTAGTAACAATGGCAATAAAAGAGTGTGATAAACTCGTAGTCTAATGCTGAAGTGTTTTTCCAGGGTCGATCGGGCATTAAAATTTATTACACTGGCAGTTTATTTAACTGCTTTTATCGCAACAATTTTGCAAATTATGTTTATCTTAAAAAATCTCCTAAAGACATCCAGAACAGCTCTCTTCTATAACGACACTAAAACACTATTTTAGACAAATTAAGGTTTATTGTTTGGTTACTTTTTCTTAGAAGAGCACGTTTTGTCTTGATTTCTGTTACAAACCAGGAAACAAATCAAATATTCTAGTTTTGATCTATTAGTTTTGAATCAAAGTCATAAATGGAGGTTGCAAGATCATCTGAAGCATTTAAAGAATCGTTCCCTTGCAAGGGTAAGCCTTTTTTCTCAAGATTGTAGCATAATTTGTAATTCTTTTACATGATCACCATTGGTATACGACTGGTAGAATTTAAGGCTGCATTTTTTCAACAGAAAAGATTAGATTTTCACATAATGCATTTAGAATGAAAGCTGAAAATCAGACATAAAAATTTAGCGTAAATTAAGATAGACTATTTTGTTCTTTCCCTCGTACTTACCCTGACAGTCTGATGGTAGATTTGTGCCAGAGTTCTGCCATGTCTGTGAGAAGAGATCGCTCTTCAACTTAGGAGCCATCATCTCACTCAACATGTCCTCATCTGCAGCCTTCCACTTGGAAAATAAGGTGAACTCAACACCCCCTGCAATATAATTCGACAATCGTACGCACAAAAGGCAACGTTTATCCCAAGATTATTTTGCTCACATGATGAGAATAGTGTAAGTAGGCTGAGGTCCCAGAATGTAAAGGAACCAAGTTCCTTTATATTTTATCTCCCCCCACACCCTCATTTTCCTCCCCCCACCTACACTTTCGTCCTCCAAAACCCTTTCATTTCATGATTTTCATTCCCCCAACCTATTTTCGTTGAAGCTTTTTATATGTTGATTTTATTGAAGAAGTCAGAAGTGGTTGACGTTCACTTTCAATATTATTTATAGTAAGGGATTTCCCGTTTTTGACCATAACTTGTGTGCCAATGGCGCGAATTATGATGTATTTATAGAGCTTGATTTGCTACCATAGTTGCGACTTTCAGAAATACAAATATTAATGAAAAGTTGTCTTGGTATGCAAGACTTAGGCCGAAGAGCATAAACATTTCTGGCGTATCCTAGGGTCAAAAAAGGACCTTTGAACCTTTGCTCGACGCAGACTGGGGAATTTTTGATTTTATAGGGGGGAACTTAGACATTTGACACTTAGCACATTTTAAACTCTGGTTTTGATAACTTCACACTTTTTAATCAAAAACATCACAATCACAAATGATCCAACTGATTTTTAATCTGGCCCTAGAAGTGAAGACTGAGATGAGAGTTCTCCTGAAAAGGATGCTTGCGTGGGATGCCTAGTCACGAAAGATGGGCTGGTCTTGCTTGCGGATTTGAATGTCTTCATTTCAAAGGCTGGATTTTAATAGGCGACTAGTTATCGTTGGATCAATATAGTATCTTTCCGCATTAGTTTTGAAAGGAGTAGGTCCTCCTCTAGGTGAAATTTAAAGCACCACCAACACACACATTAATTTAGGATTAGTTGCAAGGCCTGGTATGCCCTTGCTACCTTAAGGTTTATAGGAACGTGAAGTTATCCCCCCACCAGTGTCAGTAGACACACACAATAGTCGAATGTTAACCACCACAGGTTAGGGTTCCTTCTGTCGCGCTCGAGAATCAAATAGGCAACCAGACAAACATCTAATTTATCTAAGTTTGTAAGAATTTCACTGATTAGTGGAAAAGTTTAACTCTATGCAACTTCTGATTAGCATCAAATCTGTATCAAACATCACTTAGTGATAGCGACAAGCATAAACATAGCAATCAAACATTAAACAAAAGCATTAGCTAAGCACAGTAAGCAACAGCCTCATTTAAATAATAGGTTTAACATAACAAAAACTAGAATAGGGCTGTTACAAGGAAACATAGTGCAGTAACAGTGCAGTATAAACTTTGTACAATAAGAAAAGTCTTCTAACACAATCAACATGCCAAACAAGTCCAAAGCATCATCAACAGCAAAGAACAGCCTCAAGCAACAACTTCAGCTGAAAGTGATAGAGTGGAACGCAGTAAAAGACCTCTTCGAAGAACAAAGCAATAGTAACGAAGGTCTAAGCATACTACGTGAAACTTTGGAACTTTTGAGGTCTCAAAAAGAGCAGTTGGACAGAAGTTGCAGTGAACTCATGAAGCTACAGCTAACAAGTGAAGAGTTGACAACACTTGCTAATGAATCTGCTGAAAGAAACATAACCATGCTGAAATGCAAACAGAGAGCAAAAGCACACAGAACGGATGCAAGTGACACTGAATCTGCTTTCAACACATCAGCAGCGCCTTCCCCTAATCTACTGAGAAAACAGTACCCTTTACGCAATAGAGCAATGAAACAAATGAAACATCAGTTGGCAAGCCGCAACAATCAGGAAACAAACAAAGCTGACTCGTCCGACTCAGAAGACCCTGATAATTCTCAACCCGTTTTTAACATTGAAGAGAGAGGAAGGAACAGAGAATTTCTCACAGGGGCCTTGAGAATGGATGAGGGCTGGCAAAATTCAATTCGATCGAGAGAAGAGAACCATGTTCGAGGACAGAACCAACATGAGAGTGAGGATAGAGCTGGGCATTTGCAACAACCACTTTCTTTTCACATCAATAGCCAAGCTGGTCCTACCATGAGCCATAGGTACACACCACAAAATCAACAACCACTGAACAGTTGTACCGGGCATGAAGTACACTATAACAACGGCTCTAACAACAACCTATACAATGGCTTCCCGAGTTTCCCGAGTTCTCCACCAGACTGGATGCAACACCAGGCACTGATGATACAGAACACAATGAGTTTGCCCAAGATATCAATTGATAATTTTACAGGTGATCCTTTGAAATGGCACCAGTGGTTCAGCTTCTTCAAAGCGACCATTCACAACAACAGTGGCCTCTCAGACGCTCAAAAAATGACATACCTCCAAAACTCTGTAACACATAAGGCAAGAGATTCCATAAGTGGATACTCATACAATGGGGACTACTACCATGAAGCTATCGCTGAACTGACCAGAAAGTTTGGCAAAGCACAGCATATTGTCGCTGCATACCTAGATCAATTGGAGAAGTGGCCGAAACCCAGACTGGACGAACCAAACACTTTTGTGAGCTTTTCATCCTTCCTGAGGAGACTGGTACAAACATTCAGGCTTCACAACTTTGAAGCTGACCTCAAGTCTTCAGCCGTCCTGAGAATGGCCAGAGACAAACTGAACGCTACCATGATAATCAGATGGAATCAACACACAAGAAGCCAAGCCTTGCTGCAACCTAACCTTACCCACTTTGCTGATTGGATTGACTCCTACGCAGAGGCGTGTGAGGACATCTCCCCACAACGGAACCAGAGAACCAGAATGAACAGTTCTTCTAGAAGGGGGCCACCAGATGTGTCATGTCAACTCTGCTCACAAAACCACAACCTTGGTCGATGTCCCGAATACTTGGAAAAGTCAGTGTATGACCGACAATGTTGTGTGAGAAGGTAATCTCTGCCCTAACTGTCTAAGAGGTCATGAAAAGGGTCTCTGTCAATCAAAAATAAGGTGCCTTGTGGACAGATGCAATGGCTTCCATCACTCAACACTCCATAGGACAGATGCAAGGCAGATGCAACAATATGCACAACCAAATGGGAACTGGAACCAAAACTCACAAAATAACTTCAGACCCCAAACCAACCAAAACCAGTCAAACTATGGACGTAACTTTAACAATGAAAACCAAAGGCAGCAGACGAGTTCAAACTACAACCAACAGAGTGGAACTCAAAACAGACATGGTGGATCTAACAGCAGTACTTCACACAGGGGCAACTGGAACAAAAATGGTTTTCACCCTCAGCCGATGAACACGCAGAACGACAACAACAACAGACAGCAGAGTAGCAATCAACGCACTGTGGCTCAGCAGCAGGCAACTACTCCGCAACAAAACTACACCTGCAGCAACCAGCAGGAGACTTCTTGGATCAGACCGCAGATTCAGTTGCAGGCAATACCAGTAACACTTTTCAACAGAGATCTTTGCATTGAAACCTACGCATTGCTGGACAGTGGCAGTGACAATACTCAAATAACACAGAAGGTTGCTGATGCACTTCAAGTTCAACAACCAAAAGACATAACCCTACCACCAGCTTCACTTCATGGTGAACACTCAGTCAAAACAGCAGATGTCATGATCGGCATAGGAGCTTTGTACAGCAGTTGTCCTGTGATCAGAATCCCTGTGTACGCAACAGCAATGGACGAGTTTCGCATGCCAAGAGTTCAAATTGAAATGTTGAATGAGATCTGCAGAGACCATTCTCACCTCCAGAGCTTAAGATTTCCAACAATCAGGGACAACCGGATCGGAATACTGATTGGAGCAGACGCATTCACAGCAACAGTTCCCAGACAGTTCACAACGGGACCCACTGGTACACCATACGGAGTCAACACTCTGCTTGGCTGGACACTGACAGGGCCCATTCCTCAGAGGTACACACAGAAGAGGGTCGGACAGACAAACAGCACAAACATAACACTTCTCAATCATATCAAGAGACGGCAAGACGATCCAGATGAAGATCTTCTCCAGCTCTTCTGGACAATTGAAGGAGTGAACTTCAATCAGTGTTCTTCAAAGGGACAGTCTTCAGATGACAAGGAGGCGTTGTCCATCCTCAATGATACCATAAGACACATTGGTGACAGATACCAGATTGGACTTCCATGGAAGAAAGACATCATACTACCTAACAACTACTTCATGGCCAAAGTTCAGTGGCACGCTCTGCAGCAGAGGTTGGAGAGGGACACAAACTTGAGAGACCGCTATGAGGAAACAATCAAAAAAGATTTGGATAAAAACTACATCACAACTGCAGACCCCAGTTGCAGACACTCTGTCTGGTACCTTCCCCATCACCCAGTGATCAACAAACAGAAACCAGACAAAATCCGCAGAGTCACAAACGCTGCTTCCAAATATAAGGGACTCTCACTCAATGATGCATTGCTGACAGGGCCGGATCTACTCTGCAACCTGCATGGCCTTCTTCTCCGCTTCAGACAGTACTCAGTGGCAATCACAGCGGACATCGAGGCAATGTTCATGCAGATTGGCATCCAACCAAAAGACCAAGACTATCTCCGTTTTCTCTGGACAGAGGATGGCAATGAAAAGATCTTCAAATACAATCGACTCATTTTTGGAGCCACATGCTCACCTTCTTGTGCGATATTTGTTCTGCAGAAGTGTGCAAATGACCACAAACAAGAACATCCAGAGGCCTACACATCAATCATGCAGCAGTTCTACATGGATGATTTCATGCAGACCTACCCTTCTGAAGAGGAGGCCCACAGAAGTGCAGAGGAGATCAAAACTGTTTTACATACAGGAGGATTCAATCTGACGAAGTTCTTGAGCAACAGACCAGCCGCATTAGAAAACCTACTGGAAGAAGACAAGGCGGAAATGAAAGCCCAAAGAATCCTTGGTCAGACGTGGGACCCCAAAACTGACAAGTTGATGTTTGCAAAACCGAAGTTTCTCTATACAGGACAACAGATGACCCAAAGAAAGGTTCTCTCAATTGCAGCTTCTCTGTTCGATCCAATCGGACTGATATCACCCTTTGCCATCAGAATTAGATGCAGCCTCCAAAGAATCATTAAAGAGGGAAGAAACTGGGATCAACCTGTGTCAGAATGCTACCAACAGGAACTACAGGAGTGGATGGATGAGTTCGACAACATGACTCCAATTGAAATTCCCAGATGCTTGATTCCCAACACCAATGGAACCCATCAACTTCACACGTTCACTGATGCCTCAATGAGTGCAATTGCTGCCATAGTTTATGTGAGGACAACGAACGCCGATGGATCTTCCACATCCCGATATGTGATCAGTAAAACAAAAGTGGCACCGATCAAGCAGTTGAGCATTCCAAAACTGGAGTTGGAAGCTGCAACACTTGGAGCAGAGCTAGCTGGGTTCTGTGAGAGCGAGATGACAACTACAATAAGTTCAAAACACTTTTGGACAGACAGCACCGCTACACTTGGTTGGATCCAATCCAAGCAAAGACAGAAAATGTACATTGCCAACAGATTAACCAAAATTCACGAGAATTCCAACCAAGAGAGTTGGAGACACATCCCTGGAAAGATGAATCCCGCTGACCATGGAACACGAGGCCTCACCCCATCAGACATACCAAAGCTGTGGCTCCAACCACCGGACTTTCTGAGCAAACCTCAAGACTCTTGGAATTTTGCCGAGGACAGTGATCCCCACATATGCGCCACACAAGCGACACAACTTCAGACGCCGGTCATTGAGGTTGACAAATTTTCAACATGGAGTCGACTGCTCAACTCTACTAGAATGGTGTTCCAGGCAATAAGACGCTTCAGGGCAAAAGTTCGAACTAGAAGACAAAACGAATCACCTGAGACATCCAACACTAACACTTTTGCATCAGATGAGAACAGGGCAAGGAACTACCTCATCAAAATGTCCCAAAACGAGTTGTTCTCAGGAACAATTTCTGCACTGTTGAAGGGAGGCAATCTTGAGAAAGGAGACAAGCTGATGCCCTTCACACCCTTTCTAGATGAAGACGGACTCTTGAGGGTAGGAGGAAGACTCAACAAGGCACCTCTAACCTACAATGCAAAACATCCGCTTCTTCTCCATAGCAGGAGCAAAATTGCAAGACTGTTGATTGAAAAGGCGCACCATGACTGTGGCCATCAGGGTGTGGAACATGTGAAGGCTCACCTGCAACAGACTTTCTTGATGATTGGATTGAGAAAAGTGCTGCGAAGTCTGGGGAAATACTGTTTCATTTGCAGACGATGGAGGGCAGACAATGTGAGACCCAAGATGGCCGATCTTCCTGAATTCAGATTTCCAGATGCAAACAAGCAGTACCCTTTCGTCAACACAGGAATGGACATGTTTGGACCTTTCTACATTGAGGACAAGAGAGAGGGCAACCAGATGCACTACGTCTGCTTGTTCACATGCCTGGTCACCAGAGCTGTCCACCTAGAAGTATGCCATGACCTCTCAACTGATTGTCTTCTCATGACAATCCGCAGATTTGTCTCACGACGTGGATACCCTGATCTCATTGTGAGTGACAATGGCAAAAACTTCATTGGAGCCAACCAAGCAATGAAGTTAAAGTTCCAGAGAAGCTACAAGCCAGACAATGAGTACATCAGACTGCAATTGGCTCAACAGAACATTCAGTGGACTTTCAACCCTCCATTGGCACCACACTTCGGAGGAGTCTGGGAGAGGCTGATACAGACCGCGAAGAGGAGTCTACTAATAGTGCTGGGCAGTCGGAAACTAACACTCTCAGTTTTCCAGACAGTTGTGGCAGAGGCCGAGGCAATTTTGAACTCCAGGCCATTAACTCATGTGGGCTGCAGCATCTCAGATGAGGGACCACTTACTCCGAATCACTTCCTCCTTCGCCGACCTCACATGTGTTTGAAACCTCTTGTGAACAGCAACCAGCGGTTCTCCACTAAGGACTTCAAGTTGACGCAGACACTACTTGATCACTACTGGAGCAGGTTGCTGAAGGAATATGTTCCTGAGCTCAACAAGAGAACGAAGTGGCAAAGATCACATGATGAGCTGGATGAAGGTGACATTGTGTGGGTGCTCAAGGAGTTCACACCCAGAGGCATCTGGCCTCTTGGGAAGATTGTGAAAGCACACAGAGGTTCAGACGGGATAGCCAGGAGTTTCGACATCCAGACGGCTACAGGAATGGTACAAAGACCAGCAGTAACCCTAAGCCGTGTGTTCCCACAATCGTCAGGTGCGCCGGAGGGTCATTGAAACAAGTTCATCGAAATACACATACACTCACACACACACACAAAACTCAATGTCGGAATGAAAACTTTTTGCTTTATTGTGTTTACATTTTCATATCAAATGCTTGCTTTTGTTGCCGGGAGTGTAAAGGAACCAAGTTCCTTTATATTTTATCTCCCCCCACACCCTCATTTTCCTCCCCCCACCTACACTTTCGTCCTCCAAAACCCTTTCATTTCATGATTTTCATTCCCCCAACCTATTTTCGTTGAAGCTTTTTATATGTTGATTTTATTGAAGAAGTCAGAAGTGGTTGACGTTCACTTTCAATATTATTTATAGTAAGGGATTTCCCGTTTTTGACCATAACTTGTGTGCCAATGGCGCGAATTATGATGTATTTATAGAGCTTGATTTGCTACCATAGTTGCGACTTTCAGAAATACAAATATTAATGAAAAGTTGTCTTGGTATGCAAGACTTAGGCCGAAGAGCATAAACACAGAACAAGAATGAATTCACAAGGGGTCGTCGTGCGATGCAAATAAAACAATGTTTATGCAAAAATGGATGAACACGCGAAATTGTTATTACACCCTACCAATATACATATCCTGAAAATATTCCACCAGAATTTTGCGCTGGGAAATTTTAAAAAATGGGAAAGAAAATGGGAGCATGCCGAAATTTTCGGGAAATGATAATTCGGGCAAAATTTGAGCGTGCAAAAACATAGTTTGTTCATTCATGTCTAGATTTTATGAGAGTAATATATTAATTTTGTGTGATATGCCATCGAGGTAGAAGAGGAGATTTCATTAACTGCAGATCTCCCTTTTTGAGTGAACAAAATTGTGGTGTAGAACGCGCAAAAGTCAACGTAACACACGAAGATCTGTTAAACAACAAAAAATTTGGGAATTTAGCACTTTCAGTCTGGGACTGTTTGGACATGCCAATCTCCGTCTGGAACAGCAACTTATGTAAGTTATCATGGCGGCCTCATCAAGGAAACAGCAAAACCATAGCTCAAAATTTAAGAAACAAACCCAAGTCTTTAAATAAATAGAAAAAACTGAAAGATTGGACTAGTAGCATTATGGCGTTAGTTTATTGTTCCCACCTACTTTAGTGGGGGAGGAACAATATACTCAAATGGTTTTTTTGTTCAGTCAATTTTGGCCGATCGATATAATAATCGTAGAGAGCTTTGAGTGACATCATTAAAGAGCTCGTCTAGCGTAGTATATGGAATTAAAAAGATTTTTTTGATTTTCGCGTTTTACAGGGAGTTATCGAGGTTTAAGTTTTTGTGAATAGCAGACAATTTTTCGTTGGTTTATTCACATCTTTCGTATTTTTTGACCAAAATTTCGTTAATTTTTCTTAAAATATGTTAAAATTGTTAACGGCAGTGTTATTGATTTTATCTTTAAAGATAGAGGAGGTTTGCTGAATTTTTCGATTCCAGTCTTTTTGGCCAGAATTTATGCTGAAATTTTTGTCGTCAAAAAAGGGATTAAATATAATTTTTAGCACAATTTCTCTAAATTGGACACCTTAAAACTGCGGTCATATACTTCGTAAGCAGGACTAATTGTACTCCCGCTGGCTTTAAGACTCATCTGAAATTATAATTTTGTCTTTTTTTTGAATTTAGACTCGATAATTACACAAAATGCATTATTTGTTTTTGATATACTGAGAAATTGTGTGGAAAAACTGATTTATTTCGCAAACATTTGAATAATTCAGTAGTTGGATTTATTCATTTGAAAAATATTTGAATAAAATTTATCATTTGAATAATAATTATCTCAACTTCTGCTGTAGTCTCTGTAAAAGCAGACAGAAACCCATTTCTTGTGAGTTAAAAATTCATGTATGTAGCGGTTTAATATTTAACCAATGATTTCTTGGTTTTGGTACCACGAGTTTTTGAATTTTTTAAGCATAATTGCACATTTTATAAGTTCATTTTCTTTCTTTATCGCATTATCGCATTAATGTGGTCCCATTGGTGAGGTCCACAAATATGCCCAGGTCCAATTGAAGAAAACAACAGTTGAAACCATGAACAAAGGCGTATCGGGATACATTAATTGTTTTTGTTGAATAGTTTATGCCTTTGGGCTGAGACAGAGTTTCTCCTGCAAAATATCGTGGATTTTTATACTCTGGACTGTATTTGCTCTTCGTTTTGTTGTTGTACAACATGTACTTGATAATGATAGGTCTCAATTGCTTACCAAAACGATTATCTGAAACTTTTTAACGATTTCAGTCTATTGCTATTTGTTTTAATGACTTTCAAATTATCATTTTCGTTTAAAAAAGATTTTTTCAACTGTCTACATTTTACTTTCATTTTTGTCACCATGTAACTCAATCTCACTGAAAAGATGTCTTAAGTTTAATGTTTTGATTGACGGTTTCGACTTATTAATTCCAAAAAAATTTTCTATACTGTTCAAATTTTACTTCGATTTTCTATGCTGTATTTGTTATTGTGTTGTCTCGTGACATAATCTCAATAAGAGGAAGATCATTTGGTTTCCTGAGTTTTCCCAACATAATTCATCTCGTTTTAAATAAATTTTGTCTGTTATGGCTTTTGAAAATTTGTTTTCAAATCATATCTGGATTTTTAGGCTTCGCCATTTTTTAAATCGTTTTCCGGCCAATTTGTAGCTGAATCTCTGTGAGCTCAGGTCAAAGCTCATTTCTATTGAGTTATAATGTAATATTTTTAACGGTTTTTTTTCAACCACTTGCTTCTTCGCTTTGTTACTGCTGTTACTACGAGATTTCAAAAAATGTTTTAAAATGTATTTGATTTTAAAATTTTGTTTCTTTTCATATCATAGTTTTAATGGTAAGTCCCTTTGGCTTTTAAAAAATTGTGCACTTGACTTCTTTTAATGCTCTTAGTGAAGAGTTTATAGTTTTAACTGCATCACTGCCATTTTCTTGCAAAGTTTAATTGAACGTTTTAATTTGTCCTGTGTTTGTTCTTCTTTTTGTAGTCGTATGACGTACACTGGATAATGAAAGGCCTCAATTGTTTTCTATGAAGATATAAACCAACGATTCAGTGATTTCAGTTATTATTTAATGATATTAATCGCTTTGAACATAATTGTTTTCAAAATTAGAAACGTTTTTTGAACTTCGCACTTTTTGTTTTTTTGTCGACCTGTTACCCAGTCGCATTGAGGACTGGTCCCATATCTTTTCCATTGAAAAATAGATCGGTTTGTTTTGCCTTCTGTGTTTTCTAGTAGTCCTATTAAAATCAAGCTTTATCGGCCCTTTATTTTGGCATTTCTGTTTTTTCATTAGTGGTTTATTGAACGATGTGTATGTTTTTAAAAGTTTTCAAACTCCTCATAATTTGGTAGCCAAAAAAGTCAAGAATGTGAACGAGCCAGGTCGGAACGTTATGTGCGTACGTACATTACCGAGCCTCCTTGTTTTACTTTAGATTACCGGCAGTATTTACTTGCAAAGTAGCGATTTCTCCTTTAATTTTATGCGTCAGAGAAGTTGAGACCTCACAAAAAAAATTAGCTTCCTGCCTGTTATTTGCTTAAGTGCTGCCCAATCTTAAAGAAGTTGACCCCAGGTCCCAAATCTAATCGTTTTTGCAAAAAGATGTAAGATTATGAGTTCTCGCAAAATTTGGAGCCCGAAGCTCTGAATATGAAGTCCACAATAAATAAAGTTAAGGTAACTTTACCATAGAAGATGACTTAACTCACATCAAACGGTTACGGTAAATCCGCTTTTTTTAACTCACATTAGCTAAAGCTAACCTTACTTGAACTTTACCTGAAAATTAAGGCCTCATCGCTTTAACAAAGTATGCTACCTTATTAAAATATGCAATTATGTACTGCAGAACGTTTCAAAAAAAGAGGAAAAGTTTGAAGTAATTTAATGTAATTTTATCTACTAGGTTAAGGAAAACTTTTACCTTAACTCAAGTAAAAGTAAAGTTAAGGTTAAACGTTACCTTAACCTTTCCTTAACAACAATTTGCCTTAACACTTTACCTTTATTTAGTGTGTCGTTAATTTATTGGAAATATTATGAGCCAAAGTCCGCGCAATTGTTCTAAAAACCCCAAAACCACTTCAAATATAGCATGCTTGTGGAGTAAAACTGGACAAATGGGTTTCATCTGATTTTAGTAGCATCTGATTTCATCTAATTTTTGTCACAACCACTAAAAACTAAATAATAAAGAAACAATTTCTCTTTGTGCTTCTTCCACAAATGAGAAGGCCGCGCCAATTGAACTCAATTTCTCAAAAAAATTGTGAATCATACAACTGGATAATTTACGCAAAACAAGAGAATTAAGGGGGCCAAAAGAGCAATCGAACCGCCAAATTTGTCGAGCGAATTTTTGCATAAAGAGGACATCTGCTACAATAAGTAAAGGTTTCAATATTAACTTAACGGCTCGACAGAATTTTAATGAGATTAACATTGGTACAACATCCGAGATACAGGTTGACAACAAATGTTTATCATAAGAAATGATCAGCCAGAGCTGTTTCTTACCACTGATGACAACATGTCTAACACGATTGGAAAATGTTTGCCCTACCCTCGAGGCTCGCTATACAAAAACTTAACTACTCTATGTTCTTTATGGTCACACTATATGCCCTCTAACACCAGTCAACTTCTTGCAAGTAATTTTCAACTTTTTTTCAACGAAAAAATAAGCGAGAGCAAAATTCAAATTGTATCCCTTAGCTTGAAATTCGAAAAATCTCTTCAACCAAACTAAATTTCCCCAAAGAAGTGTTTATCAAATGTGTTGTAACCACGATTGGCTAAATGGGATTATTATTTTAATTCTATTACTGATAGGCGACGCTGCTTGAAGTCGCTGAGAACTTCTGGCGTTTATCGAGAACCACTCAGCTATTTAAGATAATAAGCCAGAATTTCGAGGTGACTTCTGCATAATCGCGTAACCTTGCTTAAAACACGCAACTTGCAAGTTTGAAAATGCCGAAAGAGAATGAAAGTCAACTTCTGTCTACTTATAAGAGAACTTCTTGGATTTAAACTTCGTGCATTGAGATTTCTTGCACGCGCTTGTTTTAATAATTATGCTACAAACTTTTAATCAGTAATCTAGATCGATAAATTATGAAACCTGACGACACAACAGTTTCACTGGCAGTGTAAGGCTCTTCGGTCACGTGATTTGCCTCAACGGCAGCAGAGACCAAGTTGGGAACAGATTCCTGGAACTGAGAGGGAATACTGACGTTGTAGCTCCAGGGATAGGTGTATAGAAAGTGGGTACCCAGTTTATCAAATTGGGAAACATTCAAGCTGATGCACATCATGTTCTGGCCATAGTTGGTTCCTGAAACAGCCACGTTTCTCAAAGGCTTTTTCGACAGATTTTTTTATTTCTTTTAAAGATTGGCGGCAATCTAAAAAGACGTCAAGTAATTGGAAAATAAGTTTTAAAAAATGAACACAAAAAAATCAAAGATTTGATTGAAAGCGTCGGTATTGATTGTATTTGGTAGATTTAAAGAATGAATTTTTGTCAGGAATCGGCATTTGAAAATCTGACGCTACTTCTTTTCACCCCGATTCATTTAACCCCGCATATTTCTACACCACATCTTTTGACCCCTATATCACTTCACTCATCATTTCATCCAAACAATTAGCAGTCGACATTAAAGGCATATTTTGTCATAATTAAGTAGACAACCTAATCCCATGATCGGTTGTGATAGTTTCATATCAAGTCCCACGGGCCGCTAGGGCATGGCCATGGCCCGCAAGGCATGGCCAAATGATTATATTGCTAATTTAATAATCCTAATTTTATAGAAAGATTAAAGTCGGGGTGAAATGATAGAGGTGTTAAAAGATAGAGGAGTTAAATGATACAGGGGTTAATAAATCGGGGTTAATTGATAGGGGGTTAAAAGAGAGGGGTTAAATGATACAGGGGTTAATAAATCGGGGTTAAATGATAGGGGGTTAAAAGAGAGGGATTAAATGATACAGGGGTTAATAAATCGGAGTTAAATGATAGGGGGTTAAAAGAGAGGGGTTAAATGATACAGGGGTTAATAAATGGGGGTTAAATGATAGGGGGTTAAATGAAAGGGGGTTGAATAGGGGTAAAAAAGCGGGACGCCGAAATCCTAAGACAGCTTTTAAGGCGTAGGTTCTTAAACAATGGAAAACATAAATGTCAAAGAAAGGCATCGAGTTTAAAAGTGTTTGAGAAAGTTTTCCACTAGATTTACAAAAATTGTTTTCCGCAAGTGAGGGTACAGCACTCTTGTATCATGTTTTTCGAATTGATGAAAAATAGCAGTTAATTGTACAATGATGGTGAATCGTGTAAATTTCATGAATATTTAGTTCCTTTTCTGATGAGAAGAAGCTTTTGAAGAGATTTCAATCCTATTCTGTTTCAAATTCTTCAACGAAGAATGGCTATCATGCTCTCCAGCAGAAGGACTAGGAAAAGTCACGATTTTTGATAGTTTATCCGCAAAGCTATGTTAGATCCACTTCTATTGAAAGAGGGCAAGTGGCGACAATAGCTGGTAATTCGAATTTTAAAAAAATCCAGCAAATTATCGGAAAATAGCCGCCACTGACCCGCTGGACGAGCTCTGTATTGAAATAGGACAGGAATGAAACAGAGACAAAAATTGGCACAACTCAACTCAAATCTAAAAAAGTGTTCTAAATTTGTGTTCATTTTCAATTAGACCCCAAAAATAAAATAAGTTCAGCCTTTAAACTAAAGGCTCCTAAACTTAATACCAATGCCAGCTAGCAATCACTCTAATGAGCTTTGATAGGCTAGGGCACTAAGAATTAAGAACAGACTTTATCGGTTTATCCCATTTCTTTTTCTTTTGCTCTGTTGAATTTGACCATATTCAATACTTTACGCAATTCACTGGACGAAAGAATGTACCATCAATTCAGTTGAAGCAGTGAGCGAAGTAATTCAGCAGTCAAGCGGGAAAACTATGAATCATGAAAAAGAAACAAAAAACGTGATCAAAAGGTGAAGCGGATTATAGACAACATAGGTGGACAAGTCTTCAAATACAATACACAGAAATGAACGATTGATTCAGAAAAAAGAGAACTACTGAATCTGACGAGAGAAAATACTCTATCTGAGAAACCAGACAAAAAAACAAAGAGTACCAAAAAAATCAGAAAACCAAAAACAATCACACAAAGTGAACAGATATAAAATCAATGCTAGACTCTTGAAACTTTCACCCCGAAGGCAAAGTTCGATTCATTCAAATTTAAAACAAATAAATCACACAAGCCTTGAAAGTGGTGTATTGGCCACTAAAGATAGGTAAACACAAGAAATATGACAAATAGTTGATTAAAAAATGAAATTGCAAAATTTATTAAAGTTTTCAAAATTTTGAGAAAATTAGAAAGTTTCCAAATGATATTACTATATACAAAACCACGTTTTTGTCTGTTGAATCTGTCCAACCATCTAAGAGGCCTAAAAAATTTCATGAAAACAATCGGAAATTACACTGAATTGCTGCTGAAAATCGCAATAAAAATGTCTTCAGAAAAAAATTGAAGCTTTGGCAAGAAATTGCTAACATTTTTGATACTACACTGCTGAAGACCATTCCATTGCCATACAAAATTTCCATTAAAAAAAATCCAGTTACCCTTTTATAAGCCCCAAAACCACTCCTTAGCAAAAAGAAATTGCAAAACTTAAAAAATTACAAAAAAATTTCGAAAAAGAATTGAAAAAAATGCAAACATAACAACAACTTTTTGTAATTAAGTTTTTAGTACCAAAACATATACCTCAGAAAAATTATGAAGAGCGTTTCTAGCTTGCGCAAGACGACTAGGAATTTAAGCAAATGTCAATTGAAGAACTGTTTAATAAAAATCTCAAAAAAAATCTCAAGGTGACCTTTTCACCTGGAACTTAAACATTCCCAGAACTTTCTGTATATCCGGCAATTTAAACACCACTAAAACCAGTTGAGTGCCTATATTGAAATTCCAGCCCAGTGTCACCTGTTCATTCCTTTTTGGAAGCTAAAAGTTATCAGAAAAATGTATGAAAACATCTTAAAAAAGACAGCACACCAATGAAATACAAATTGAAACTACAAATAATAGTTATCACTCAACAATTGACTGCATATCAGATGAAAAAACAACAGAAACGGTACATTCAGAGAAACTGGAAAAATGAAAAAATCAAAGATATTTCAAAATTCCTTTAAAAGAATTAAAATGATGCTTCCCAAAAATTGTTCTAGGAACCTTTTAAACACTTCTTTTGACGTGCGAAAGTTGACTACTTCTAAAACACATCGTCTAAAAATAGAAGTCACTGATTAAAATATAGGTCACTATTACTGCTCTTCGAATCACAGAAAAGCATAGCACCTTTATAGTAGCCGTTGAGAGGCTGACAGCAGCTACTAAATAGACAAAAAAAATAAAAATCATACAATATATATATATATATATATATATATATATATATATATATTTGTAAAATAAACAAAATTTAAAATGTACGATTATTTACAATATTATACAATATTATCCTGTAAAATATAGAATATTTATTTGTTGTCATCTTTTGAAGAGCTTTAAATAATGCAAGACTGAACAAAGAAAGAAACTCTAAACGCAGGATTGTAAATTTGTTGGGTGGATTCACTTACAACTGGAATAGAAATAAAATGGTGGTTGTTAAAGTTAACCGACTTTTCTCAACCAACAAGCTATTTTTTTTCATCAGCTCAAAATGAGGATATAATTAACATGCTATTTTTTTCATAAGCTCAAGCCCAATTTGTTCTTTTTAAACTATTAAATGGCAGAACTACTTAGAACCTGGAAATAAACAATAATGAAATTTTTGCCCCGTATAATTTTGAGCGCACCCCACTCCCCGTTCTAATTTATTTAAAATGTTTTTTTTTAAAATGTTTCATAAAGCCCAATTTTGTACGGCTGCCACGGACACTGCTTTGGTTAACATAACCGCAAAGTCTTAACTAATAAAATACTGACACCTGGTTGTAAATTGGAATAAAAACTAACCGGAACTAGGATAACTGTATCCACTTTCAACATAGTTTGGGAACCTGGGCACACTGTGGGTGAGAAAAAACCCTCCTTGTGAGTCAAATGCCCTGGCACCCTTAGTGTGGCCCCTGTAAGATGAGGTTCCACCATCACCAGGCCACTCATCATTGTAGAAACCACGGGCAATAATATCATCAGTAGCTACTCCAGATGTTAAGAGTGAGTTAGAATAATTATCGTAGATTGGTTTCAAAGTTCTGTAAACGGCACCTAAAACAAACCAATCACAATGTCACCAGCCAGCTCCGATTGGAGTAGCATTAAATGAGGTGAAGTAATGTTATATTATTAAAATTCTTATTTTAACCAAAATTTTAACTTAACCTAAACGTAAAGCTTGAAGTTGGAATGAAATCGGACACGTCTTAATAAACATTTACTTCTGTAGACTCTGCCTCTTTTTGCTGTAGACGTTATATTCTCTCTACTTTGTAAAGTAACACCTGGCCTTTAGACTAGCGGATTTTATTTTTAGTTTAGCTCTGTCTTTTCCGCGGACAAGAAGATTTAAAGTTTAACAAGGATGCTCGGTAATGTGCGTGCGCGCAGGAAGAATGTTCCGACCCCGCTAATCCACATTTTTGACTTAATTGCCTACCAAAGGAGGAAGAGATAGAAATCTTTCAAAAACTCGTAAGTTGTTCGAAATTAAATTGGGGTGTCCATTAAAAAATCGCTTTAAGCTCAAACAACTGAACTAAAAAAATAAAGCTTTGCCTCATAGAGGGCCAGTATTACGTGTCATTAAAGAAGCCGGGAGATAAGAGAAACAACGAAATCTATTAAACAAAAAACATTATTACGACGAAACCTCACTGACCATCCATTTTTGTTACAAAAAACTAAACAACAAAGTTAAAATATCAAAATATAAAAACTAAACTAAACAAATTGAATTGAATTTCACTAGAGAAGATATAGGACCTGTCTTTAATGACCAGAAATTACAGTCGGGCGAATTGCTCTCAAACGACCGGTGAGCCGTAAGTAGCTAGCCACGGTTTAGTGAGGCTAACTTTAACTTAATAACTTAATTGAAGGGCTTGAGGTGAGGGTAATAGATGATAACATCACGCCACATAACAGCAGCTGAAGTGCGGCATCAAAAAAAGAGTTAAGGAAAGAAAGAGAGGGAGAGAGATAGAGAGAGAGAGAGAAAGAGAGATAGAGAGAGAGAGAGAGAGAGAGAGAGAGAGAGAGAGAGCTAGGAATATTTTCCATGATGTGCCTCAAGTTTTCTAGCCTTGTTATTAATTATATCAAATAGAGAGCAGAGGGTGGAAACTTCAAAAGAAGCGCCTCCACATTTCGCAGTGAAAAACATGTTCTAAACCATTTTTGTCTCTGGAGTTCTGTCATGTAACCCATCTGCAAGACTTTAAAAGTTTCGTTGGCCAGTAATGACCGTTAAACTCAGAAAAGGACAAAAGCATTCAAAAATTCAAAAAACGATTGCAAATTTTAACAAAATCTTGCTTAAATTCGTCATATAAATATCTTCACAACCATCTCATTGTCTCAAGAGGCTATAGAGTATCCCTATTTAAAGCCTTAAACAATTTCACTGGCTCAAAAAGATCAATAAACTTGAATGATAATTAAATTTTAGCAAAAATTTGCTAATATTTGAGTTTTTAAATAAATGATAACCATTTCTTAAACTCGCAGAAAGAAAACATGCAGAGGTTTTATCCGAAGAGGTCACTGGTCCCCTGGTGACAAAAAAATGAAAAAAAATCAAAAACATTCAAAAATTTGAAAAAAACAACAAATATTTTTAAAGAAAATTGCTTCAATTCGTGATATTAAAACCTTGAAAAACATTCCATTGTATCTAGTAACTATGCAGTAACCTTTTACCAAAACGTAGAGGAGGTTTCTTGGCTCTTGAGACTGGAGAAACCTAAAAAATGACAAACATTTTTAAAAAACTTGAAAAAAATTGCAAAAGTTGAAAACTATTCCATGGCCAACAAAGTTTTTTTAGTAATTTATTATCAACCATTAAGCAGGTTTCTTGACCCCTAGATCTGAAAAAAACTTGAATAATGACAACAAATGTCAAAAAAATAAAAATAAATGAAAGTTTTGTCCAAAAAGGCAAAAAATTCGCGATGTTAAAATGATGAAACAATTCCAATACATATAGAAACTTTGCAGCAATCTATTATAAAATCCTAGAAGAGCTTCCTTGGCCCTTGAGTCTAGAGAAACCTGAAAAATGACAAACTTTTTCGAAAAAACTAAAAAATTGCAAATATTTTATTAAAAAATTGCTCATATTCGTGATGATAAAAATTTGAAAAACATTACATTACATCTAAAAACTAAAATTATGAGCAAACTATTTTCGAAATCTAGATCAGGTTCCTTGAATCTTGAGGCTGGAAAAACCTAAAAAACATTACAAAAATTTCCAAAATTTTTGAAAAAGATCGGAAGTTTTATAAAAAAAATTGCTAAAATTGGTGATATTAAAAAGTTGAAAACTGTTCCTTGGCCGATAAAAATTTTTCAGAACCATATTATCAAACTCCTGAGGAGAATTTTTGACCCCTGAGGCTGAAAAAAATCTGAGTAATGACAAAAGATGTCAAAAAAATTGAAAAAATATGCAAATTTTGTCAAAAAAAATGCTAAAACTCGTAGTGTTGAAACCTTGAAAAACATTCCATTACTTCTAGCAACTATACAGTAGCCTTTTAAATAACCCTAGTTGAGGTTATTTGGCCCTTGAGACCGGAGAAAACTAAAAAATGACAAACAATTTCAAAAAACATGAAAAAAATTGCAAGTTTTATCAAAAAATTGCAAAAATTGAGATAATAAAAAGCTGAAAACTTTTCCATGGTCACTAAAAATTATTAACTTACTATCAGACCTTTAAGGAGATTTTTCGGCCCCTAGGTCTTGAAAAAGTTGAATATTGACAACAAATGTCAAAAATTGAAAGAAATTGCAATTTTTGTCAAAAAATGATAAAAATCGCGATGTTAAAATGTTGAAAACCATTCCATTACCACTAGAAACTGTGCAGTAATCTTTTATCAAACCCTAGAGGAGGTTCCGTGACATCTAAGGCTGAGCAAACTCAAAAAATGACAAACAATTTACAAAAAGCTTGAAAAAAAAGTGAAAATTAGAATAAATTTGCGTGTTTTTGTTTAAATTACCAAAGAGATATAGCTCTTATGAAAGTCCTAAAAAGCACTTATGTCTTGCAAAAGAACTGTGTCAAATTTAACCAGCCTGAATTTTAGACGGGTTCAACAAAATTACCCGATAGATGTCAAAAAAAATTGAAAAAGAATGCTAGTTTTGTCCAAAAAATTATAAATTTCGTGATGTTAAAAAGTTGAAAACCATTCCATTAACACTAGAATCTGTGCAGTAATCTATTATCAAACCCTAGAGGAGGTTCCGTGACATCCAGGGCTGAACAAACTCAAAAAATGATAAATATTTTAAAAAACTTGAAAAAAATGTGAAAATTAGAATAAATTTGCGTGTTTTTGTTTAGGTTAACGAAAAGATTTAGCTCCTAAAAAAGTCTTCAAAAGCACTTATTTCTTGCAAAAGAACTGTGTCAACTTTAATCAAAACTCGATTTTAGACGGGTCCAACAAAATCTTCGGAAACGACGAAATTGCAACATTTTGGGCTCAAAAACTCCTAAAATGACATTTTATCCTTAAACTACGGCCTTCCCGTAGCTTCATTGCCCTAAGCTTCTAAAGGACTACTAAACGCGGCTAAAGGCCTCTAACGAAACTTAATGCCCGCTGGCCGCTACCTGTTTATCCCATTTTTAAGGACAAAAAGTCAAATGAGTCAGACAAAAAATCGTTCAAGCGAAAAATCGCATTCAAAAGACCAACAGGACTAAGATAATTGCTACAAACTTCGTTTGAGAGCATTTAAAAATAAAAGAGGCAAAGTAAAAATTACGTATATACTTTTTGAAAACAATTAATTTCAAAGTCATGAAAACAATTGGCCATCAATTTTGCGTCGAATTAAACAAATTCAACGCATTCAGCGCCAATCTCACACAATTTAGCGTTACTAAGCTTTAATTTTATCGCGTTGAATTCAGCATTGATCTTACATACTTTTTGCCTTGACTTTAGCGTATGAATTACGTAAATTTGCATTGAAATTAGCGTAGATCTTACATAATTTTGCGTTGAATTTAGCGTATTTCTTACATAATTTTGCGTTGAAATTACTGAACGCAAAATTATGTAAAATTTTGACAAGCATCAAAGCGTTCTTCAAGCCGGTCGTTTACTACGTCACCAAAGCGAAGTTCTCTTTTGAAGGTTAGTCCCCATCTTCAACCGTATCTTTGAATGGTTAGTAAGCCTTAAGCAACCCTTTTTTACATCTGAAAACAGACAGTACTATAAGACTTAAAAAGCTATGGCTCTTCTTGAGGAAAAAGCTTTCCTGAGCCTAAAGAAACAAGACAGACATGTACAAAATATACTTTGATATTTCCAAAAAGTTACAAGAAGACGACACGTTTATCGAAAAAGTTATGACTCAGCTGGCGGAAAAATTACTTGACAACAAGGTGGTAAGTGGTCGAGACAATAGGGAAAACGCTATGGTCGAATCAGCAATCCAAACGGACAACAATGAACAAGTAAGGGATTTCCAAAAAATCAATTAAGGATGTTAACGAAAATTTAGTTATTGAGAGCATCTTTATTGGAAAACTAGAGCGAGATTCATCAATACCTGCTGATATTGCGGTGCATGCTTATCGGGGTTTATAACAAATGAAAAGTTGAGAGTACCGAAAGATTACGAGGCAAAAAATTGAAAATTTTGGTCTTACAAGGCAGAACCAATAACGTGCTGAAACGTGAATCTGATGAAATAACTTCTGAAGATTTCAAACAACTGGGTAATCTTTGCATTGAAAAATTCACACCAGAAACATTTGTACTCTATGAAATACCACCGTTAAAGGATCTTGAACATAACACTCAAAAGAACAAGATTATAGATAACTTTAATTCTTTACTTCATGATAACTACGACAACGTTGATTGGTTTAAAATATTGCTTCTAAACGAATATGTTAAAAGCGCGGGAAAAAAAACTGGTGACGCAACGAGCTATAATTATATGTTCTATGACAATGTTCAATTCAATCATCAGCATGGCGTTCCATTGTTGAAAAACTGGCTAGTATCTCATTTGTTGCTATCATCCAATGGTCGAACTGCTTAATCCTATGGCGCTCCTCGATCAAGAGCCGCTGACCATACGCAAGCGAGGCAACTATTGAAAAGTGTAAGAGCTCAATATACCAGAAAAAACAGGTACCAAGCTTTCCAAAGAGCAGTAAA
Source organism: Convolutriloba macropyga (assembly GCF_964194025.1). Lineage (NCBI taxonomy): Eukaryota > Metazoa > Xenacoelomorpha > Acoela > Convolutidae > Convolutriloba > Convolutriloba macropyga. Next base: position 26,505,252 of record NC_134469.1, on the reverse strand, counting down.
TTACTCTCATAATAACCATTACAATAATCAGTTGCCTTATCGCGCGAACTCTATTGCGTATTAATTCAATGGCTCTAACAGCAGTTATGGCTTTTAGTGTAAAGTATCTGATCAGTTTCTGATGTAGGGAACTGCACAATACTGTAATTTTAAATGATTTCTTTCTTTGTCTTAGCTCGACGAAAAATTTTCATTTTGCATTGTTTTTTATTGCTGTCTTCAAGATTTCCCGCGACAACAGTAAGAACAGAGGGTCACAGGGTTTCAAAAAGGTATTGGCTTTGGGAAAAAAAGAGTTCCAATAGAAGGGCTTACTCTTTTAGTATTTAACTGCAACAAACTGTACTCATTCTTCATCCTAACCTTACTGATCAGATGTGGCTACATAGAAATGAATCCCGGCCCAATTTTGTCGTTTGCAGAGGCTAAAGCAATATGCAATGCGGACAAAAAAACCTAAAATTTTCCAGCTTAACTGTCGAAGCATTGAAATAAAAGACGGACATTAAATGCAATTGTTGGACAACTGCCAGAGAACACTATTTAAATTTCACAGAGACATGGCTCACTAGCAAAGATCATGAAGACTTTTAAAACCCTAAGAAAGACCAGTATGTGTGTTTTAGATTTGACAGAGCGAAAGAGAGCATTTCAAAAAAAGGTGGAGATGTAATGCTGCTTAAACCAAAAATCTTTTCTCCAAAATTGAGGAAGGATCTAAATAAGTTCTCAGTTGACTTTGGGCAGAACTAAAAACAAACAACCGAAAAACACAAAACACAACAATCTTACTTATTCTCCTTATTCTCTTTTCACTTATTCTCCCAACAAAAACAAAAGGGACATCTTTCTGGAACAATTGCCTACAAACAAGGATAATGCAAAAGTCATGGTCGTAATATAAAACTCAAGGGTGATTACAACACAATAATTATCTGAACTCAAAGGGAAAGGAGAAGTTAGACTCAATATTAATACCATGTCATCTAGAAATACAAAACAAAACTGAGGCAACTCGTATATGCAAGGCGAGCAAGACTGCAACGCTGATCGATTATTTTATTTCCGATATTTAGGTCAAAAAAATGATAGTGTGCGCGACACTCCAATTCTATCTGATCATTTTGCCCTGTGTACTATACTCAAAGAAGAAACAAGTCCATTAAAACTAGTAGAGTAGAAAAAAAAATCTATGACCGAAGTACATATAACAAAGAAAAATTCCTTGATGATTTGAACAAAGCAAACTGGTCAGCCATATACCAACAAATTAATGCAAATGAAAAGCTTAAATTTTTCACCAAAATTTTCACTAGAGTAATGCAAAAACACGCGCCCATAAAAAATGTGTTCATCAAAAAGACAAATCATGCTTTGCTCGCTCAAAAACTTGGTTGAAAGAGAAAAACAAAGAATTACAAAAAGAGTGTGACTCTAGTTTGAAATCAAAAAAATTCAAAACCTTCTCCGAATTGAAACAGAAGTTGTTCTGCTCATCTAACAATGATTTCAACAAATTTTATCAGTCATTCGCTATGTCATCTAATAATAGCAGAAAACGTTGGAACCTTTTGAATGAATTAAGAAACTCAGCTAGAACAAGAACCCATATCTACAGTTTAAAAAATGTCTTCAATGATTTTGTCACGGAGCCCAAGAAAATTGCAACTATTCTTAATTCCAGGTTTTCACAGCTAGGAAAGTTCATATTATCAGTCAAAACCTGCAAATATATCGAAGATTTTGGTGGTAGATCAGCCAAAACTTTTTCGATTAGTTATATTACAGAATTTGAATGCTTACAGTGCATTAAGAAGCTCAGAAGGAGCAAACCACAGGGACCCTCAGCGCTACCCCCGTTGGGCTTTAAAAGATGCAGTTTTGGTAGTCAAAAAACATCTATGGTTTATTATAAATGAATGCATAAACAACTCAAACTTCCCTGAGATTCTGAAAACCGTTGATGTAACACCAATTTGTAAAAAGAACGACCCCAAGGAACCAGACAATTACTGACCTATATAAATAACTCCCTGCATTTCAAAGATTAATGAAATCTTAATCAAAGAGCAATTGACAGAACACTTAAAAAAACTACTAAGTCGCTCTCAATACGGATTTAGGAAGAAAAATTCTACAAAGGACAATCTCGTTTATTCTACATAGAGTTTATAAGACATTAAAAAGATCAAAAACAAAATTGTAGCTGCTGCCTTTCTAGACCTTTCAAGAGCATTCGAATCAATAGACCTTGTTATCTTTTTTAAAAAGCTAGGAAGATTAGGTGTCGACTCTAAAACCATAAAACCAATAGAAATTTTTGTCTTGGAGAGAAAACAAAGAGTTCTAATTAATAACGTAAATTCAGATGAGATTATCCTATAACGTGGCGTGCCTCAGGGGACAGTGCTTGGTGCTCCTTTGTTTAATGTTTATTTAAACGATCTCCGAGATCCAATTAATAAAAACTGCGAGGTGGTACAGTATGCAGATGACACATTACTCCTTGCTTCCTCTCCTACACAACAATAGTGCAAAACATTTATTGAAGAAAATGTTATATTGCTGACCAAATAATTCACAAGTCTAAAACTACAATTGAATCCGTCAAAAACTGAATTCATTCTTTTCGGCCGCAACAGAATTTTCAGCGAATCTGAATCAATAAATATCGGCAACAAAATTATTACAGGGTCCAAAAGAGTCAAGTATCTTGAGGTGCACATTGACAAAAATCTCAGTTTCCAAGACAAAGTGAAGCATCTTTTAAAGAAAATGGCGCGTGGAATTAAAAAAATTTATACATTCCGTAATCGGATACCAACGTTAATAATGAAAAAGGTTCTGATGGCATTTGTTATAAGACATCTACACTTTTCATTACTGTTAATCCAATCAATAGACAAAAATTTACTTATATCGCTTGAAAAGCAACTAAATTGGGCCATTTGTGCTTGTTACTCTAGAAATAGAATGGACTCAACAAAAGATTTCAAGATAAAGCATTCTATTCTTCCTGTTGAATATTTAATCAAATTGAAAAGAACCACTTATATAAGGAAACTGAGAAACTGTCTTTTACCCGCGTTTAATCTAGATGTCACAACCTTGACCACTTGGTGCATCAGACAGAATCTTAGAAGCTGTGGCATATTTTTTAATTCTATATGTCAAACTCAAAAAATAGAGCGTTGAATTATAAAAACTGCATCAAAGGATTGTAATTCACTTCCTAAAGAACTAAAGGGTTTGGAAAAAACCTTTCCAAAAGAACTGGAAAAATTTTATATTAAATCTTTTTCTGATAATAAACAATATACAACTTATGGGTTGGTTAGTTGGAAATCTATCAGATTTAAAAAAGTTTACTAAACCACAACTCAAGAATCAACATTATCTGGTCGAGCTAAGAACTAATTTAATTTAATTTAATTACACTTATGAACTAAAATAAATAACCACACTCCAGGCACTATTATAACAATTGTCAAACTCTCTGTTACTTGTTATGACTGTTATGGTTAATAAAGTGTTTTTTTAATTAGCGTAGATCTTACATAATTTGGCGTTTACAAATTTAGAACTTACCAAGTTTTAGCAAATTTAGAACTTACGAAATCTGGCACATTACTCATCCATTTTCGACCCGGGGTCCCATGAAGCGCAAAACCGAGATCAAGATTTGAAAAAACAAGTAACGCTGGCTGGTCACTAGAAAATATCTGGAAAACTTATTAATTTTATATTTGTTGTTTTGACAAGACCATCAAACTTGAACTAACTGCTGGATGAATTAACATCATTTGAAGATATTACAAATTTGGGGTTATTCACGTCAAGGTACGCATATCCAGTGCCGTCGTTCAAATGACCAGAATCAGCAGAGTGTTCGGGCAATTTGTATACAATGTACCAATCGACAGCACTCCCTTCTTCATCTATGCACGTAAGAGAATTACCAGGCTGTATCACGACAGCAATGATAACTAATAGACATTTGCAATGAATAGCCCATCGTTTCAACATCCTTCTTAGTCAATTGATCAATAGCAAAGATTTACGCATTCATAATAATAGTGAACACAATACCACCACAATACCACCACTATACCACTAATATACGCTAAGGTTTACTATATATTGCTAAACAATGAATTTACTTAAGTTTTGCATCCGTTTGCTTTTGACTTTAGCAGTCAGTGCATTAATTGTTGATTTGGTAGCAAAATGACGTCACAACATAATATGCACAAAGTGTCACATTCTTAGAAAACTTTGTCTAACTGTTTTCATTTTTGCATTTCTCTAAAAAATAAAAAAAAAACTGGAACAGAAAAGTTAACAGTATAGAAATGCATTAACAGGCAGCTCTAAAGTCACGGAAAAGCGTACTGCAGCTAATCAAGCAACTGCAGAAAGTGCTCTTCGAAGAAAACCATCCAATACTGCAAACGAGGCCAAATAATTAGGTGAGAGCAATGATCTTATGTTAAGGATCACTTTTAGTATCGTCTGAACCCTAGAACGACAAGGCTAGTCTTGGAGTTTTAACGTCTTGCCATTTGTAGGAGCGGAACACAACGGATCTTGGAACCGTTTTTAGACGATTTCAGTTACTACTACATCAAACCAAGCTCAACAGTGTCTCACAACCACCGGGTCGAGGTGTCACCGCCATTCAACGCAAAATTAGATAAGATAAGCGGTGAATGCGGTGAAATTACATAAATCAGGCGGTGAATGCGATGAAAAAACCTTTATCGCCTGGTAGCGGTTAAATTACATAATTTCACCGCTGAATTTACCGGTGAAATTACAAAGTCACCGCTTTGAAAAAAGTGTCCAAATTAACTCAATGGTGAACTTACTCAAATTCACCGCTTAGAAAACGCTTCGAATTGTCTTTTGCTCAACAAAGTTAAGATACATTTATTAAAAGACGCGCGGAAAATTACCCACGAATATTGTTACATCTTTTCGAAACCTTTTTTAAGAGGTGAATTTATGTAATTTCACAATTAGAGTAAGCGATGAAATCACAAAAAGTGGCCAAACATCACCGCAAAAAGGTGAGATGTTCGAATCCGTGCAAGGATGGTAACTTGTAGTAAGTGGTGAAATGTGGTGAATTTTTGTAAGTTCACCGCTTACTCTAGCGGTGAACTTATATAATTGCACCGCTTGCAACCGCAAAATTATGTACAAAATTTGCGGTGTAAAAAACAACTTTTCACCGTTTATCTTACATATATTTCCAATTTTTTCTCGGCTCGATCAAAACCAGTGTAATTAATAGTCAACTGAAGGTATACAGGTAATTTAGACTCAATTATTTGGTAGTGAGGGCGAAATAGAAGGTTCTCGAATCAATGCTAAGCAAATAATCATATCAAAAGCGGAAAGTCTGAGCCTACCACTGAGAATTTCCAGGACAGGAGCGCACTTCTTAGTTTTTACCATTTGCAATTCCCACTGAAAGGGAAAATGCCTCATAAGAATTGAAAATAAAACAAAACGTTTCCATGCAGGAAATATCATGCTAAAAGCAAAGAAAATTGTATAAATTGCTTAAAGTGTGATAATTGGCTGTGAATATTGCCGCAGCGAAGTATTATCAACGGAAAATGAAAAATATTTTCACGCAAAAATTGAAAATGACGAAAACGACTCGAAATCTCATAATGATTAGTTGAGACAAGCATTTTCCCGAATAGGAGAGAACTGAAGACAAGCTGAAGCCTAAACTCATGCCAAAACCCAAAGCTGCAGCAGTAAATTAACACGATTCAAAATATTAACAAAATTCAAAACTCAAAAACAATGCCGGAAGAAAAACAACCTACTTGGGTTTGATTATCCAAAAAACAAGGCCAATAAGGAGGTCTGAACAGGTGACTTAAATACCAAACTGAACTGGTGACAGATACCAAAATGATAAACTCATGAGTGGAACAAATTGTACAATCACCGGGAATAGGCGTCAAGGCAATTACGCTGAACATAATCCAAAAGAACTCCCAAAGCTTATATGGATTGGAGACAACTGGAACTATAAGGTTTTATTGATGTCGAACAACAAATTAAAAGAGAAAAATGTAATTGTCAAAAAAACTTGAATGCAAAGAAAAAGAAAAATGCTTGGAAGAAAAACTTCTGTTTGGGAGTCAATACAAGATTTCGGATAGTGCAAATATCAATAGAATAGAGAAAACAATTAAGGAATGAAATTTGTATTATAAACAGCAAGCCCCTGATCTGGCAGCAGCAAAAAAATATTGATTGCTTAAAGCTACAGAGTCAACAAAATAATCAATCATGACTAGAGCCACATGATTAAGTTAGATATTCTCCTAATGAATGTTGACCCAGTCATCATCTGTTTAAACGAAACTTGGTTTGTAAACGAGTGCGAGATCTTATAATTAGCAAGTATCAATTACAAAACAGGACTTAGAGACAAATTAGCAATCATGGTGATGTTTTAATAGCTCATAAATCTAATCTTGCCCTCGAGGATGTAAAATAATATAATCAGCCAAGATTTTTGTTTCAAATTGCGTTTATGTTTTCGGAGATCCTGTCCTTATTGATTAGAATTCATAGTCTTCGAGTAACTGGTTGCTACAAATTGCATGTAGTTACGTTTGCGAAACAACTTATTATCTGATGGGGGGAAATGAACAAAATGTGGCACAAAAAGCAAAAGAGAACTGTCTGGTTGTGAATGGCGACAATAATTTCGGCAAAACAAATTGGGATCATCTGGCTAGCAACGATCTTATTGTGAAAATGTTGCTCCAGAAGTTTAAACAGTTGAGTTTGGTAGCGCTTCTGAAAACAAACTCATCGATCGATATCTGGCGTTGCAAAAGTTTGAGCATATGCTTTGAAATTTCTGAAGAAGAAAACTTCTCTGATCATAAATTTCTACTTGCGGAGAAGTGCCATTAAAAAAGTGCCAAGAAAATCCATTAACCGCACTTGCTTAGACAAAATCATCTCTTCGAAAGGAAGCCGTCGAATAAATATCCAAATTGAAGTCGGGCTCCCGTTCTGTTGACGAAATGTCACCTGATTTCTTTAAAACGACTGTACCACACTTGATAAACCCCATTTTAAAATTTCAGCTTTTCGATTAATAAATGCTCTCCGATTAACAAAAATTAGCAAAAGATATCATTTTGAGATTGGTTGAAAGCTTGAATTTAGAAATTAATATCCCATTGCGATGCTTACGTCTTTGTCATTAGTGTTTGAAAGATTGGTCAAAAATTTTTTCAAGCAATTGCTCCACAATCAAATGTGCAGGGAACTGCGTAGTCTTCGCCTTGACTGATCAACTTTAACTCAGTTCAATGTTTATTGTGATAACCTTTATTCTAAGCTGGGGTCCCAAAAGAAACCAGTATCTATTTTCCTCGTTACTGTCAAAACGCTCGATGTATTTTATTTTAGAATTATTATCCGCAAACATTATCAAAATGGTCCTCATGATTACTTCCTTCTTTTTTAAAAATCGTGTTTTTAGGCACCAACGAACAGTTGTTTCAAATCTTGTGGAAATTATCTAAACGTAAACAATGGCAGATCAAAGAGGCTGACTTTTGTAGTCTTGCTTTCGGTTTACAGAAATGACTCACCTGATGGGCTGCTGAATGATATTTTTTCATTTGCTGACGACACAAAAATTAATTTTTCAAGCAAATGAATATCTGATGGAAGGCTTCAAATCGTTGAGAGACGATATTAGAGCAAAAATATTTGCAGCCATTCAGAAATGTATCTAAAAATTAGCTCATATTCAAAGACTTCCAGCTGCTGAAACGAAAGTTAATTTTAAGTGTATTTTGTTAAACACTATGTACGTTCAGTTGTCTACTATGGATCAGTTATTTGGTTCCCCAGATCTAGACTACAACGTCTGGAATAAGTTCAAAGAAGATGTGTTAGGTGGATCTATGGAAAATGGGATCTTTCCTATTCTGATTATTTCAATCGTCTAATTAACCGATATGTTTTACCGGTCCTCTATTGCGTACAAGCTGGTCCTCTCAGATCTCCTTTTTTAAAAACAACTCGTTGAATAGACAATTGTGAATCGAATTGAATTCTGCAAGATCATATCACACGACTGCAGATAAAGATCAAGTGGTAAAGTCTTGAATTAAGCTAGAGACACAAGATTTTTTCGTTCGTGTAGCTAAGTATAACGATGCGAGTTTCAGTTCATTAGCAATGCTCAACTCTCTCAATTGGTTTGTTGGACCGCAAACTTTCCGTTTCAGAGTTTTAATTGCCAAGAGCAAATATCAAAAGCGCGGGAACCTTCATTTAATTCATTTCTAAGGAATTTCATAGGAATACAGCTGAATTTAATTGCAAAATTATTAATAATAAAACTAATAAATTTAACCAATTTTGGTTTTTCCTAAACTGTTAATTTCTTTATTTAGGTTTCGGTTTCAATACTGTTCAGTGAAATACTGGCCTACCAGGTAAGAATGATTTAGTTAAAATAGTTAAAATCAAAATACTTAAACATTTGAGTAATGATGCTTTCTCGATATATTTGAAAATATTTAATTTTATGGACTAATGAAAAATGAAAATTTTCTTCTGGTTACTATAATTTATTCTTCATAAAAAGAAAAGCATTTAAGAAATTCTGTCTTTGAATTGATAAAAAAATTGTAAGAAATTCCTTCTTTGAAATAAAAAAAAAACCGTTTAACAGCCAACTCTTGTGTGATGTAACAATTCTTTAGAATTTTGTTCAAAGACTACATCCAAAATTGAAGGGAAACAATTTTGTAATAAGTCACTAGAACTTTGTAGAACGGAGAGCAACAATTGAAATGTAGGGACTTATCAAATTATTATGAACTTAATTAGATGGAAAACTTTAACATAAAAGCAATGGTAGTTTTTTTAGTAGTAGATATAGTCAATATGATTAGTTCGCTGGCAAGAAAAAATAATGTAGCCCAAAAGTTCGTCAAATTCAATCCACACTAATCAACCTCAATAACTAAAACATTTGCATGTGAAAATGAGTGAGATTCCCAGTTTTATAAAGAGAAAGCTCATTTCTTGACCAAGTTGTACACCAACTTTTGATCGATTTTCAAAATCATATTCCGAAAAAATGCAGATAAGGCACTAAACTGAATTCTACTTACATTACAATTTTACGATGAATTCATTTTTTAAAACTCATCAGCTGTGACAGCATAACTGCACCTCTTAACATCTGCAACAATGTTGGCTTGCAGAGAAGCATTAACGGTTACTTCCAGTTACATACGAGGATTTTGCGTGGTTGAGATCTGACGCTTTCATGTCAGATTGTTTGTGAGAAACAGATGAAATGTTTATGTATTCCGAATTATTATCCATTTAATAATGAATAATTGACATTGGAAAATCTTGGTTCATAAACGATCATTGTTATCAGTTCAACCCATGCAATCACACTCGTTTCCTTCTTGGAAAAATTGTTTGAGGTAAAACTTCCTGTTCTGGGCAATCACATTTCACCCGCCACTGAGTTACAGCTAGTATGATAATGCATTAAATTTTGAGCTCCCCACTCAGTGCGTGGGTCAAAAATTTATCAGTATAGATTGTCCCCGCTCATGGATGACACACTATTCAAGGCCGACTCGCCTCTTAACTTCTGCAACAAGGATTCAAAGATTTGCTCCCGTTTCATATGTGTCTATAATCTCGCATCCCTTGCAAGGAGCATGATTGCAGAGACCATTTAATTCGTTTTTGAAGTAAAAGTCTCTGAAACCGTATATTGGGACCATATATTGGGACTGCTTAAAACTCGTGCGCTCGAGGGTTAAGTGCCAACTGAATGCTGTATTCTAATTGAAGAAGCACCCAATCAAACTGTTGACGGGGGCACTGAGAATGAGAGCAGTGAATTATTCTTTTGAAATGGTAGGCTTTCAATGGGTCTTTCAACTACTGACTCATCAAATTTTACAGAAAGAACTCTTGAACACTTCTACGCCGCAGACTTTCAATAACTTCTCCACAATTAATGTTTTCAGTCAGCCTCTTCCCGCAAAAAAAACTTATGCTAAATTTTAAGGCTTCATAGTGGATCCCACATAGACAGTTTTTGTAAACCAAGAGTTTAGTTATTTTCAAAACCAGTTTTGCCTAATTTCAAGCACGCTTGCTAGTTAGATGCTACCTTACTTTCGCTTACTTTCATCCATAAGTTATTTTTCAGCAAATCCAATTCCTGGGAGCAGTACAGGTTGAGTCCCGCAAAAAAACGAGAGTGGTGGCTTCAGGGTTAATGACTAAACATCACAACAAATCAAGAACATACAAAAAATGGAATCAAATGCAGTACCTAAAACTTAAAGGCTTTCTGTTGTGGCCTTGTTTTCTATTAGTCGCTTTATTTGGTTTCAAAATTGTCCAAAACTCACTTTTTCAGCGTTGTAGGGATCAGACTCTTCATAAAACAAATAATATTTGAATGCAGAACAAACGCTCTTCTTGTTCTACGGCAACAATTCAACTGTCAAGACACGAATAGTGTTGTGATTAATTGGACAGTCTGATATCAATTTATAGTTTACGTTTTTTTACAAGTATAAACAATTAATCGATCCCGTGGATCTCCTATTCTTACTCCTGCTTGACTACTTACATTTCTGTTGCTAAAAAATTGAATGTGTTGAGAATGACAGAATATCGTTCTTGCTGAAGCTACATTGATCTTCATTGTCTCGGCAGCAATCAAATTTCTGCTTATTTATCAAAAGCTAAATATGTATTTGAAGTCTATTTTGATCGGCAACTGTACAATTGATTGGAAGCAATGGATTCGGGAATCTCTTCATAGACACGTTGTGATCCAATAATAATGAATGATCTGAATTTGAGCAAATATAGCCTCTTTATATTTTAAAGAGCGGTTTTTCAGCTTTGTTTCTTCTAGTTCCACTTATTCTGAAGGCACCATCTCGCACTTTCAACGTTTGCCTGAATAGTAGTGGATAAAAGGGGGAAACCGACCAGCCACCCGACTCGTCCCATTTTCCCACACGCTCCCCGCGTATAAGGAAATGGGCCAAATCTCAAGTCTAATCGGTTCCCCCCTTTTATCCACTACTATACACACACAAATTTAATCATCACAAAACACAGATTTTCCCCTTTCTAAAAATTGAAAAAAAAATCACACCCAAATATGATATTTTATATATTTATTTATTTTAACATAATCTTCAAATCTATCTCTAGTACGGCCCAATCTATATCTATGTAAATAAACACTTAATCTGCATTTATTTGTTTTAAACCTAAAAAAAGAAATATGTTTATTAAGCTTACACATACTACAAGTTAAATATAATTCCACTTCATTATAATGTTTACTCATATGGTCAGTTCTATCTTTCTCTTCAATGACCACTTTACATATAAAACAATCATAAGGGAGTTCTCTATGTTTATAACAACTTTCTTTCCACTTTTTATGTCTACAATTAAGACATTTTCAAAGCGTTTTTTATATTTTAAAAATTCTTTTTTCCCTAAAGAAATGGTTGTCAACAGAAGCAACGAGTGTACTATCGGCCATTTATCCTTCAATTAAAAAAAGAGTTTCTCAAGCACACTTTAACATGAGAACACTTAGAAAGAACCAGAGAGTTGATTGATGATGAAGATGAAGCTATCTAAAACCGAAGCTAAGTCTAAAACTGAGACTAAGAATAAAACTGAAACTGATGATATTATGTATACTAGAATTAAGTAAGAAGGTAAAGAATGTAATGCAACATTTAGAAATAAAGAAGCCCTTCATACCCACAAAACTATTATATAAACTCTAGTTCGAACATGGGAGAATTTTATAATACTGATAAGGCTGGAAATTGCATTAAAGAAATAGATGAAGCAATTAATTACTCGTTAGAAGAAATTAAAAATTGTTACTAGCTCAGAAAATTTAAGAGTTCTATACATAAGATTACAGTAGACTGTGAGTACAAGAAGAGAACTAAAAAAAATTTAAAATCACAAAAATGTTCTTCAACACTGACTATATCATTAATAAGGCTATATATGATAACAGTAACTTCAAATAATGGCTAGATTTCGAAAAAGAGATATATGAAGTCTATGGCTACGACTTTGAGATTTTTGGAGTAAGAAGTTTTCAGTTAAATATTGACCCAACTAAAGAATCTATTGGTAGTTTTATAGATTTATCACCAGATCTACCAAAATTCTAAATCAATATTAAATATACGTAATTAGAAATATAACTCTCTGAAACTATCTATTACTGCTTGGTTACATTCCGCTAGAGATCATGCATCATGTGAGAGTAAATATGTAAATATTCTAAGTGTACCACGAAAACCATACGAGGATTATTTTGTTTTTGTAATAAGAATACAGAAATTATATAATATTAAAATATGGCTGTATAGAGCTTGTGGTGAGGAAAGTAGAATTACCTAAAGCAGTTGATGATTTTGATTGTAGGATTCTGATTTTTGTAAAAAATTGTACATATTGGTTTGATTCACAAACTGAATATAATAATCATACATGTAGTCATTCATTGAAACCAGAGATTGTTTGCCCTAAGAAGAAACATATTACTTTATAAATGAACACAAATGCCAAGAATTAAAAAATATACTATAATTGCTGATATAGAATGTTGTGTTATCAACATCACAGAACACGGCGAAACATCGGCGAAGCCGTTTCACGGATCGGCGAAGTCCTATACTAACAAATATGTAATAGCTGAACACATACCGATAAGTGTGGGTTACATGTTTAAAGGTGAAACCAATTGTTGTTTCAGTCTTGACTGTATCAAAAGATTTGCTGCTGATCTAATGACTATTGAAACAGAGAATAACTTCCAGTACAACAAACAAATAATATTCACCACTGAAGATGAGATAATACTAATAATCTATGTCATATATGTAGTAAAACCTGTATTAAGAAAGTAAGAGATCATTGTCATGAAACTCGTCAATATAAAGGACCCGCTGGTAATATATGCAACCTGAGATATAAGCAACAAAAAAATTTCTGTTGTATTCCATGATGGCTCTGACTTTGATTTCAATCTACTAAATAGTGAACTATATAGACAGAATAACGATAAGAGAAAATAAGATAACATACCATTAGCTGCCGGTAAGTCTAAGATGTTTAGTATTGGTAATCTTAAATTCTTAGATAGTTTTAAATTCTTTGCCATGGCAAAGATCAAATGGCAAAGATATATCACAGTAGAACAAAAACACTATATCCATATGAATATTTTAGCTTAGACTCCAAAAAAAGTTATCGGCAACCTAAAAATCGAAGACTTCAAATCCTCTGTCTCTCCCTAATAAATTACCCACACAAGAAGAAGTAGGTATCTTTAATAAAGAAAACAGATATAAAACTGGTAAAGATCTAACTAGAGAGTATGTACAGAATGATGTGAAAATATCAGACTATTGTATGATTGAATTGTTAATCTAGGTATGAATGAATCCTGTCTCAATCCTCTACATTATTTAAGTCTCCCAGGTTATAGTTATGATCGCTGGTTAATGTCAAGTGCTGTCACATTAGATACATTACAAGATAAACAAATGCCAGATGATTTCATTAAAGCAAAGAGAGGTGGTATATGTGCTATAATGGTTGATAGATATGTTAAAAAGTATTAGTAATGGCAATAGTGGTAACAATAGTAATAGAAATAGTAAAAGTAATAGTAATAGCAATAGTAATAGGTCTAAATGGTACATAGGCGCAAACAATTTATATGGCTACGCAATGATGCAAAAGTTCTCTTACAAAGACTTCAAATATTATATCACATCTCTTGATAGTATATTGAAAACTCTAGATGGTAGTGATTATGGTTATTATATAGTTTGTGATGTTGATTACAACGATAACCGTAAAGATAAAACAGAGCAACTAGCACTAATGGCCAATAAAAGAAAGATAAATGATAATGAATTAGGCTATAGAGAAAGAGATAAATTAAAGCAAGAACAGAGAGATTAGTATTAAGTCAAAACAATAAATAAGACTATAGGATTCATCATAGAATGTTAAAGAGTTATGTTAAGATGAGTGCAAAAATAACTAAAACACATAGAGTAAATAAATTTAAACAACATTATATATGTAGAGATTTTATTCAAATTAATGCAGACAAAAAAAGCAACAGCTAAAACTGAAGAAGCAAATGGTGTAAGGAAATCAATGAACAACTCATCACACGAAGGAATGTTCATGAGTCTTCTACATTTCCTTCAAAGCAAGTTCTTGCATGATGAAGAACAGATAATGAAAAGTATAAGAAAATCAATTTTTAAGAAAATAACTAGATATAAGGATTATAGCCAACTTAAATATACAAAGCAAAAAAAATACGAGTCACCAATATACGTACTTGTTACTATCTTAGAAATAAGTAAACTACATATTTATGAATTCTTCTGTGATATACAAAAACCACCATTTACAGATATACAACTACATTATATGGATACAAACATTTTGTAATACGTTTCAGTGAAGGTAAAGATGGTGACGAGCACATGATTCTGTCCAATCTAGATTCCCCTATCAAAACTAATAATAAAGACCCAGGTTATTCTAAACATGATTTCGGAAGTAAAATTATAGATGAGTTTATAACTCTATCACCAAAGACACATCTTCAAGGACTACAATTCAAAGGAGAAAGGAATAAAGAAATGTAACAATGCTAAACATGAAAATTATTATAATGCACTAAGGTATATCAAAGAACTGTACAGGAATGTAGAATATAAAATTGTGGGAGATAATAGAATAACAACAACAACAAGTAAGACCAGTCTAAACACTTTCGATGATAAAAAATTTTATGTCAATAAAATTAAAAGCTATCCTCATGATAAAAACATATCTAGTGAAGAGAGATTTAATAAATTAATTTAAAACTACTCCAAAAGAGCTATTAATAAATAGCTATAAACAAATAATTTTAGAGTTAACTTTTAATGATGCTAGAAAGTTATTCCTAGCTGCTATTACACTAAATAATGATTTATATTAACATTGGTTATAGTCTTAACATTGATTATAGTCTTAACAATAGTTATAGTCTTAAATAAAACCAAAACTAAAACTAAAGCTAAAAACAAAACTAAAACAATGCTAAATTGTAAACATAAAAATGTCTCAGCTAGAAAGACTTATAGAATTAACTAAGCTAGAAAAAGAAAATAGAAGAAATAAATTCGAAGATAAATCAAAACATTAAGAATATTATGGTGATATAAAAGAGCCATTTGATTCGGTAACTAAAGCGTTAAATTCAAATGGTGAAGCATGGCGGACTCATAGTGAAACAATGCAAGCTCTTCAAAGCCAAACTTTAGCAGCACTAGCCGACGACACCTCAAACAACAAAGCAGCTTTCTTTATGAACAAGCTGCTCTCTTATCACCCACACCTGTTCCACCTGTAACATTAAAAGATGATAATGGTAAAATATTTGCTGTAGATAATGAATTGATTGACATTTTATTACTAATGGGTAAATAAACAAATACACAATTCGAATTAAAATCAGTTGATCCAAATTCAAGCAGAACTAAAATAGGTGGTATAAAAGTGTCCCTAGTACCAGATGGCATAAAAATAAAAGTAAAATCTATGATTTATCTAAGGGGTTTGCTATGTTATTTATTAATAAAGATGTAGCAGAAAGAGACATAAAAGGCGATGAAAAAATAGCGGGTTTCCAATAGCGAAAATGAAAAATACCAACGCGTTATTTGTGATTATGAGGAAGTGGCAATAGAAGAAGAAGAGGAATAAACTCTTTACGAGAGTGGAGAAGAAATGAAAGTTATTGGTCTTAGCAAGGCCAACCCTGACAATTTAGTTGAAAGACTAGAATTACTTATACTAGAAACAAAATCTGGACATGATAGATCGTAAGATTAAATATTAAATACATCTAAACAACTGTGATTATATATGAATATTATTAGCCAAGAGCAGCTGGATAATTTCGTTTTTACTTAAAGAAATCTATACGAATTCCCCGCTCCTGGGATGAGCAAGCTTACAACTACGTTGGTGAATGAAATTTCTACGAAGCAAAGAGTCGAACCCACAAACACAATTAAAGCTAAACATTAACTACTAGCTAAAGAAAAATGTAGTCCTCAAATAACAGGGTTTAAAAGAAAAAGAGCAAAGCCATTATATAAAGTTGTAATACGGTCCGCTGATTTGATTAAAAGGTCGCTTTTAAGTAAATATAATAATAATTTTAAGATTATATTAACCGTTATATATACATATTCACTAAATATGGCTGAGTTATACTTTTAAAGAATACATCTGGTATAACTTTAACCAATGGTTTTAAAATAATCTTATCAGAAAGGAGAAAACCAGAATAATTATGTGTTGATAGATGAGGTGAGATTTAAAATAAAACATTCAAAATTACTTAAGGATTATTTAACTGAACTCTATTATCAATACAGTGATCTTAAAGCCGTTTTTATGGAGAGATTTAATAAAACATTATTTCACATAATTAACAAACCAATGTTTATAAATGGTGATTGTATTTGAGTAAATCTATTAATAGATGATGTTGTATCATAAAACAATAATAAACACACAACAAAAAAATTACAACTGTTAATGCATCAAACCATCCTGAAAAAGTTAGATACTCATTCAGATTGAAAAATATTAAGCCGAAGCTCAAAGTTGGTCATTATGTTAGAAACGCTGACAAACGTAACATTTTCTCTGAAGGATATACATCTAATTGGAATAGAGAATTATTTTGAAGGTAATCAAGTACTATAAACACAACCTGCAACATATAAAACATATCTCAATATCGATGGTGAATTAACAGAAGGCAAAAATTGTAAACACAAATTATTAAAATCGGATTTTGATTTTGAATCTACTAACAGGATATTGAAATCTTTAAACATTGTTCTTGCTGTAAACAACTACAAATATGACAAAAAACATATTCAACCAGGCTAAACAGGCATCATCAAATCTTACTGTATCACCGAGAAAGGCTCGCCAATTATTGTTAGAAGATTTTGATCACATTGATAAAAAATTACAAATGACAAAAAATTACAAATGTACACCCTCCCAAAGATGAAAAAGATGTTTTTTAATAAAGTGTATTGCAATAACAACTTACTATCCTCTTCTAATAAAATAGATTTTTTAACATAATTTAACTGCAAAAAGGCGAGTTTGATAAAGTCACGACTAAAACACCACAACTAAATAAAAAACAAGGTAATGCTGGACTAATTAATGAGTTTATTATTTCAGCAAATGAAGTTGCCAAAACAAATAACTTTTGTAAAATAGTTGCTAGGGATACCATCATTAGATACAATCTGTTAAGAAAAAATTCGTTATAAAAAAATTTAAAACTAATAAGTTTATCAAGAATCTTGCTATCATACAGTTAGATGATATGTTTTCTACTGCTCTAACGGAATTTAAAGAAGTTAATGAAAAGACTACCTCTGCTAATGATGGAGCTCTGATAAAGAAGAGAAAGACAATAGTACAAAATATAAAAACATTGTTATCAGAAAGCAGGCTAGTAGACAACAAAGAAAAAGCGAGACTTGAGATGCATTTTGATTTTAATCATGAGGATATAACTGAAGAGATTGAGAGTCATTTATTTATTTAATCTTAGCTTAGCTTTATCTCAAGTTATAGTCATAGTCATAGTTATAGTTATAGTAATAATTATAGTGATGATCATTCTTATAGCCATAGCTATAGTTAAAATAGTAGTTATAGTTTTAGACATAGTCATAGTCTTAGTTATAGCTCAGACAAAATTTTTAGTTAATTAAATTGAAAGATACTAAACCCAGTGCACCTTTACTTTACCCTAATCTTAACTTCTTCCCAGAACAATAATTCTCAGAACAAAAAATGTTGAAATCCTAGCCAATAATAAACTTAATAACAAAATTAATGTTATAAAAGATATTAGAAATTGTTATGAACTTGAAACTAATATTAATAAAAAGAAGCTAAGGAAAAAAATTATTTTAGTATAGCAGAGATAACTAAAATAGCATTATCATCTAAAGCAACAACATCAATTGCTTTAACAGGTATAGGATTACTTCATTCTATACCAACAGCTTTTGCTAGGGCTGCTGTTTGTGGTTCGTTACTAAAAAAAATTAATACTAAAACAAGAAAGATTTTTTAAAGTTTTCTCAAATGTATCTTCTAGCAAAACAATTTAGTGACAAGTTTAAGAAGCTGTATTTTAAGTCATTAAAAGATAATGAGATAAATAAGTATGCATACATTGAATTAGTTAAAGTGTACGAGGATTATAAGAAAAATAAGAGAACAAAGTTAAATTCTTTTTTAAACTAAAGTCAGTATTATTTAGTAATAATAATATAATAAGTATCAATAATATTAATTTTACTATTCATAGATAGTTATAGCTGTAGTAATAGTCATAGCTATAGTTATTGATATATTTATAGTTTTAGTTATAGCTTTAGTTATAGTTATAGTAACGGTTAAATACCTTTAATCATAGTCATAGTATAGTTATAGCGATAGCTAGAGTTGAGCTGATAATAATTATTCTTTGTACCTTTATATAAGCCTCTTTATTTGTATTACTTTATACCTTCTCAAGTTGTTGCAAATTTGGTTAACTCAGTTGTAGCTGCTAGAGCTGCTTTAGGGTTTCCAGTAGTAGCCGCACTTCCTATTCTACTTCTTTTTCTAATTCTCTTACCGGATTATTAGGTACTTTCTTGGATTATTAGATTTTGATAATAACAAGTTTATTAAGAATCTTGCTATCATACAGTTAGATGATATGTTTACTACTGGTCTAACGGAATTTAAAGAAGTTAAAGAAAAGCCTACCTCTGCTAATGATGAAGCTTTGATAAAGAAGAGAAAGACAATAGTACAAAATATAATAACATTGTTATCAGAAAGCAGGCTAGTAGACAACAAAGAAAAAGCGAGACTTGAGATGCATTATGATTTTAATCATGAGGATATAATTGAAGAGATTGAGAGTCATTTATTTATTTAATCTTAGCTTAGCTTTATTTATAGTTTTAGTCATAGTCGTAGTTATAGTTATAGTCATAATTATAGTGATAACCATTCTTATAGCCATAGCTATAGTTACAATAGTAGTTATAGTTTTAGTCATAGTCTTAGTCTTAGTTATAGCTCAGACAAAAGTTTTAGTTAAATAAAATGAAAGATACTAAACCCAGTGCACCTTTACTTTACCCTAATCTTAATTCCTTCTCAGAACAATACTTCTCAGAACAATAAATGATAAAATCTTAGCCAGTAAATAATTCAATAACAATATTAGTGTTATAAAAGATATTAGAAATTACTATGAACTTGAAACTAATATTTATAAAAAGAAGCTAAGAAATATAAAAATTATATTAGTATAGCAGAGATAACTGCAATAGCATTATCATCTATAGAGACAACATCAATTGCTTTAACAGGTAGAAGACTACTTTATTCTATACCAACAGCTTTTGCTAGGGTTACTGTTTCTGGTTCGTTACTTAAAAAAATTAATACTAAAACAAGAAAAAAATTTTTAAAGTTTTCTCAAATGTATCTTCTAGCAAAACAATTTAGTGACAAATTTAATAAGCTGTTTTTGAAGTCATTAAAAGATAATGAGATAACTAAGTATGCATACATTGAATTAGTTAAAGTGTACGAGAATTATAAGAAAAATTAGAAAATAAATTTAAATTCTTTTTTAAACTAAAGTCAGTATTATTTAGTAATAAAAATATAAAAATATTCAATAGTATTAATTTTACTATTCATAGATAGTTATAGCTTTAGTAATAGTCCTAGCTATAGTTATTGTTATATTTATAGTTTTCGTTATAGTTTTAGTTATAGTTAAACTATAGTAATAGTCATAGCTATAGTAATAGTAATAGCTATAGTTATTGTTATATTTATAGTTTTAGTTATAGCTTTAGTTATAGTCAAACTATAGTTATTCTTATAGTTACAGTTAAATACTTTTAAGTATAGTCATAGTTATAGTTATAGCTATAGCTAGAGTTGAGCTAATAATAATTCTTCTTTGTACCTTTAAAAAAGCCTCTAAATTTGTATTACTTTATACCTTCTCGAGTTGTTGCAAATTTAGTTAACTCAGTTGTAGCTGCTAGAGCTGCTTTAGGGTTTCTAGTATTAGCCGCACTTTCTATTCTACTTCTTTTTCTAATTCTCTTACTGGATTATTAGGTACTTTCTTTCTAAAGTTAACTGTAGCTTTACCAACACTTAAAGAAATCTTTTAATCCTTCTGCTTCTATTGTTGCATCAGAAATTGTCATAGATTTATTTATTTTACAATTAGTAAAATTACCTTTTAACATCTTAGTACCTTTTGATGACAAGAATCCGTGAATTTCAGTAGTTGTACTATAATGTCTTCCACCAACACAATAAGAATTAATTTTGAACTTCTGTTACAGACTCATATTTCTATTAAAAAATAGTGGAATGTAAAAATTATGACGCCTTTGATGTGAAGCTTAAGCCTAAGCCCAAGACAAAGACTAGAGTTGAATGTAGAGGTCTGACTAAAGCAAATAAAAAGAAAGCAGATATTATTTATGCTAAAGGAATTGTTATGTTAACTAAGTCTGGCTAAGAATATAACTATATAAACTATAGTATTAGCTTGGGCTTTAGTATTGGACATAAATGTAACTATAACTATGGCTATAGCTATAGCTATAGTCAGAGTATTAACTAAAGCTATCAGGAAACCTGCTTTGCAGATAACTAGAATATTTACATTAACAATAACAATAACCAAACTAAAAAATATACATACAACTAAAACTAAGACACGATATCAACCAGTACTACTTGAAACCAATCTTAACTCAAACGCAAACTACCGTCACTATCTGCAAATCAGTTTGCCAATTATGCACAAAAAAAAACAATTGAAAGAAAATCGCGTGAAATTCTTAAAATAGCTTTGGTTTTTTCCTCCGAATTTGGCGAATAATCAATAGGAAACTTTGGCGTTTATCATACTTTTACCAACAACTATGACTTTTTTTACTAAAGTCGTAGAATTTGAAGATTTATTCGGAAGAAAAGACGAAATTCATTACTAAACTGCATCAGAATTTTAACGATTGGTTGTGATTCAATCTGTTGTTGATTCAAAATATTCTCTAATACTTCTGCACGGTAAACCAAACTTCAAGACATCAGTTTACAAAGAAAAAAGTCGACGTTATGAAAAACTGTTAATATTCTATTGGCTTCCTTATCTACAGCCAAGCAGAGCTGCAATTTTGATATGAAGAGCAGCTTGGAAAACTACAAGAAATCGGTTGAATCGCAGAAATTTTGTAATTTAGCAATGCACATATTTAGTTGCTTTTACTGGTTTTAACGAAGCCTAAGCCTAGTTTGAACATTTTTGTTATTGAAACCAATAGAGAGACTTGCTAACATTAAAGTTAGAAATATTTATTATTGTTATTGGATTTAAATCTTGAAAACCCTCCCTAATAACAACTGCAAATTGTAGCAGAAAGAATCTTTTCAACAGCATAGCCAAGTAATAGGGCTACAGTTTGTTGGAATTAGAATTTCCATTTTCGGTTTATAAATTGAGTTACTAACAAACTTCGAGCAAACATTTTTATTCAGTAGAGGAATATCAATAAAAATGTTGAAAACATTTCCCAACAACCAACCACTGTAATCAGTTATGGAAAATGTAACTCTGTCAAGCACCTAGATTGTAGCTGACTATCTTTCTGAGTTTCTGCAAAGATGAATTTCTCAGTTTATCACGGAATGATAAATATTCTGGCACGTCCTTCTTAAACTTGGTAAGGAATAACCGGTAGAGTTCCGCTTTTGTTGGTTTTCCATTCTCGACTGTGTCTTCAGCGGGTCCGTCAAGTATGCATTTGTTCTCTTTAAAAAATGTAATGATAAAGCTCGAGTTACTAAAGTCTCGTCAAATGAAGAAACTTTTAAAAAATTTTCGCTAGTTTTTGCAGTGAAGTGAAACTCATGATAAATAGTCAAAAAATGTCAGGCAGAAAAAAGGTCTAGTCAGGTAGAATAATTCTAGAACAATCTTTTTCTAGAATTTTACGACATATTTGATAACTTAAATTTAGCTATGCTTTCCCAAGTAATTACCTGTTTTAATGTAAAATAATAATTAAATCCTTCCTTTAAAGTGAATATTTTGTATAACTTATTATGAACTAAATAGAAATTTAAATATTACTTAAACTTGCAAGCTAATATTTAAAGACATTGGATATTCGGAATTTTCAGTCGTTTGATATCATTCTGTTAATGGTGGCGGCCATCTTTGTTAATGGAGGCGGCCATTTTAGCTTGACATGCACTTTTTCTTTTTCATCATTTCTATTTATAGACTGCGCAAAATTGTGCACGTAGTGGTGGATATATCCGCGATGCTAACGCACGCATGCGGTGAATTTTTTTAAAAAAGGGGAAAATGTCTGTTTTTGTGATGAATAAATTTGTGTGTAGTACTGGATAAAATAAGGGTACCGATTAGACGAGCGGTTTGGCTCAGTTTCCCTATACGCAGGAAGCGTGTGGAGAACTGGGACGAGTCGGGTGGCTGATCGGTTTCCCCCTTTTATCCACTACTCTGAATTCCTATCGATTTCTTCTGAGGACTAAACTTAAGCCTATCGAGGCTCGGAATACAGAGGCACCAGCTTATTTTTCTAATTGTCAATTTT
The DNA here is from genome assembly GCF_964194025.1 of Convolutriloba macropyga. Taxonomy (NCBI): domain Eukaryota; kingdom Metazoa; phylum Xenacoelomorpha; order Acoela; family Convolutidae; genus Convolutriloba; species Convolutriloba macropyga. The sequence continues at coordinate 26,482,369 of NC_134469.1, read as the reverse complement.
TTCACTAGCATTTTTGTACCAAAGCTCACCCCACATCACTTTATTTGCAGTGCTGGAACGAGTGGATATTTGTCATGTTTTTTCTTTGTCTTTTTCTTCGTCTCACCTGTTCACAATAGCGAATGGCTATATGGTTTTCCAAATTTTTGGGTGAAAAAAGCAATTATCAAACACTGTGGTCAACATTAGTCCAATTAATATACGCCCACTAAGCTTGGGGGGGCAAACGGATGTTATATAGCACGTAACCTTTTTTTTAAAACAGCATGTGCTCCTTTAGAATACAAACACTTCAAAAGATGACTGAGGGGGTCAAGTTTTTAAAACTAAAAACCGCCCTTCACACCATGAAATTATCTCCTTAAAACAGTTTTGGTGAATAGCAAAGTAAAGTCTAGGGCTCCAAAAGTTCCCTCCAAGCGCTACCTTTTTATCAAGTTTTGGAGGACAAAAAGTCAAATGGGGCAGGCCACGAATCGGTCAAGCAAAAAATTGCATAAAATACCACAGGATTAATTTAATTGCTAAACTTTGTTTGAATGCATTTAAAAATCGCTCAAAAATGAATCCAAGTGTGTATTATTTGGTTCAGACGCTTCCAAACGCTTAGTTATTAGTTGACAGAATTGAGACAAACACCTTTAACTCAAACTTTGGAGTTTAACCTCAAAAGCTACTTCTGGAAATGACGCACGTTATCAAGAAAAATTAACTCACTTAGCGAAAAATTGTTGCACCTATTTTTCTCCCTCTCAAAAATGAGTCAACAAAAAATCACTCTTTTCTCTCCTCCCTTCAGCAATTTGACTTCAATGCTATAATTTCACGCATTTCACTTCTGTTTTCAATACACACCAAAATAACCGATAAAGAACAAATGGGCTAAAGAGCAAACCGGATGAATTACACTCGAACGACAATTTGATTAGAGGTGTAACTCGGAAATTTTTTGGGTGCAAAAACTCGGACCTGATAGGTTTCGAACTTTCGACCTCCAGCATATCAGTCCGACATGATAACCCCAAGACTAGAACGAAGTTGTTACTCAGCCGCTGACAAACTTCATTTCCGCATGAGAACAATTAAAGACGTACCTGACAAACGGCCAGAAAGTATCTGCCGTTGACCCACTTGATGAAAATCGGGATTGAAACAGAAAAAAAAGATAAAAATTGACAAAATTCGTTTCTAAATGTCAGTAGACTCTAAACTGAAAGATAATAAACTCAATACTAATGACATCTAGTAATCGCTCTAATGACCTTTGATAACACAATGCACTATGACTTAATTCCTGGCCTTATCGTATTATCCCGTTTTTGATTTTGCTCTTGTGACCTCTTCCGCATGCATTACATTGTGTAATTCAATGAGTGAAAGAAGTTAAAACGCATTGAGTTCAGTTGAAAAAATCAAGAGGTGAATCAGAAGTCAAAAATTAAAAATCAATTCTGACTATGTGAAAAAGAAACACGTGATCGAAAGGTAAAATGAATTTGAAATTGAGATTGAAACAGAAAAGACAAAATCAAGAGATAGAAATTGACAGAATTGGGTTAGATTCTAAAATTACACTTAATTCAGCTTCTAAACTGAAAGCTAAAAAGCATAATACTAATGTCAGCTAGCAATCGCTATAATGAACTTTGCTAACCTACTGCACTATGACTTAATCACCCGGCTTTATATGTTTATCCAATTTCATTTGATTTTGTTCTTTTGACTTTGACAGTATTTACTACATTGCGTAATTCAATGCGTGAAAGAATTTAAAATCCATGCAGTCGAAACAGTAAGTGAAGTAAATCAGAACTCAAACGTGAAAACCGTGACTTACGTAAAACGTGATCAAAAGGTAAAGCGAATTGAAAAGGAGAGCGCCTAAATAAAAGCCGTTGAGAGGTTGACGGTAGCTATTAATCACTCAAAATGAAGCTCAACGAAGGCACTTGGAAAGTGACAGAATGTTCTAGAACAAAAGCGCAAAATTGGTCAATCAAAATTTTGCATAACATAGCCGGCAGATTGCCGGAATAGCTGCGAAATAGACTTGCGTGCCGCAAAATACAGATGGAAAAAGATACAGAAGTGAGTTGATAATAGTTATCGCCGCCGCCTATAAAACTTAGTTTATTTCAAAGGAGGTTGTTTTTGGGTGCAAAAATATTTTCCCTGTCGCGTCTCGAACCGGCGATCTCCGGATTAACAGTCAGTCGCCTTAACCACTCGGCTGTCGGAACATACAATCTGTTTTCTTACAATCAACTTTGTTTTAGGAACAGATTCTGTTTCTGAATAACCGCAATTTAGGTCACGCAGAAAACGTGAAATCAAGCGCGAAAAAGCCATTTAAGCAGTGACGAGACAGAATGTTCTAGAACAAATGTAAAACGAAAATGAAGCGTCAGACGACGAAACAAAAAAAAACCAAGAGCACCGCAATATAGCTACGCTCAGCTTACAGCTTCGCAGCTATAAAAAAAGACCAACACGTTTACAATAATTGCAACTTCGTCCGAAAGCCATTAAAAGACGCTCCACCAATACTCTTCTTCGAGTCGTACTAAAAACGACAGCGCTCCAACATTCAAATTCTTTGGATTGTAGATAGGCCCGCTATAATAGCCGGCTATTAATAAGGTCATTAAACTGCTAAGAACATGAACAAAAAATGTTTCTCGAAAACTCTATATGGAAATTAAATTTTATAGGCAAAATAAATATTGCAAAAATCATTTAGAGTTGCATAACTCAGAAACAAGTCACAATCAATTGTTATAATTTTTCAGATCGCAATTCAGTTTTTCGAATTACTCAAACAGCATTTGAGGAAGCAGTTGGGCCCCCTGATGCATTTCCCTTCTGATAGAACTGCATGAGTCTATTGTACATCTCGGTAGTGAGTGCCTCTGTCTTACTGAAGGTCGATTGATCAACTGTGCTACTGCTCTGCTTCTGTTGTTCAAGGAACTGCGTAACTGTCGGAATGTCGATGTTCTGAAACACGAATCTTCTAACTTTATGGACTGATTCATGGATAGCTTTTCATGCTCGACTGTTCACAGAATACTAAGTCGAAACTATTATTTTCATACCGAAGTAGCTGTTCAAATAGCAATGGTAAATACCACAAAAAGCAAATTCGAGAAAAAGTTGCGACAACCCAACAGAAAAAACAACAGCTGCTACTATTAAAATATCGCTATCAATAGCCAGATTTCTGCAGCCGCTCAATTCGAAGCCGCCGCAAGGGTTTTTATGAAACTTTAACGAAAAGTGCTTTCTTTCGTGTTTCGAATGGACACGTTGTTAAAGGCTACTGTTCAAAGTAGAGTAGATTTACCTGAGCAAAATGTCCGTGATGCGGCGTAATGAGTATGTAGTAACCGCTTCATAGCTATCAAAACTCGAAACTTTTTATCACCGAAAAAGCCTGTGATTCGAGGTCTGCTCTGGAGATGCTCACAAAAATTTGAAGTATCATAAGATTGATTATCATATTATGCACTTACCTGTAGTATAGCCTGTACAACTGACTCTGCCTTGGCTCTGTCTGGTATCGTGAAGGCTTCATTCAACTGCATGAACAGGTCGTTGATGTGTTGGAATGCCTCGTCAATCCGATTTTCATTGATCAACGTCTGCAGATTCACATTCCTCGCTTGCTGGTCCTTCAGCCTCTTCCTCCTCTTTTTGCACCACAACTCGTGACAGTCCTGGTACTTCGGGAGGCTGTAGACAATATATTTCAATAGAATTTTAAGACGTAGCTTAATTGTGAGGTCACGGGTTATGTGAGAACGCTGAAATCATCATCGACAAAACCGGTTGTCTGCAGCAGAACTAATAATACGCCTTCACATTCGATGCAACTAATACAAAAACTGAATGAATAAAACAGTTTCTATTGATGTTCGATAACATGAAAAGGTCAATCTTTCAAGCCTTAGGGCAATCTCGACGCATGTTTACTATATTGATTATTTACGCATGCCTTCTGATCAAATCTTTATCGATTTTTATTAACGTCGGTTTATTGCAACAAATATGTTCTCAAAACAAGTATTTTTCTCATTTTTAGTCGAGTTCAATTTTACATCTGGTAAACCCTAATTCGCAGTCACAGAGTGACATGACAGGTTTTAAACGCGCAAAGTATAGACAGTTTAAAAGTACCTGGGTGGTTCCATTTGTTCAGGTACGACGTTGTACAGCCAGTGGTGACTGAGTGCCTCTGCGGCTGAGCACCTCTTCTTCGGATCAAGAGTCAACATCTTGTCCAGCAGGTCAAGAGCATCCGCCGGGATCCTAAATAGCACACCATTTCAAAGTACCGAATTTTTAATGCTTGTTTTCTATTATATGATTGGAATTACAGTTGGAAATTTCACAAAGCAGGCTAAAAACTTTCGAATTAGAACGACGAGGTTCCATTCGACGCCTCTGGCGTACCGCAAGTTTGAATTAATTGGGGTACTGAATGTAAAAGTTTGTAATTATTACGGACAGATTACACTCGTGATAGATTGTTTAATGGACAAACAAGTATCAGATACATAGGCTTAAAAAATTGAAAACAACCCGGGTTAGTTCAAAATGTGTTAAAAATAGGGAGTTTATTCTAACTGAGCGTATGTTTCTCTTAACATCCGTCTGTACATCTTCTTGGGCTTGAGCTTGGAAAAAAGAGGCAGTTCAATCACTTGAGGCCAGTTGGCTGGACATGGCGTCCCACACACCCTGGCGATTGCCTCCAACTGCTGAGCCTCATCCATGCCCTGGAAGAGAGCCCTGCTCATGAACAGCTCCCCCATTATGCACCTGCAAAAATAGACCAATTCAGCAAATCACTTATATTAACAGTTTAACACCTATCCTAAAAGAAAAGTTACCAAAAGAAAAAAAAAGAAAACATTGAATTCCAAAATGTTACACACCTTAAAAGTGTCAACAAAATGGCAATGTACAAATTCTAAAATACATAAAACAATAAGAATATATTTTATTTACAACGTTTGGAATACTAAAAACATTTAAAAAAATTATATTGGATAATTAGGAAATTAAAAACAATGAAAGCTTAAAAAAGGTCCCTCAACAAATCTCTGTACTCCAGTGCCTTTGGGTCCTTCAGATATTCCTTGAAATAGAATTCTTCCAAAAAACCTTTGATGTTTTTAACCTTATCAAGTTTTTGTCTTTGTTCATATGGAACTTCATTGTACAATTTCATGGCTTGCAGCATCAATGATTTATCGAGGAATTCCGAATTACTTTTCATAGCCGGATAAATTTTTCCCGTTCTCGCATTTTGCTTACAATTGGAAGTTTGCAATTCATTGTTGTTACTAAAAGCTGGTAATTGTTTCCTAACATATTTCATGAAAAATACCATACATCGATATTTGAGAAGGAATTCAACAGGCATGATTCTGTTTTTTATTTTTAAATCAGTCGAGCGATCAAACTTTTTTCTTTTGAAACACACTTTTATTCCCCAATTAAATTGTTTTTCTAATGTTATCATGAGATTTTTTCTGATACCAACAAGCATAAGAGATGAGTATTGAATGTGACTTAAAACAAGCGCGTTCAATAGTTTTACTCTAGTTTTTATAGGAAAACAGTTCCTTATATCTTTCAAGATTTTGATGCAGCACGCCATTCTGGAGAGTATTCTTTTGATCTCTTCTTTAAAGTTTAATTTGTTGTCTAGTATTATTCCTAGATATCTTACCGACGACGATTCTCCTATGTTCACATCGTTAACCTTGAGATGAGACGGAGTTCGTGCTTTTTTGATGGAGCAAACACGATATATTCAGTCTTCTTATTGTTCATCATTAATTGATGTGATTGGAAGTAATAACATAGTTTTTCAATATTTTTTCCAAATAACTTTTAGCTATATTTTCATTAGTATGAGAAGAATAGAGGAAAGTGTCATCGGCGTACTGGATTACTTGACAATTGACACTATCAATAACTCTATGAAGATCATTCACATAAATGTTGAACAATATTGGTCCTAACACTGTCCCTTGTGGCACTCCTCTGTTAAGCAAAATCCAGTCGGACTCATTTCCCGAGAAAACTACTTTTTGAGTTCTGTCTTTCAAATATGATCTAATCAATTGTGTAGATGTTCCGTCGAATCCCAAACATTTCAATTTTTCTATTAGTATTTCGTGTGAGATTGAGTCAAATGCTTTTGAGAGATCGAGGAATGCTCCACAGACTGTATTCTTTTTATCCATTTCAGTTCTTACATATTCCGTACATTGTAGTATGGCATCTGTTGTGGACAGTTTTTTTCTATATCCAAATTGTTTAGGTGACAGCAATTTATTTGAGATCAAATAGTCATTAATTTGGTTCCTTATAACTTGCTCAAAAATTTTTGCCATGGCGCCGGTTATAGATATTGGACGATAGTTAGTGGGATCTTCTGTGTTTCCTTTTTTATAAAGAGGTGAGACCAAAGCTTTTTTGAGGTCAGTCGGAAAAGAAGACTCAGAAATAAACTCATTTATCAGAAAACAGAGAGGCTCCGCAAGGACCGATTGGGCATCTTTCAACGCCCATGCGGGAATTTTTGATGGACCCAAAGGTTTGTTCACATTCAAACATTTTATTAAATCATGGACTTCTTTACAAGTAACATAATTGAAGAAGAATCTATTTGCATTTCCCGTATCAGCTGAGAACAATGTTTTATCAAATTATTTTCTTTCGCCAAAGTATTCCCCCAAAACTGAAAACTTGAAGTTCAAAAGGTTTGCGATGTCTTTTCCGTTCGTAATATGCTCACCGAAGCTGTTACGCAGAGTGTCTATTACAATTCGTTGTTTTTCATTGTTCCTAACTTCTTGTATAAATTTCCAGCGACTTTTTTCTGTGTTCAGAGAAATAAAGTCTTTTAACAAGGAAGCTTCATTTTCTGATTTGAAATTTTTTCCAGATAGGAACTTATTTCTATTCAGGAAAATTTTCGGTTTGTCATTCCTCACAAAACAAGATTTCAATGGTGCATGCACATTTATTGCTTGCTCGACTATGATACAAAATTGCAACATCATTTCGTTAGAATTTTGTGACATCCAGAAAAGACTCCAATCTGAACTCCGAATATATTCCCGGAAATTTTCGTTAGAATAGTTCTTTTTGTCGAAAAAAGTTTTTTTGATTGGCATTTGTTTCATCATCATTTTTTCGTCTAATATAGCAACTGTTCCGTAATGATCACTATTCAAGATGCTCTCTGTAACAAAACATTTTTTGAAGTTTTCCGTGATGATAATCAATCAAGGCAGTACAATTGAGGGAGAAAATCTTTACATTATTCTTAAAAGACGCGCCTACTGTTTTAACACACTCAGTATATTTCAGAACTGGCCCTGGGTTTTGTTCTACATCTCCACATTGAATCATGATAGAAGCCTTAACTATTAAGACAAAACAAATATTTAATACACGGGAAAAAGAAATTGTAATTAAATTAAGAGAAATTGTAATTAAAGGAAATTAAAATTTCCTTACGGCTTCAACACTTCTGGATCTCTAGTTGTAACAGTAACTTGTGTCGACTACAATTAAGTGGGTTCAATTCTATTGTATTCCCTAACGAGCTTCCGTCCCCCAATTACGGAACGTTCTCCTAATTGAGGCGCCTTCTTATAGGGGCTATTATGTGGCAAATATATATTACAGTAACTTGCATTCAAGCTAAATTTTTTCTTTCAAAAGTTGAATGTATTCCCATGCCCAATAATGCTATCTGATCACCCGCATTGAATATTTTTTTGTCATTATGCTATCACACGAGGTGGGAGGGGGTCAAACTCACCCTGTAGACCATATATCAACATAGGGTCCATATCTTTCTGCTCCCAAAAGCAACTCTGGCGGCCTGTACCAGATGGTGATGATGTTATTTGTGTACAATCTGTTCGCATCTTCTGCATCGTACAGCCGGGCAAGTCCAAAGTCAGCCAGCTTCAATTGGCCTCTAAACGCATCCAATATTCATCAAAACTAGCCTCGAGAATATGTGACGCAAGAAAGTCGCCTAAGTTTGAATACAAAGTGTCAATAAACGGAACTGCTTTTCTGATTTGTGTTTGGACCCATAATCGAGGAGCAATTACATACAATACAGTGCGGCTTGCAAGCCTACGGGGTAATCTCATTCAGTTAGTTGGGGCGAATTGAAAGAAAAGTGTTCTAAATTGGTGTGCAGCTTCAATTAGATTCTAAAATAATAATTAATTTAGCCTCTAAACTGAAGGATGATAAACTTAATAATAATGTCATCTAGCAATCGATCTAATGAATTTTGATAACACAATGCACTATGACTTAGTGACCCGCTTTTATCGTATTATCCCGTTGTTGATTTTGCTATTTCGACCTCTTTATTCATTACATTGTGCAACTCAATGAGTGAAAGAAGTTACAATCCATTCAGTTAAAACAGTAAGTGAGGTGAGTCAATAGTCAAAAGTGAAAATCGTTACTGTGTAATACAGACATACGTTTTGGCAAAAATCAGAAGAGAAAATTTGGCAAAAATCAGAATACATTTCAAAGTAGTGGCTTCAAAGAAAGGAAAACAAGGCTAAATACCTAAATCCTTAATCACAGAAAAAAGTACACCTCTCCAATCGAACAACCATTAACATCTCCGTTAGGTGAAAAAGTGACAACAAGAACAAATGAAAGACAGATTCAGAATTCACGAAAAACTTTCAAAAATAAATGGTATCTAAGCCGATGTAAAAGCTGAAGCTAGTAAAATGGCCAAAATGACGCCACAAAAGTCAATGCGAACTCTAGTTTTTTAACTAAGTCACAATACCCCAAGAAAAGGAACAATAACAACAAGACCACAAGAAAAGCAACAATATCAATCAAGACAAAGCAATCCACAAATATGAAAAGAAATAACTTAAGTCTTACAAACCAATGCTACAATCTTCAAACAATAGTAAGACTCGTGTTTGATTCACTAGGAACCAACAACACTTGTCTTTTATGAGACTTAGTTACCCGAAAACCTAAATAACAAAAAAAATCGAGCAAAAACTTTGAAAATCGCTGATACTTTCAGAAAACAATAAGTGTCGAAGTCATAGAAAGCGTTACCTGTGAACTAAGAATAATTCGATTAAATTAACCCTAATAAGCAGCCGGAATGATCTGTTATTAATAAGATTGAGCGATAAAACAACAGGGGCAACTACAAAACTGTACAAAAAAGTCGCAATTAATTTTGAAAACAAGTTGTGACAAAGTAGTTAAAACCTTTAGATATCAAACAAAATTAATAATTTGCTTCTAAAAAGCAAAATAAGTATGCCAATGCACCCGTCATTAAGGGGATTAAAAAAACAGGACAACATATAAACCATTAATGCCGTTTGATTACTTCCAAATACACAATTATGACCTTTTGAAACAATTAGTCAAGAGAACCAGAAAAAATAGCGAAACAAAAGTCATATTACCGCACTAGAACAAAAAATCACAATCGAGAAAGCGAAATATGGTGGAAACACTGAAAAATTTCCAGCGCAAAACCATCCGCTTTTTAGCTGCACTTCCTGTTTCGACGAGACCCATATCAATTCTAATTTGACTTCAAACATCAACAAACATGTGAGCAGATATCTTGAAAACATAGTATGAAGAACTTCCGACACGCACAGCTCGAGGTAGAAAATTGACAATTCTCACAGACCTAATGCAACTGCCTCAATCATCACATTAAAACAATAAAAGGAAAAATAACATTAGATAAGTAAGTTACAAACACTGATATGGCATCTGATATAAAATACTTACGTTGTATCTTTAAAAGCTAGGTCCTGGCAAAAGACCTTGTATGATGTGTAGTTTGCAAGAAAATAAGGCCAATCAAAAAAACAATTCAACACAATCGGGTTATGAAGAGAAAACTAACGAAAGGGAAAAATGACTAAAGAAAAAATTAAAAAAAAACATTCGCTGTATAGTTCGAACAATTTCTCTACAAAAAATTTGACTGCAAATTGCACACCAGAACACCTAAGAAAACTCTAATTACATCGCCTCCTAGATCAGTCACCCAAACAATAATTGTCAATGAAAATACTGTACAGAAAATAAGTACAGGCAGATAACAAAAAACAGAAAAATAAAAAATGTACAAACTATTTTAGTCAAAAAAGCCATTTCTCCATTTCTGTCAAGCGTCACATCAAAGTAGTAACAACTATCAGATAGCTTATAATTAAGAGATTATTTAAAAAAACTGCGAGAAGCACAAAATCCGAAGGCAAAAAAACCAAAAAACCGGCAAACATTTGCTGACAATAAATCAATTTTCTTTATCAAAAACAAACCAAAAATAAAATAATCCATAATGAAAGACAATCAAAACAACTTGAACAGCCAATTTTAACTAAAGAACTACCCAAATGCTATAAAAGAAAGAAGAATTTAAACATAACCGAGTAACGTCGGGCGAATTGCTCTCAAACGACCGGCGAGCGGTTGGCTTCGTCAGTAGCTAGCCACCATTTAGAGAGGCTAGCTTTAGCTTAATTGAAGGGGCGTGAGGTGAGCGGAGCGGGGTGCACGGTGTGAGGACGTTTTGGCTGCACGCGGCCCTTACGCCCTGAACGATGATAATGGGTGGGGATGTGGGTGAAGTGAGAGGGGGCTGATGAGAGTGGGGTGGGGGGGGGGGGGGGTCAGCCTCTAAGAACCGACCTTCACACCATGAGTATAAGTTTCCAAAACAGTTTCTATGAATCGCATACTTGAAGACTAGTGATCTGAAAGGCTCTAAGAGCACTTAATGCCCGCTGGGCGCTACCGGTTTCTCTAGCTTTTGAGACAAAAACTAAAAATGGGTCAGACGAAATATCGGTCAAGCAAAAAACCGCATCAAAAAGACCGACAGGACTAATATAATTGCTACTTACTTCCTTTGAGAGCAATTGAAAATTGCTTAAAAACTCGTAAAGAAGGCGAAATGGTTTGAAAATTAGCTGAAAATTAAATCTACAACAGTAAATTTTGCTTCAGATGGTCAAACTCGCTCCCAAACGCAACACTACTAGTTTAGATAATGATAAGAAACGTCTGACTGAAAATGTTGGAGTAGAAAATGGTGAAATAAGAAAAATAGCTCGCTTAAGGAATACTTCTCAAACACGTCTCTAGCGCCCTCTCCAAAAACGACATGAACAAATACACTCTCCTCTTTGCTGCTTAGGTTACTTTAGCATTTTGACACATCATTCAGTGAAATAAGCCATTTCCAGCTTTCAAAAATTATACAGAAGACTAAATGTTAGAACTATAATATATGCTTCAGATGGCCAAAAATGCGTCCAAACGCACAATTACTAGTTTCCATAATTAAAAGAAACGCATGAGACTAAAAATAGAGTTAGAACTACGAAAACTGCTTTCAAAAAAGGGGCGCACGAGATCAAAAATTTTGCTCGATTAGCGAACACTTCCACACCCACTTCTCTTGCTCCTTCACAAAAAACGACATGAACTGAAAACATATCTCTCTTCTCCAGAAGTTACTTAAGCAATTTAAACTAAACGCTGTCTTCACGAAGTGAAAGAAGCCATTTCTAGCTTTCAAAAATTATACAGAACAAATAAAATAAATATAAAATAACCGAAAAAGACTTGATGATGCATCCTCGTTTAAAAAGTTCACTATGAAAAACTTCTGCATCAAACTTCTTCCGTGCTGGAATGAAATTTTGTTTTGGGCTTATTAAAAACCCAACGGCAATATGGACATCGACATAACTGATGCGAGCACCTTCAACTATTTCTATTAGAGTCATTTCAAAATTTAGGCAAATTGTGAAAGTTCTATTCAAGGGTTTCTTAAATGTTGGCTGCTTCTTTTGTTGGCACTTCAAAAATAAAGCAATTAAAAGTTTACAAATCGAACTTCCAAACTTGAAATTATTGATCTCAAAGGAATTACGATGCACCAAATTTGTAAAATTTTAAGTAAAAACTGCAAAAAATCCAAAACAGATAAAAATCAAAACAACTCAACGCAAAACAACAAAAACTCTTAGCCAATTATAAATTAGCTTTAGCGATTAGCATTTAATGCCTAGAAGGGGAACAATATAACCGACTAACTCACTGCCTAGAAGAAAAACCGATCAAATGAAAAATCGTATTAACAGGACCCAAAAAACAGCTAACTTTTACTAACGTATGCTTTCAATTGGTGTTGCAAAACATAGCCGGCAGATTGCCGGAAAATAGCCGCAATAGACGCTTGTGGCCTTCCATGGAATTAAATAACTAAAGAAAACATAACCGACTAACGTCGGGCGAATTGCTCTCAAACGACCGGCGAGCGGTTGGCTTTGTCATTAGCTAGCCGCGGTTTAGACAGTCTATATTTAAATTCATTGAAGGGGTGTGAGGTGAAGGAAATAGATTATGACATCACGCCTTATGACAGCAGCTTAATTGCGGCATCAACAAAAGAGTTAAGGAGAGAGAGAGGGATAGAGTGTGAGAGATAAAACATGAACGATAAAGAGGAAAGAAACCCCAACCGACAGAGAGAGCTAGGATAAATTTCCATGAGATTCGACACTGCAAGTTTCCAGATCTGGCGGTAAAAACCAGTTCACAAAGTTTTTGTCTCTGGTTTTCCGTCATGTAAACCATCTGCAAGACAAAAAGTTTTGTTGGCCAGTAATGATCGGTAAACCCAGAAATGACAAAACATTCAAAAATTTTAACAATATCTGGCTAAAACTTGGGATAATAAAATCTTTAGAACCATTTCATTATCTCAAGAGACTATCCAGTATTCCTATTTCAAGCCTAATTATTTTTACTGGCCCATAAAGATCCATAAACTTGGAACATGGTAATAATTATCCGAAAACTCAAAAGAAAATTTAAAATTGTAGAAAAATCGGGTCAATAAAAATTGATAACCAATCTATTAACTCTAGAAGCTATGCAGCAGCTTATTATCAAACCTTAGAGGAGTTCAAAGGCCCCTGGTGCCGGAAACAAAATCAAAAATAGTAAAAAAAAAATTGCAAACATTTTTTAAAGTTGCTGAAATTCGTGAGAGAGTCTTGAAAAATATTCTATTACATCTAGAAACTATGCAGTAAACTATTACCCAACCCTAGAGGAGGTTCCTTGGCTCCTGAGGCTTTAGAAACCTAAAAAATGATAAACAATCTCAAAAAACTTGAAAAAAGTTGCAAGTTTTATATATAATTTGTGATTAAAAAAAATGAAAACTAATCAATGGCTAAAGAAAATTTTTCAGTAGCATAGAACTAAACCATAACAAAAGTTTTCTATGCCCTGAGGCTGAAAAAACCTGAAATGACAATAGATGTCAAAATACGAATAAAAAAGAATTTTTATTTGAAAAAAATGCTAAAAATTGCGATGACAAAATCTTGAAAAACATTCCATTACATCTGCAAACTATATAGTAACCTATTATCAAGCCCTAGAGGAGATTCCTTGGCTCTTGAGACTGAAGAAACCTAAAAAATGACACATTTTCTTAAAAATTTAAAAAAAAAATGCAAGTTTTAAAATTTGTGATATTCAAAAGTTGAAACCTATTCCATGGCCAATAAAATTTTTTTCTTACTTATTATTCAAACCCTAATGATGTTTTCTGGCCCTCGGCAATTTTGTTTGTTGTTTTTGCAGTTTTGTTTTTGTTTGGATTACCAAAACATATAGCTCTTAAATTGGTAATTAAAAGTACTTATGACTTGCAAAAGACCTTTATCAACTTTCAACAGGCTCAATTTTAGACTGCCCCAACAAAAACTTCAAAAAAATGACAGCAAAAACACAAACAATTGCAACAATTTTGGCTCAAAAATGACTTTTTAACCTTAAACTACGGCCTTTCCGGTAGCTTCACCACACTATGCACTTGAAGTACTACTAAACGCGGCTAAGGGCCTCTAATGACCTCTGTTTATCCCGTTTTTAATGACGAAGATTCAAATGCGTCAGACAAAAATTGGTCAAACGAAAAAATCGCATGAAACAGACCAACAGGACTAATATAATTGATATAAACTTCGTTTGAGAGCAATTAATAAGATAGACAGATCAACCAGCAGTCCTTCAACAGACCACTGGACTTTTTGGGCTAGAATCTGACTTTCAATTTTATGAAACATACGTTCTATAAGAAAAAAACACTAACTGAGCTTCTTCAAAATTGATATTCGAAACCAAAAACTCAAGACTAATACTCAAGAATTAGGGCATACTACTTAGATGAACACTATTGATCTTTAACTAGTGGATGTTCATATATTTAAAAATCCATAAGTGAAATCTGCATTCATTTTGTTGAGGAGGCAAGTCACTCAATTGACTTAAAAGCAGAAATGACGTTACAGACACAAATTGTAACTGCAAAGCAGTAGAAGTCACTGAAGCCATTGAAAAAGTCCAAGAATTCCAAAAATTCCAAGAAGTCAGGTGGTAAGAATCATCGATAGAGACCACGAAGTAAAAAAAAACAAGTCCTGACGTACAATTCAAAGAATTTTCTTTGACTAAACAAGAACTAGACCTAGAACGGACTATGAGTGAATTGGGAAAACCATTTACAAAAAAATCAGATAAAAAACTTAAAACATACCCGGCAGATTGCCGGAAAATAGCCGCCGTTGATTCCAATAAGCATGATTGGGATTGAAAGAATAGAAGATATTGAAAAAAAAGAATTTTGTACAAGAACATTTTTTAAGTCCGATTTATTTTGATGGCATTTCGTAGTTGAACATGACGTACTTCTGTTTTTTAGAGAGAGGCTCCAGGGGCTACTATCAATACCAATAAGCATTAGAGATGGTAACTAAGACTTATAGGAACGACATTCAAATAGCGGGCATCTAAAATTGGGCTTTATCCCGTTTCTACTTCTGACTTCAATTTTTTATACTGACTCTGTTCATTTTGAATTGCTTTGCTGAGCAACTGATGTTCAAAATCACTTTTAGCAGAATGGGAGAAGAGAGAAACTAGCCTAGAGAAGTCAAAAAGATATCACGCAAAATGTTGAAAAAGCGGCAAAATGAGGTAAAGCGAAACATTTTTTTACTCGACGAAGTAAAAAAAAACATAGCAGGACAAGTCCTGACGTACAATTCAAAGAATTTTCATTGACTAAACAGAAAACTAGACATAGAACGGACTATGAATGGATTGGGAAAACCAATTAGAAAAAAATCCGATCCAAAAAATCGAAAAAACAGTAAACATACCCGGCAGATTGCCGGAAAATAGCCGCCGTTGACTCCAATAAGCATGATTGGGATTGAACGAATAGAATATATTGAAAAAAAAAATTTTGTACAAATTTATTTTGATGGCATTTCGTAGTTGAACATACTTCTGTTTCTTAGAGAGAGGCTACAGGGGCTACTATCAACACCAATAAGCATTAGAGGTGGTAACTAAGACTTATAGGAACGACGTTCAAATAGCGGGCATCTAAAATTGGGCTTTATGGGTTTATCCCGTTTCTATTTCTGACTTCAATTTTTTATACCGACTCTGTTCATTTTGAATTGCTTTGCTTAGCAATTGATGTTCAAATTCATTTTTAGCAGAATGAGAGAAGAGAGAAACTAGCCTAGAGAAGTCAAAAAGATTTCACGCAAATTGTCGAAAAAGCGGCAAAATGGTAAAGCGAAAAAAAGTTTGACGAAGTAAAAAAAAAATACGAGCGCAATAATAGCCGGCTGAGAAGATGAGGGCGGCTATTAAAAAGGAGATTATATAAAGGCTATAATGCGAACCTAACATAAAATCTTTTTATTAGTACAAAGTTGCGCTATTTTTCTTATTAGGAGCAAACAAGAACTAGCAATAACTAGCTCACACAACTACTTCATCATCAAAAAGTGAAAACTCTTATTTTTCAGAAAATCGAAAAACTAAATTTAAAAAAACATTCTACAATGTGAGGTCTTTCAAATGATATCAGTACTTTCTCTTTCCAATGATTATAGGGGGGGCATATTTAAAAAAAATAGGAGCGCTATAATAGCCGGCTGAGAAGATGAGGGCGGCTATTAAAAAACTGAAAATCAAAGTCAAAATGAAACAAAAAACCACTAGCAAGAAAGCGAATTTTTGTTCAAACACCGTTTTCTAACTCTACCTTAAAATTAGAGGGGAAAAATTTCACGCCGCAAAACCACTTCTTTTTCGCTCCACTTGCTGCTTCGGCGTGACCAAAATCACTACTCCAATTTGACTTCAAAAATCATAAAAATGAGTGAACAGATCTTAAAGAAAGACAGCGCCCCAATACAATTCAAATTCTTTGAATTGTAAAAAAAACCACGATGTCCCCATTAGTAGCCGCTATGGCTTCGCGGCTATTAATAATTAATCAAATGGTTTCAACTTGTTTTTTTCCACTTTTTGCATGCCTAGTTTCAGGATTTCAAACAGAAAACATTTGGAGCTGGGCCGACAATCTTCAAGTATTTTGTAAAAACGCATTTTAAGATATAAAAGTAAGTATTTTGATACTTTTAAATCAACAAATTTAGGAATATACAGATAGGAATCTACAGAACACTGCAGAATTTTATTCAGAATGAGTTGTTTTGAATAATTTTTTTTGCCTTCCGAAACAAAATTAACCTTCCTCCCAGCGAATCGTTGATTTATCTGACTCAGCGCAAATAACCACGTGATTTAAGTTAGTTTCATTTTTTCAGAAAGGAAAGATTTTACGCTTCAGAGGGCAAATTCATACTACTCATTCGTTCCTGAGACTTCGAAGATTCAAAATATTGGTACTGAAACAAGCCACCAACTTTGTTAGCGGCTAGCTTTAGCTTAGAAAGGATGCCTCGCCGTTCAGTCGCATTAAATACGACAAAGAGATCTTATTAATTGCTGCAAACTTTCTTTGAGAGCAATTAATAAAAGTGAGAGCAATACTTGTTGTTGATGAGAATGTTGGAGCACTTGATGTCTCTGTGAAGGAACTTCTTCTTGTGGCAGTAAGCCAGTCCGTCCAGTAACTGCTTCATGAGACTCTTCACGTGATCCTCCGTGAACTGCACCAGCCGACTGTCTAGCACTCCCAGCAGATCGTGGTCCATGTACTCGAACACCAGGTAGAAACTACCTGAAGAACCACAAAACAAGTTTATTAATGCTTATGTACGCCATTGAATTGTAGACACTCAACTGAGAAGCACGAGTCCAAACCTAAAGCTATAATAGGAACATAACCAACTAACGTCGGGCGAATTGCTCTCAAACGACCGGCGAGCGGTTGGGGGTTCTTTAACCTCTAAGAACCACCCTTTATCACATCATAAGTATAAGTCTCCAAAATAGTTTCTGTGAATCGCGTACTTGGAGACTAATGAGCTGAAAGACTCTAAGAGCAGTTAATGCCCGCTGGGCGCCCTGTTATCCCGTTTTTGAGGACGAAATGTCAAATGGGTCAGACGAAAAATTGGTCAAGCGAAAAATCGCTTAAAAAAGATCGACAGTACTAATTTAATTGCTACAAACTTCGTTTGAGAGCAATTAATTACAATCATATAATTTTTTTCTAAGATCTCACGCATTTTTAGGAATCAAATAGGTTCAGCAACTCGACCGAGCTCTTACTAATCTTATTTGACTACGTCACAGATTGCGTTGCATAAGATCTAAGAAAAATTTGGTTGAAATTAGGGTCGACATTCATCGAAGGGAATTCATTGACATTACTGGCTCATCTTAACATTGTGCAGCAAATATTGCTATGCAAAAAATGTCGCTTCCAACCTTTGCCGTTTTTCCACTCGTGAGCCGAGGCTTTGTCTGTCACTATCTCTACCAGGTTTACAATGGAAGCATGTTTGAGCTGTCGCAGTATTTTGACCTCCCGGATGGAAGTGATAGGGAATCCCTCCCTCTCCTTGTCTGTTAGCACCTTCTTCAGAGCATACATCACTCCTGTTTCTTTGTGTCTGGCTTTGAACACTTGACCAAACGTGCCTTCTCCAATCTGGCCCAGCTGCTCAAACTGTTCGACGCTCCCAAATGGCCAGGTCTCTACTGCACGCTGCTCTGCCCTCAATTTGGCTATGTTGCTGGGCACCTTCAATCACACATTCTACCTTAATATGCAATCAATCTCCGAGCACAAACTGATTTTTCTCCCGTAAGAACATAACTTTGTTTTCATAAGACTGCGAACAAACTAAGGCTTTTCCGAGCATTGAGAGTTCCATTAATTGTTTCGAGCTAAAGTTAGCTGCAAATAGAACCATTGGATAATTTCTGCATCAATTATTTGTATACACACAGAAAATCACGATTCTATGTTCGTTTGTTTCAGATCCCTATATACAGTTCTAGACTAAATCAGTAACCACTAGTAATTCTCAGCTTTCAACGAAGCCGCAGCCATTGCCCTTTATATAGCATCAAATAAACAGCTTGACGAAATTAAACACCACTAGCAGAAAGTTTGTGAAGACAGTCTAACCTTGAGCACTTTGGGCTTAGGAGGTTCTGGAGTATCCACAGCACCATGAGGCGAATTGCTATTTGCAGATCCCGTACTTTTACTATCTTCATCCCCAGGAACGGGCACTGGCTCTTGCTTCACTTTGTTACTGTGAATCGAAGCAACGGCAGGGTTAGAAGCTCCGCTATTTGCTGAAAAGAATTAAGCATCAGCACAATAGACTTTCGAGAGCAAATAACAAAAAATCTGTTATTTCTATGCCTATGCTCATTTATAAAGAAATTCAAGAAGCCACGGGTTGTGTTATATTTGACATTAAACTCGCACAGAGATCTCAGTCAAGAAACGAAAGAATTGAAGAGTTTTTGGATATATTCTGTTTCACTCCCCCCCCCCTCCCACCTTTTATAGCAAATGACAAATAATGCTATATGGCGCCATTAACTTTCGAGAATGTCTCAAGCCCAATAAAGTGAGGACAGGGGTGGTAGAATAGATCCGCGTTGAGCTTCACTTACTGAGACGAGGCGGTGAAGGTGATACAGCTGTATACAAAAGCAAACATGCACTAACTATTAAGTGTGGTAGAATAAAACTAATTCTAGTTCAGTTAACTATTCTAGTTCACCAATCTGGCAGAATGAGTGCTTTATTTACATGAAATTTATTAACATAGCCGGTAGATTGCCGGAAAAGAACCGCGAGACGCTTGTGGACTCCCATGAATTGAAACAACTTAAGAAATAAGATAGACAGATTGACCACCAGTCCTTTCATAGACCACTATCACTTAGTGTCTCATAGACCATAGATCACTTTTTATTTAGATTCGGAGAGTCATTTTTACATACCCTTTATAAAGAAAAAGCCCTAAAGGAGCTTTTTTTCAAAATTACTATTCGAAATCAAAAACTAAAGACTAATACTCAAGAACTAGGGCATATCCGTTTGGCACTACTTAGATGCACACTCTTGATCTTAAACTAGTAAATCTTTTAAAAACTTAAAGTTCAATAAGTTTTTAGTGAGGTAAGTCATTGAAAAAGTAAATTCCAAGAAGTCAGGTTAAGACTAAACAAAAATCTGTTGGACGAAGTTGAAAAAAAGTAGGACCGCAATAATAGCCGCTTGGAATGGCTGACGCTGCTATTAATAAAACGAAACGACAAATTACTTGGTTAAAAACTCGCGACTACTTTTGAGCGTAGCCGGCAGGTAGCTGGAATAGACTTGCGTGGCGTAAAATATACAGAAACAGATATAGATATAAATCGAAAAAGTTACTGGCGCCATTCAAAACGCTATGTAAAAAAACATTCAGCTAAATTAATAAAACTTGTGAAAATAATTCCGCAGAAGCCTTTTTATAGGACCTTTATTAGACACATTGAGTTCATCTGACCTTAAATTAATTCAAATTAAACTTAAGCTTTAAACTGCAAAAGTTGAGTGTGTTAGGTCAAAAAGAGTTCCGTTGAATGAGTTACTTTTTTTGAGTTAGTTATGTCAAAAATCAAGTGACCAAAAGCTAATCACTCAAATGAACTAAAAAAACTTGGTTAGAGTGAGAAATGACGTCACGCCCGGAAACGCCCTTAGTGAGCGGAAGAAGTCATTCATAAAGATTGACTTTCAGCTTTGCTACGTGAACAAATATAAACGAAAAACAGCGTCAAAACGACGAAACAAAAAACATGCCAGGACAAGCCCTGAAACAACTCAGAGCATTTTTATTGACAAAACAAAAAACTAGTCTAATAAAAAAGGACTAAGTACAGATTGAGAAAATCATTAAAAAACCCGATCATCAAAACCGAAAAGAAACAGTCAAAACAAATTCAAATTGCCGTATGCGAACAAAACCCACTAATAAGAAAACGAATGTTTCTTCAAACACCTTTTTCTCACTACTTTAAAATTCGAGCGAAAAAATTTCATGCCTTGAAACCACTCGCTTTTTCGCTCCACTTCCTATTTCGGCGTGAACAAAATCATCACCAATTTGACTTCCAAAAATCAAAACAGCGCCACAACACAATTCAAAACATCGAACACGGTAATACGCCTTCGCTCAGATTACATCTATAATACTTAATAATTTAAACATAACCAGCAGATTGTCAGAAAATAGCCGCGATAGACGCTTGAGGCTTTCCATGAATTGAAACATCTAAAGAAACAAGATAGGCAGATTGGCAAAAAGTCCCTTAGTAGACCACTAGATTTTTTGGGTTAGCTACGTACTGACATTTTTATAAAACATATACGGTCTATAGGGAAAGAGCCCTAAAGTAACTTTTTCAAAATTGATTTTCGAAATCAAAAACTCAAGACTAATGATCAAGAATTAGGGCATATAAGTTTGGCACTACTTAGATGCACACTATTGATCTTTAATTAGTAAAGGTTCATAAAACTTAAAGTTCAATAAGTGAATTCCGAAATCATTTATTTGAATGAGTTAAGTCACGCAATTGACCTAACAGCGGAAATGACGTCACCAACACAAAATTTAACTGCAAAGCAGTAGAAGTCACTGAAGTCATTGAAAGTCAAATACGAAACAAAAATCTGTTAGACGAAGTAAAAAAAAACATTGCAGGACAAATCCTGATATACAATTAATATTGAATGATAAAAATAGAAGTACTATACCTGACCAGCAGGTCAATTGAACAATGTCAACCAAAACACAAACAAAATCAAATCATCTCAAAAAATTGAGAAACTAAAACAATCAAACTAAACAAAAATATACTCATTGCTAAAACTCTTGTGAAGCTTTTAGCCCTAAGGCAAAATTTGATTTCTTTAAGTATACCTATATGAAAAGTCTGTTCAAAATTTTTGTTTCTGAAATTGGTCCAGAATTACATCTGCAAGACCTGAAAAAAAATCATTGGCCCTTGAAGATCGATTAACTCAAAAATGACCAAATCTTTTCTTAAAAAAAATAAAATTTATTGCAAATTTTAATGAAATGTTGCTAAATATCATGATATTAATATCTTCAGAATCATCTCTGTGTCTCTAGAGGCTATCCAGTAACCCAATTTCAAGCCTTAAAAAATCCAAGATCAATAGGCAAAAATTTAGGAAAGTTTCAAAAAATTGAAATTAGTTGTATTAAAATGTTGAAAACCATCCAATTGCCCCTTAGCAACCATTTAATAGCATACTATCTAAGCTTGGATGAGGTTATCTGGCTACTGAAGCAAGAAAAACTGAATAAGACAAACGTTTTGAAAAAATGCTAATTTTATCCAAAAAATTTTTAATATTCGAAAGGTTAAATTGTTGAAAACAAATCCACTGAAACTAAAAACCATACAGTAACTTTATATCAGACCGTGGAATAGGTTTTCTGGCACTTGAGAATGTATAAACATCAAAAATTGACAAAAAAACCTTTAGGAAACCATATAAAAATTGCAGATTTTATCAAAAAAATGCTAAAATTCGAGACAATAAAATGTTGAAAACCAATCCATTGTTACTAGAAACTACGCAGTTCCCTATTATCAAACCATAAAGGAGATTCCATGTTCCCTAAAGCTGGAAAAACACAAAAAATGACAAACATTTTCAAAAAAAATTGTAAAAATTAGTATCATTTTGCGTGTTTGTAGTACTAAAACGCTAGTCATAACAACTAATTTTGTCTCGCAAAAGTCCTTCATCAACTTCTAAAAACTTCAACCTAAGACTAATCAAACAAAAACTCAAAAAAAATCACAAACATGAAAAATTGCACCATTTTGAGCCCAAAAACTCTTAAAAATGACCTTTTAACCTTAAATTAAGGCCGTCCCAGCAGCTGCACCATTCTTAGCACTCGAGGAACTACTAACGCCCAAGTTGGGTCTTCAATGAAATTCAATGCCCAATGGGCTTTACCTGTTTATCCCGTTTTGAAAGATCAAAGTCATTGAAAAATGTGTGAACACATCTTAAAAAAAACAGCGCCCCAATATAATTCAAATTCTTCGAATTGTAAAAAAATAGGAGCGCAATAATAGCCGCCTGGAATTGCTGACACGGCTATTAACCACTGTGCCGAAATGATCAATAGCAGTTCAACTCGCGGAACGACTTGCCTAACAACGACGTCATCATAGCTGCAATACGAACCACACAATAGGATTTTCATTTTGAGCTAACGAACCCATACAATAGGGTTTTCAATCTGTGCATGGCACTGCGGCAAACCTGTGATCGATTGCCATGTGTCTGCAGCTGAGCAACAAATGATTACAGCCTGTTAAAAGTCAGAGCGAGACAGTGAGAATGGTACTGCTGGCTGTCCGCTAGCACAGCAATGCGATGTAATTCCTTATTTAAAATATGAGTAAAACCGCCTAACAATTCAACTGCTAGGAGTACAAAAAAAGAAAGATCGGTTGAACAACTGCGTTCGTAAAGAGCAAATTTGCGCTTATCGGCTGCCTCAATGGCGCCTGACGTTTCAGCTTCATCATTTATAAGGTTTGGTTGCGAAAGATAAGTCAATGTAACATCAAACGCAGCGGGTCAGCCACGCTATCCATGAAAGGCGGAAAATGTCTCCAGAACAAGCATTGGTGTCAGCGAGATTCCGTTCTTAACAGCTGAATAAAAATAAGCTCTTGCGCAAGATGATGACATTCGGTCGGCAAAAGAAAGCCGTCTGGATATCCCTCTTCCATGGCAGACAACTGCGTGGCCTTCGTCATAGATATCTACTACATCTACTATTTGTGCTTGACTTCAAATTCGTTTGAAGACAAAGTATTGCCAAGGGTGGAAACGGCGGTGCCGCTATCTAGGCGCAAACTCAAAGACAAGCCATTAACTTTCTCCCACAGACAAATTTCAAACTATTTTCCTCCGCAGACTAATTTCAAATCGTCAGACTTCTGAAATCTCAATCCTCTTGTTAACACTGAATTGAAAAACTAAGGGTGAGATATGACATGTTTTAAGGGCAAAATGGAGCAATTCAAGAGTAGCTATTTCGATGCATCACAGCGTGGTTTTAAGGGGACAGTTACAATTAAAAATGGGCTTGTTTGAGCTCTCTCGTATCCACTTTATAACTACTATTTTAGCTAGTATTATTTGTGTTTCAACTTAAGAGATATCCAATATTTCTTAACTCTGGAAAGAAGCCAGATTTCTATGAAGTTCTATAAAGCCAGATTTCTATTTGCAGAGAAAAAAGTTTCAAATTTCAAGAGACAGTTTTCAATTGAATCTCAGGGTGCTTCTCAGGTGTTCTGGTCTTCGGTTGTTCCATAGATCAGCACTTCACGTTGTATTGGTCAATTGTAAAAATTTGCTGATCTCTCAAGCGGGTCCATAATCCAGTTTACACACTTCTTGGTGTTGAAAAGTACATATTCACACAAATATTGGCACCTTTTTATCATTAAAACTATTTCAAAAGTACGTTAGCATTTCCAACAGTATTTCTCAATTATACATGTTTACCGTCAAGAAAACATATAGCCGGCAGATTGTCGGAAAATAGCCGCGAGACGCATGTGGCCTCCCATGAATGGAAACAACTAAAGAAACAAGATAGACAGATTTACCAAAAGTCATTTAGTAGGCCACTAGATTTTTTGGATTAGATACGTACTGTCATTATTATGATACACATACGGTCTATAAGGAAAAAACCCTAAAAGGGCTATTTCAAAATTGCTTTTTGAAAACAATAACTCAAAACTAATACTCAAGAAATAGGGCATATAAGTTTGGCACTACTTAAGATGCACACTACTGATCTTTAACTAGTAAATGTTCATAAAACAAAGTTCCATAAACGAGCTCAGAAGCCATTCCTTTGGGCGAGGTGACTCACGCAATCGACCTAAAAGCAGAAATGACGTCACGCAGACAAATTTTAACTGCAAAGCAGTAAAGTCACTGAAGTCGTTGAAAAAGTCAGGCCAAGACGAAACAAAAATGTTAGACGAAGTTAAACATATCACGACAAGTCCTGAAGTACAATTCCAAGAATTTTCATTCACTAAAAAAAAAATTAGACCTAGAATGGTCTGAGTGAACTGAGAAAACCATTTCTAAAAATTTCAGATCAAAATAATTTAAGAAAAAATAAAATCAATGTCAAAATGCCGTATGTGAACAAAAAACCACTAGCGAGAAATGGAAATTTAGTAAAAACAAAAAAACTGTGCCTAGAATGAGCTCTGAATGGATTGGTAAACTTTTCGAAAACAATCTGCTCCAAAAAATCGAGAAAACAGAAAAAAAATCGAAATGAAATTGCCGTAAGTGAACAAAAAACACTAGCGAGAAAGCGAATTTTTGTTCAAACACCGTTTTCTCACTCTCCTTTAAAATTAGAGCGAAAAAATTTCAAGCTGCCAAACCACTCACTTTTTCGCTCCTTTTCCTGTTTTGGCGTGAGCAAAATCACGACTCCAATTTGACTTCAAAAATCATGAAATGTGTGAACAGATCTTAAAAAAAAAAACAGCGCCCCAATACAATTCAAACTCTTTGAATTGTAAAAAATTAGGAGCGCACAAATAGCCATCTGTAATTGCTGTCGCGGCTGTTAATAAAATGATAAATTTCCCATCATTTTAAATGGTTGTTATTAACAAACAAAATATAGAGGTTTTCGGCCTAGATGGAAATTAGAACCAAACATGGCCTTGAAACTATTTAATTAAGAACAAAATTTCAAAATTGCAAAGGATTGTTACCAACTTAAAACATACCCGGCAGATTGCCGGAAAATAGCCGCCGTTGATTACCATAACTCTATTGGGATTGAAAGAAAAGAAAATGTCAACAAAAATTGATTTTTGTATAAAAACATTTTTAAGTGCGATTTAATTTGATGTCATTTGGTGATTGAACATACTCCTGTCTCTCACTGAGAGGCTACAGGGTCTAGTATCAACACCAATAAGCATTATAGATAGTAACTAAAACTTATGATAACAAAGTTCAAGTACCGGGCATCTAAAAATGGGCTTTATGGGGTTTATCCCGTTTCTATTTCTGACTTTGATTTTTTTTTATACTAACTCTCTTCATTTTGAATTGCTTTGCTGAGCAGCTGCTGTTTAAAAGGACTTTGAGCAGAATGACAGAGGAATGAAACTAGCCTAGAGAAGTCAAAAGATTTCAGGCAAAATGTCGAAAAAAATGGGTAAAGCGAAAAGTTTGACAAGTAAAAAAAAGGAGCGCTATAATAGCCGGCTGAGAAGATGAGGCCAGCTACTCATGAGTATATATCACGAAAAAATGAGGACAGGAAAAGAGCAATTGACACCTGAACGCTTCTTGTGTATGCTGAAAAACAAAATTTTCAAGAACTTGAAAGATCATTGAAAGCTAGGATTTTCAGACGGATACTGAATAGTGATTCTATGAACAAAATTTTTTGATGGTACTCCCGAGCCCACATAGGCGCCCGCGACCTGCTCTTGAGCTTGTCTGATGACCAAGCCAGACATGGTTATTGGCACAGAGATTTGATTCCATACATCAGCATAGAAAACTTTTCCATTTATTTTGTAAAACGCTTCCCTTTGACTGACTGTTTATCGAACATACTAAGCTCTTCGACCAATTCGCTGGTCAGTTTGCTGGTGTTAAGAGATTAAACGAGTTTTGGGACTCCTAATTAAAAACATAAAGTGCCAAATACGCACTGAGGATCAGTTATATTGATCAAGTTTTCAATTAATAACGATAACTTTTGAATACGTTTCTTCAGGCACGCTGCAACATACTTGGAAATTCAAATAGCCACACACAAGACCAAAACCAATATACAAATTTCTTTCAAAGGGGGACGAGCATTGTGAAATTCACAGAATCCTCTAACACATTTCGTAGTCAAGTCAGGCTACCTTGGGAAAAAAACAGCATCGTAATGTCCAACTCTCACAATTTGAGAAAATTAAAAATTGTTCCTTATCACTAAATTTCATTCAAGGACTTTTTGCAGCATAAGATATTAAAATCGCTTTTTAAGATATTAAAAAGATTGAAAACTTTTTAAGATATTATTAACATACCCGGCAGATTGCCGGAAAATAGCCGCCGTTGATTCCAATAAGCATGACTGGGATTGAAATAACAGAAGATATTGAAAAAAAAAGATTTTCGTACAAAAACATTTTTTTAAGTCCGATTTATTTTGATGGCATTTCGTAGTTGAACATACTTCTGTTTCTTAGAGAGAGGCTACAGGGGCTACTATCAATAACAATCAGCATTAGAGAGAGGTAACTAATACTTATAGGACCGACGTTCAAATAGCGGGCATCTAAAATTGGGCTTTATGGGTTTATCCCGTTTCTATTTCTGACTTCAATTTTTTATACTGACTGTTCATCTTGAATTGCTTTGCTGAGCAACTGATGTTCAAAATCACTTTTAGCAGAATGAGAGAAGAGAGAAACTAGCCTAGAGAAGTCAAAAAGATTTCACGCAAAATGTTGAAAAGGCGGCAAAATGAGGTAAAGCGAAACATTTTTTTATTCGACGAAGTAAAAAAAAAATAGGAGCGCTATAATAGCCGGCTGAGAAGATGAGGGCGGCTATTAAAGATATTAAAAAGACTGAAAACTTTTTAAGGTATTAAAAAGTTTTCAGTCATCTCTAAGGAATCCGATCTAACTGATGGCTTTGAATTTATGCATATCTCGTAGGATCAAAACTCAGTAAAATTCTACACGATTCAGACAGGCATAAAAAGCTATTATATTAAATGACTTAGCTCAAATTAGAACTCCAGAGCCATTGCGGACTCAATAACTATAACAGTTTGGGTAACATTTTAATGCAAAATTATTAGTTACTAGGACATGTGTCGATCGGTGAAATAGAATACTCAACTGACTTCTCGGAGAAAACTTACGATATAGCTTTGGAAGAGGGAGGTCCTCTACCAGAGATTTCCTCCCAGAGTGGTGTCCACTTGATGACGGCACAGGTCTACCACTGTTTTCGGAAACGGAGCTTCCCTTCGCGGCATTGGAAGAACCTTTCACAATATCTTTTTTGCTGTCATCGTCCTGACTGGACGACGACTCTGAAGGTGATGGGGATCCCGCTGAAAGCATCATAGTAACTGTAGAATTTATTTTCCAATATTCAGAATCCAAGTTCATGAAGATTTGGAAAATAATTTTAAATTAATGCAACTGGTGATGAAAATGCAATCGCAGATGTCGAGAAAAGTAAAACGGAGAACTATACTTGTTAAAATAATTTTTCTGCGTCGGAGGTCTTCCGTCGAAAGCTATGCAAAGACCGATAACAGTCAAAATCAGAACAAAAAATTAGTTGTCTTAGTCAGCAACATACCCGAGCTATCAGAAGAATCATCACTGTCTGACAAAGGCGCAGTCATGCCAACAGGAGGCATTGGGAAAGAGGTTAATTTGTCTTTCCGTATCCTTTCACCACCGCAATTGGAGCCAGCTGTAGACTCGCTAGGTGCAGCTGGCAAAGGAGGCGTAGCTGTGGATTCTTCTTTAGGTAGAGGTGGCGGCGGTGATAGCAAGTCTGGTGGAAGTGGAGGAGGCGGCGGCGGAGGGGGAGGACAAATGATCAGACTTTTCTCCTTCTCTGGACTTGGATTTTTGCTTTCAGAACCTCTCTCAGTTGTGTTCTCATTACTCTCCTTTTTATTTTCTTTAACTTGGTGAGTTTTTGGTGTTATTGTCTCCTTGATAGTGAAATTAGTCAAGGGTTTTACAGGAGTACTAGCGGATGAAGTTGTCGCGGAGCTGCTTTCTTCCATACTTGGACGTTTGATAGTTTGAATCTTGTCTAACTCTGATTTAAACGTGGTCTGAATAGATGATGACGATTTATGCTTTGATTTGTGTTCAGGAGAACGCGTCCTGTGGCGACTGCTACGTGAGTAATCATCTTTTCTACTGCGTTTCGACTTCTTCGATCTACTGTCCGTTGTTTCTGTTGACTTTGAAGCACTTCTGGACTGACTGTCGTTATTGCGGGACAAAGACCTGGATCTGTTTGTTCTGGGCCGTTTTTGTAAACCAAAGCTGCGAAAAGTAAAACTCCTATAATAGTGATATTGACGCAATGCAGAAAAAGAAGTACCTACTCATTATCCGATCTCTGTTTTGACGGTGAACTGTGATAGTCGCCGCTAGATCGTCGTTCTCGCTTCCTGTTTTTGGAATCCTTGTTTTTGTCCCTAAAACAACACAAGACTGCTTGCTTTTCCGTTTGAACGTAAACGAAAATTCGAAAAATTCATTATTAGAGCTCACTGATATCCGTCTTCATTGGATACCCGAGACGGCTCGTAACCGCTCGTTACAAGAAATTCGTGGTCTTCTGGACTTCGCCTCCTCTCCTTTTTCTTCTTCTTTTTCCTCTCACTTCCCCAATTTGTGTTCTCATCATATGTGTCATCTTTTTCACCGTATGAGCTAAAAGAAAATAATTGATGCTTCCTCGTCAAATTTGACCTCCTCATTAAATTTTCCGCGGAGCCGCAGTTTTGCAAAATTGCTGCCTTATTTTTTTGCGTTTATCGGTTTATTACGATTTATTAAGCACTTATTATCACGCACTTCGTTTTATTTTTGCAAAAACGTTCATTGAAATCCGCAAATTTGTATAGGTTGATTTTTTCTTGCGTAACGTTTTCGTTGATCTCAAAATTTATTTCTTCGTTAACGGGCTACCAAGTTTGTATTTTCAACCAAGAATCATCTCCAATTTTATGGACTTACTTTACTTTACAATCCTGCAGATGGGGGGCCGGTTATGTCATCAATACATCATTGATGCCCAATTCATTAGAGAACATCTATGCAATATTATGGATCTTCGCCCGAAACAGACCTTCAATGGTTAAGAGAAGAAGGGACGAATCAAAAGGAATAAAAAAGCAGTCAAAATTCAACACACAAAACTAGAAAAAAAACAGAACTGATTTATTCATCTTGAACGCTTGTACCATCCATTATTAATTCAAAAAAGCAAAATTATTTTCTGAGTAGACTTAAGGCGGTCAATGTGACAGTGGTGCTAACACGTTTATTCTCAGCAAAATCGCCCAACACACTATCTTTCGAAACATTTATGAACAAAACATACTCTGCAGGTTGTCGGAAAATAGCCGCCATTGATATCCAAGAACAGAAAAAATTGATTATTTTGGAAAAAAAGAAAAAGTTCTCACCATTTCGATTGCATTTCCTAATAAGGCAGATTCAAATTTTAAAAAGGAAGGATACAGAGATTAGTATAATTAGCAATAAGCATTAGAGCTGGTAACAAAAAATACTTAAGATCAAATACCGTGCTTCTGAAGCAGGTCTTTATGAGCTTAACTGTTCCTGTTTTTTTTTCGTTCTCAATATTCACTCTTTTCATTTTGGATTGCTTGGCTGAATAGCTGCTGCTTGAAAGTATTTTGATCAGATTAAGCGAAAAATGAAACTAGCCGAAGAAGTCAAGAAGATTGAGCAAAATGTTAAAAAGCGGCATATAAACAAAACGTAAAGTACAAAAAAAAACAGCAAGACAAGACCTGAAATAACATCGAAAAAAATACTTTGTTGAAAAAAAAGAAGGAGCAATTAAATATTGAGCCAAACCGACAAAACTACTGTTTCTGTTTGTCTCGTTTTGAAAAGAAAGTCATCAAAAATGTTTGGACAAATATTACAAATTATACAGCAGCAAAAAATTGATACTATTTGAATTGTCAAAAAAGATGCACAAGAGCCGCCAGCGAAAATAATGACTTAAACATAACCGACACGAGGAAAAGGAACAAAAAAGGTGTGCCTTTCAAAAGTTCACTTAGCATCTCAATGCCTGAACTCACGACAAAACAGATCGCTCAAGCGAGCAAAAGAACACTTAAAAAATCTTTCTCGCAGATATCTTTTATAGAAAATGCTTTTAGACTGTGGAAGCTAGTCGAAGCTTTTTAAATAGGAGAATAGCTTATACGAAACAAACCAGGTTAAGAACGAAAAAAAAAGCGGGAGTTCAACACATTTTTTTAAGATACATTGAAGAAACCCGACCGTTGTTTTTCTCATTTAAGAGAATAATGATGCTTGATTTTTAAATTTCCACCACATAAAACTAATTACGCGGTCATTTTTTCTTACATGTTCTAGATTTAAATAAAACTCGATGCTGAAGCTTTGTACAACTGAACATCAAAAATTAAGAAACCATTGATATCTACTATCATCATTAGAAAAGAATTTTAAGCATATTATTTAGCATATGCCCGAGTTTGGAATGAAACACTCGACAGGTTTTTTATATTCGGCATATTCCACGATAGAAATTGATCGCAACCATATATCAACAGTCATAATTTCCCTACTTTGGACATATACTCGAGCATAATTGTTAGTGATACGTTTTTTCGTTACGCAGATATATTCATTGTATGTTTTATCCATCAAAACTCTTCTTTAATAGAACCATGAAATTTGTTCTGCAAAATACTAATTTAAATGAGCTTTTAATGCTTGTAAAAATTAAGTAACAAATAACTTCAAGAGTAATTCATTAAGCTTTGACAAACTATCGAAGTAAAAATTTTCTTACCGTGTTTCCGTCTCACGAGACCGCTCCTCCTTTTTATGTTTCTTTTTCTTCGACTTTTTACGCGAAGAGTCGACTAAAGTAGGATGCAACAGATTATCAGATTCTGAGCTAACATCGTCATAATCGCTGACAAGTTTTCTACGCTGGCTGCTTCCACTAGGCGTATCATACCTCGTAGACATAATCGAAATGTGTAGAAGAATCAGTTCAACATCGGAATCATTTCAAACTCGGACAACCACAACTGAAACAAAAACACCAACAACTTACAATATCTTTTTTACGACACAAACTTGGGCGTATTCAAAATTAATGAAGCGATTGGGAAAAATTAATTGTTGTTGTTAGGGCTTTTCGGCATCAAGCAGAGGGGATTGCTCCCATTGTAATTTGATCTCCACTATCTTCTGCAATCACAGAATAAGGTCCATGCACACAACACTCTCTCGTTGAAAGTCAGCACCACACGGTCCCACATGAACGGCAAAATACGTCTTTTGAGTCCCAAAGGCTGGAAAAAGTCTTTCTTCTGTTGGCAACTGTGGCAGTTCAATAATAAAAATTTTACTCGGCTCTTAGATTTGGAATTTTTAATTATCGTGTTGTTGTTGGGGATTTTCTTTACAGAAGGGATTTCTCTCGATCAAAACAGTTATATAAAATTAGTCCATGTCTCTCTGCAGTGTTGACAGTCACAACAGATCTGCCACGTGCAGACGTTTTCTGGTTTGTACCGCATCATGATATCATTCAACATTTGCTTTAGAATTGTGTTTTAGGCCATGTTGATTTCCGAAGTCAATGCTGTGATGAAGTCTGTTGGCTATCCTTTGGGTGCATAAGAAGAACTCCCCGCGAGATTTTTCAAGTCGTTTTTTCGTTAATTCAAAATAATCGTCTCTTCTCATTGATCTGTTTCCAGGCAGCAACGGCTGTTTTGTATTTGTCGGTTGAATTTATTGAAGACTTGATAGTAGTAGATCATTGAACTGATAGTACATTGGCAAGGGTAGTAGATTTGACAAACGTAGTTGTTCGATGTAACGGTATTGCTATTTGTTATCCAGGACACAACCTTTCGTTGAAACCCTTCCAAGTTTCGCATATCTACTCGGTTTAAGTTACAGCACGAGTACTTACATTAGAACTGGCAGAATCATCGATTTGTAATGTCCCAGTTTGATGCGCATATTAACTTTAAAGGCTACATTTCTTCTCAGAGAATAGAAGAATCGGTTAGCTTTCTGCATTCTTTATTCTAAGTGGATTTTCCAAGTCAAATCGGATTGTATCCAAATCCCTAAGTCCTTTACACCGGCTGAGGTTTGGAGGAGACTTCCACACAGGTATAAGTGACTTTCTGGACCCTTGAACAAAAGTTTGGCGCAATTTTCAATAGCTAGACCCATTTTGTTTCGGGTGACCCAGTCTTCCAGTGCGTCGAGGTTACTCTGTACTTGGTCTGCTGGTGTTCCAATGTGGAGTATTTTTAGGTCATCCGCGAAAATAAAGGGTTCTCCAAATCTGAGGGCATCTGGCAGGTCGTTGATGTATATGCAAAATAATTGGACCCTGTGGGGATCAAATAAAATGATCCCTGTGGGACCCCACTTGTCACTGGTAAAGGTTTCGATTTCATGTTGTCCACTCGGACAAATTGTTTTCGTCCGTTGAGATAGTCATATAAGTTTTTAAGGAGAACACCTCCAATGCCAATTTGCCCTGCTTTTAATAGAAGTTCGTAGTGGGGTACACAATCGAATGCCTTCGCAAAATCAGTATAGAATACAACAGTTAACTCTGCGCATTTTTGTCCAGCGCTTCGTGTATTTTCTTCACTGCCTCTAACTCCGGCATATCGGTGCTCAAAAGTTTCCATCAATGAAGGACCATCATTTTTATCTTGGTAGTTTAGACAAGAGTAAAAATTTTAGAGTAAAAGAAGAGAATAGGAGGAAAGATCAGTCTCTTTCTCCAGTAGTAGTAGTAGAATAGATTATAGAGCAAAACTTCCTGGGTGGTTTCATCTTCTGCAGTCCAAGTTTTAAGTTTGTCTTAGCTTTTCGATGATGTTGCAGTTTCCACATCTGCATAAAAGTCTCTAAGTGTATTTTTTTGTCTCGATGTACTTCCTCTTGAAGAAGTTCACATAGATGTCAGTTAGTCCGCTTGTGGGATTTTCGTGAAATTGAGACAGGCACGGATAAGGCAGTTATAGAGCTTTTGGTTTGTCTTTAGACTTTGCGGCCTGGTTTTGGCTGTTGTCAGCTCACCTAATTGAAGCAGTCTTGTGAGGTCATAGTCATTTGGTAGTGCCTTCTCGATCTCGATATCATATTTGTTGTTAATCAGAGCTAGCAGCATTAGAACATCGTGCATTTCAATATAGAAACTGAGCGGTAAGATTTTCAGTTGGATTAATCTCCCAAAGTACGCTTTGTCACCGTGATTGGCCCCACAAGCTCGAAGCCGACGTAATCAGGGAAAAAACTGATGATTTGTCTGCACAGATTTTTACTCTCATTGGGATATTCTACCAAAGACGTCTTTTTATGAAAACGAAGGCACGATTAGCTTTTGCAAACCTGGATACGAGATCCTCGGACGCTTTCAGGGTACCACCTGTCAGTTATTAAGTTTCTTATTGTTTCTTATTGATCTACAAATTTCTTATTGATCTACTGAAGAACAAAATTTATCCGCGACAGTATGGTTTCCAGTCTATGAAATCTACGATTTCTCAGCTTCTAGAATACGTCACCTACCTCTATCTCAACAAGGGAGACATACTATTTTCAATACACTTCGATTACAAGAAAACTGTCGATCGTGTGCCACATTCCGTTCTACTAATGAAACTCCGAAAAATTGGTCTGGACTCGAATTTTGTTTCCTTCTTTGAAAGTTACCTTCTCGGAAGATTTCAAGCAGTAGGAATCAACGGGTTTTCTTCAATGCACACAGGAGTATTGAGTGGCGTCCCCAGGGTTCAGTACTTGGGCACCTTCTCTTCATGACTTTTATCAACGACCTGCCGTGTATTCTTCTGAACATTATAATGTGGTTATTTGCTGATGACGCAAAAATAGTTTTCAACTCCTCAATGATGATCTTGTACGTTTCATTAATTGCAATCAAGCAAACGGGTTGTTAGTCAACGCGCGAAAGAGCCTATGTATTTCTTTTGAGACAGTTGAGCCCATGTTAGAGCACGCCAACATCACAATTCCGCAACAAGAGTGCGTGAAGGACCTCGGAATTTATGTCAACAGAAAATTCAAATGGAACACACACAATCAATGTAAAGTCACCACGCACACTTAAAAATACTATACCTTGGAGCACTCCATCACATATCAAGTAGAAACTCTACGTCGCCTATGTTGTTCCAATACTCCTCTATGGTTCTCAAATCTGTTGCTTTTCACTTGCTTTTCACCTCAGGGCTTTAGAGAAGATCCAAAAAAGTGCTTGAGATGGGTTTACGGGAGCTATAGGAACTACTTGGACACTCCTCTCACACATAAAATCCTTCCGATGGCCTTTCGAATCCAAGTTGGGGACTGCCGACTGTTCATTCTCTTGGCTCAAAGGAAGCTACAGAGCGATTATCTGATAATGTTGAAGTTTTATCTCTGGGTGTGACAAGAAGACGGAGAAACAAATTCAAACTCAAACGAAAAGTAGCCCCTGGGTCTTTTTACGAACGTTCCATCAACATGATCTATTTTTTCTATCGTTGTGGGTTAATCGATGATGACTACTTCAAGATCAACGAGACAAGATTGTTGAACATTTTGAATCCATCATTCCATGCTTTAATCCTTGTTTTTGATGCTCATGGTTTGTTTGTTGCAATTTCCCCAGTTGTACAAGCTTTGTAACTCTTAAATAGTAGAAAAGAATTTCATTGATTTTTAGTTATTGGCCCTTAATCGGGAGTTAAGTCCTTCTCTCTCTCTCTCTTTCTCTCTCTCTCTCTCTCTCTCTCTCTCTCTCTCTCTCTCTACCCATGAACTGAACTCCCAATTCAGACAATTTTGTTGATTGCTCTAATGTTGACTCATTCAGAGTAATAATGAGAGGTTGTCCATTAAATGCTACATAACCACATTTGTTAACAGCAACTGACATCACATTTGGAATAATCGGAAGTTAGATACCACTAACTTCGTGCTGCATTTATTGCTCGTTTTTGTTAACCTACGAAAATTTAGCGTCATCTATGTAATGACAGGGTGTACTCAAGATTAGGGAAGACATTTATGAACTCACAGAGGAGTAAGGATCCCAACAACCCAACAAGGACTCTTGCAGAACATCACTGGATACTTCAGGAAGATCGGATTTTTTATCATTGCATCTAACAAATTGTTTACTGTTACAGAGTAATTACTCAGAAAATGAAGTACGAATCCACACATCCCAATTCTCGTTTTTTCAGACAAAAACTCCGCTTGCGAAACCTTCTAAAAAGCCTTCAAGGAATTTGGTGTTTAGCGCATACTCCGATCCATGTTTTGTTTCATCACCACTTGAACATTGTTCAAGAAACAAAGCATTTTTAACAAACAGGGAATCACTTTTTCACAAATTCACGTTGAAGGCTTGACAAACGATTTGAGAGCTTATTTTCAAGCAGACCATGCATAAGCCCTGCAAGCACTTTGTAACGTATGAACAACAATGTTACGGTTCTGAAATTTGTGAATACCCTCGCGGCCTTTTTTATGCATTGGCAACACCCCTCCGGTTATCCAACAATTCGTACTGAATTTTCCCCCGTCCTTTTTTCTTCCTAAAAATTGCGCGCAAGAATAACGTAAGCGCTCGCCAGCTGTTTTAATAGCTATCATCGTTTCAACTGCTCTCTATTCGCACTGTTGTACGTGGATTTTGGATAGCTGAAAGAGCACCTCTGCATTTATTCAGTTCTCTTTTGTTTTTGAGAAGATGCTCTCAATATTCACGTACATAAATTGGACCAATGTAGCCCAAGTTGATTGTTAGGATAAATGAATCAACAACTGAGAACAAAGACAAATCCCCCTTAAGAATTTGTTAAATCGCTAAGTGATTTTTCCCAAGGAGCCTTGAACAATCTTTTCTTTCTGCACGATACCATTCAGTTCACAGATGGCTCTTTTCTAAACTCCCAAAACGTACTCTGGTGAAAAAGTACTCTGGTGAAAAAGTACGCGCCAAAATTGAGAAAAAGAGTACAAGGCGTTCTAAAAAAGACGCATTGGTCCCCAAAAACGTTGACCTTCTCTGGAAACACAAGGATTTAACACGGTTTGAAATATGGCTGTTAAGGACGAGGGACTAGATCTTCCACAGGAAAAAATGGAACAGAGCAAGCCGTTATGGTAAAGCAGCTTATGGTACGTAAATCCACCCTGCTACCGGACTCACAAGAGTTTTGGCTGATTAGCCGTTTTTGTTCTCCTTTTTTTTCGTGAAGTAAATCTGAGCAACGCAAGCTAACCTGTGATTTACTTTTTAATTGCTATTAATCCCATTTGATGCCTTGACGTTTTTTGCTAACCAATTGGCAACAGCTAAAATAGACTTGAAAGTTGATGTTTCTGTTGGGTTCCAACTTTTACAGAAATGAGTAGCGTCTCACCACAACTATTTTAACTGGAACAAAACGCTGCTGATTCAGGTCGTTTTCTAAACGAACTCTCTAGATGAACAAATGAACTCTTAACGTTGAATATTTTAACGTAAATATATTAAACGTAAACATATAAATACATTTATATATAAATATATATAATACATATATATATATATATATATATATATATATATATAAATATATATATATATATATATATATCTTTGTGCCACGTTCTTTTTCGTGCTTCATAGTTTCATAGTGACGTGATGATTTTCCATTAAATATTCATATAAAGTGCTTTAATTTGGTTCATATTCAGATATCTAGCCTGATTTTTGTCTGATCATTCTTCTTCAGAATAAGCTCATCTTTATCGTCTGAAAATTCTTTGAGAGCCTCAAATTTTATCTTACATTAACTTTATTCACTTCAATTTTTAATCGAATTTGTCTTAACTTAAACTCTTTTTCTTTCAAGATTTTAATTGTCTTTAACTTTGATGTTTTCTTTCAAACCACTTTTTTAAGGAAACGAACATTGGGCGGCTCAAATTAAAACATGTGTTCAACCTTATATCAACGCAGGTTATATATGTTTTTTTGAAATTTTGTAAAACACAGTTCCTTCTCAAATTATTCATGCAAATTTTTAACGAAGTCCTGTAGTGTCACACCCATATTTCATGCCTCATAGTTACATGATGCGTTTTTCTTAAAAATCAAAATGAAATGCTTTAATTTAATTCATGTTCAGATAGATCTCAAAGCCATACCTTGCCAATAATACCATCGAGGCCTGTAACCCCTAATTTGTTCATGTTTACTAAAAACAACCGCAGATTGACAGTTCAATGATAAACATACTAACTACTTAAAAGCCTCAAAATTTTCTTTTTTAAATTCCGTAACGACGAATTTGTATAATGGGTAAATAATGTCATGACAAATTTTTTACTTGGTGAAGTAATTATGCTGATAAAACAAGTGCTAATAAGAAATTGTATATGTACTTAACTAGCGTCCGGAGACGTACAAAAGCCGGAAAATGCCCAATTTCATTATCAGTAGATGTTTGCGAAAGACGACTACAACTAAACGTACAACTCTGAGGAATCAACGATTACCAAAACACTGGATAACCAGCCTTACAGCCCAATGATAAATTTATCTTGAAACTTTATAAAACTTTCTAAAATATTTTATTCTTTCCCTTGATAACATTCTTTGTAGGTTTGGATTTATTAATTAAAGATTGAACTCGAAAATCTTTATGATACAACTAAGTTACGACAAGTTTCCATAGAGTTTAGATGGGTACCAAAAGCTAATAAAAAAACAGGGCGGTTAGTGGGTATATCACGCATCTGAACCGCTCAAAAAAAAGGCCAATACTAGCTAACTTTGTTCAATTTTTATTCGCTAAAAATTGCACCTTAAAACAACATTAATAAGTCCTAGAAAAGTGGCGATAACTCAAATTAGTTACACCAAGAATTAGACTCATTAATCCCAGGAGGATCACCTGAACAATAAGACGTTTAATTTCCTATTTTAACGGACAAAAAGTCCAATTGATTATTTGAAAAATTCGACAATTTCTTCCTTCATTTGATCCTTTTTCTTTACTTCCTTCTTTACCTCAATAATGATTAGAAAGCATTCAGCGCACCACTTCTAAGCAACACAATAATGCAGAAATCAGTAAGAAAGGAAAGAATGAGTGGAAACAGTGTTAGTGTCTATGGAGACTCACAGCAACAACAATTCAATAGCGCCTGAGTGGACGGCAACTGGACCAAAACTCAAACACGGCCGCCTCAAAAAAGCGGACAAAAACAACACAGTGTCTCAACAAACGCGGAAATTGTGATTAAATAAACTTGTAAAATTATTTTTTTAATGCATTAGTTATGTCAATTTACAAAGAACACACTCTCCCCGCAATAAATTGTTTTCTTGCTTTCCATAATTTTGTTGAGCATATAAAAAGAAATAACCTTAACTACACGCAAAACAGTACCAAAACGCAAGCTGAGATCGTAAACGCTTTCACCTTTTCAGTTCATAAGTATATTGTAACTTATGTGCCAGATAATGACGATAAACGTATTGAAATTTATGGGATAGCTAAAAACCTAAAAAGTACGCAATTTTGGCTTTATTCGAAACAGACTTCAATCAGACATTAATATTAACATTGATGACACCAACACTGAATACCAGAGTAACCTAATAACTTCAGGGTAACCTAAACTACTGAAAACACAGTTTTAGCATCAATTAAGGGGGGCAAACCAAAATTATTGAATCAACTCCGGAGGTTAATGAACCAAACAGTGGCCTCAGCCATTATGCTTTTGCCAATCTTAGTGCAGGTTCTTCAAGCTCTGAGGCCTGTGCGGTCGTGGTCCCCACAAATCTTTCTAGACTAAGGGGCACTCTTTAATGGTGAGACTTCCGTTTACCATGCGGCTTCAACCTTAATAGTCTGACGACGTCTGACGATTCGACTGGAGCTTTAGGCATTGGGTTCATACGTAGCCCGTCTTGTGGTTCTTCGAGCAAATGGTTTTAGTTGTTTCTCGTTCTGACTCTTTTTGCTACTCATTAATTGATTAGTATACTGTTTTCAATCCATTTTTTGTGCTAATCAATTAGTCTGCTCATTAAATTAAGTTAAGTGTGCTATTAAAAACTTCAGAAAAGAATAGGACTGATTGAACGATAAGTATTTAATCCAAACGGGTAAATAGCAAAATGGCAGACGCATCAATCAATATCACGCTTAGGATCGAAAACGGGTAATTTTTACGAGTTTGGACAACAAATAACGGGAGCAATTGGATTTGAAAGAATTGCAGCGGCGCAGCAATCGAAATTTCTGCAGTTACATTTAAAAGGAGACGCTTTAAGATAATTTTTAACCTTACCAGAGGCCAGCAAAATAGTTTTGGCAGACTGTGTAACAACTCTAAGAAATAGGCAGAACCAAAGAAACTTAAATGAAATCCGAACATTAAAGTTAGAGAAAGTTAAGTTAAGAACAGAAGCAAATAAAGCATCTCCAGCGCCAGTAGTAGCACCAAAACAGTAGTAGCACAAACAAGATTAGGTGAAATTGAAGCCCAAAAATTTGAAAGAGACACAGGAGCAAGAGAATCTGCCCCCAAAATGTCAGAAAATTGTAAAAAGTAAGCAAATAAAACACTTCCTCATAAAGTCTATGCGTAATTGGCTAAAACCTAAGCTGCTAGAAGGTCCAGGAATGGACACAATAGATCAATTATGTTCCCTAACGGGCCAAAAAATTGCAGTAAGGGAAATCAGTAACGGAGAAGAGCACTTTGATAATGGATTTAACGAAATAGCAGGAGAAATACCAGGTTAAAATGTTAAAAGCGATAACTTCTTTATCTCCAAAAAAAACTTGAACAGAAACTTGAAAAGAACGTAGCACCTAAAAATGAGAAATCAGAACAGGGCTCAGTAAATACAATATAGCCCTCAACAAGTATACAGACAGTGTTATAGATCAAATTATCGTCCACATAATTATCATTCAAACTATTGTCAAAGCCAACCAAATTACTGCCAATTTCCACCAAACTATTGGCCTCAGCAGTATTACAACCCCTGTTCTAATAATTATCAAGTGTTTAGGCCACAATTTGACACTCCTAGACCGTTTTACTATAATGAGCAGCCACAAACTCAAAAATTTGGGAACGAATCTTCAGATTGTCCACCATTTGACCACCCAGCTTATTTCAATACACCTATATATCGGTTTCCGACAAAAAAAATACCCCTGCAATGCTCTTTTGACAAGGATTAGTTCAAGACAGTCTAATGCGAGCACAATCCGAAATGGTAGTCAAAAGGCAACTGAGTTTAATCGCGCAAGTGCACCTCAGAACAGAAATATGACAGGTATGTATTACCCGTTTGATCAATAAAAAAGACTAATAGAGCCACCCACTCTTAAAATCTTGAAAAACAAAACAAAAATTCTAGCACAATACAGAGTTAAGCATTACAACGAAAGCATGTCTAGTCCTAGTTTAGGTAAAGCAATAGAACCAGTTTATAACAAAAATATTAAAAAACGTGGAAAACGCAAAAGAAATAGTAACAAAAGCAAAAAAAAAACACCTGTGCAATTCTCAACAGATGTACCTCTTCTCAACCACAGCCAGTACCAAATGTTCAGCACTTATTTAACATTGCCCCACTTTTAGGCAGAACATTATCCTACGATAAAATAATTTTAATGAAGAACTAAATAGACGCGCATTAATTGATACAAGAGGATTTGCAAATATGATAAGTCGTGAATTTCACAAGGAACATATTAAGACGAATATTAATTCAATAACAAAAATGAAAAACCCTCATCTAGGTAAAGTTAAAATGGCAAACGGAAAAATAGTTAAAATTGATAAAGCGTTTAAAGTTACATTTAAATTGGCCACATAAACATTCACTGAAGATTTCCTTGTTTTAATTGTCACAACTCCTGTAATATTAGGCAACCCATTCTTTGTTAAACATAAATTTAGCATCTGCCTAGGACAAAGCTACATAAATTCTCTGATCAAACGGTACAAATAAAAGAAATAAAGCCAGAAAAGCAATGCAGTAGGATAGTAAAGCGGAAAAAGTTTGGAGTTTACACCCAGAAAAGGCAAGTACTACAGCCAAATCAACAAACAATTCTAGAATGCGAATCTTGGGACAAACTAGAATTATTCACAGAACTTTGTGTTGTAATAATTCCGAACAAAATCTTTGAAAAATATAGCGAAGTAATACTAACGTCTTCTTTAAGTAAAGCTGCCGAAAATAACATTCTATATACATCTATGTCCTGAACATTACTGAGCATTTCAGTCACCATAAAACACGGTAAAGAACTGGCCAAATTCTCATTTTAAACGTCTGACCAAGCTGAAAAATTATTGGAAGTAAACACTCAATAAATAAATGTTGAACTCAGAAATAACTCAATTGAATCAAATCACAAATACCCCAAAAAGAAAAGTGCAAGAAGCAAAATCAACCCTAGAATATGATAAACTGTGGTTCCCAACACCTGAAACTAGTCCTGACCCGACAAATTTGTCGCCCTTGCAGAGAAATTTGAGCAATTGTTGAAACTGCAAGAAAAGGAGAAAGTAGACCCAAATGGCAAGCATCAGGACAAAATAACATTTTCTGAGCGGATTCCCGCTGGAAAAAATAGTCCGCAAAGATCAACCAAACACCGTAGTAGATGAACTTTTAGTTTTAGTTGAATTAAGGGACATCTTTGCAAAACACAGATTTGACGTTGGACATAATACAGATTTAAAAATAAAGGTAACTCTAGAAAGAAGTAAACCAAATTATGAACAAAGCCCTACAAAGCCAATTCATCTGAGAAACGAACGGCAGCTCGCATTAATGCATTACTATGGACTGATAACCACTTTGTCTCAATCAAGATATAGTACTCCCCTCTTTGCACAACGAAAGAACTCAAGAAGACTTAGACGACTAATCGACTTGAGAAAATTAAACTGACTATGTTGAAAAATGACTAGGTCAATACAATAATCCCCATCTCAAACATGAGCAATGCAATAACTACTTCGCCGAAGAAGAAAATTTACGAAACTTGATTGTTCTCAAGCATACTACTGTGTGCAAATGGCAGAATATGTATCAGTGAAACTACTAACATTTAATTTTGCTTCGAGAAATTGTAATTATAAATGTCTTTCCCAGAGATTAAATAAGTCAGTAACCGGATTTACTTCTTTCATTAGGCATTACTTGGACCCGTGCTTGGCCTCAGGAAATTGTACCCAGCTTATGGATGATATTGGTAAGGCAGTAACAAGTTTTGAGCAATTGGTACCATCGTTCCGAAAAACATTTACCGTATACGTTAATCGGGACTGAAATTCTCACCCAAAAAAAGTGAAATCGCAATTGAAACAATGAAGTTCCTCGTA
The DNA here is from genome assembly GCF_964194025.1 of Convolutriloba macropyga. NCBI lineage: Eukaryota > Metazoa > Xenacoelomorpha > Acoela > Convolutidae > Convolutriloba > Convolutriloba macropyga. Next base: position 26,439,625 of record NC_134469.1, on the reverse strand, counting down.
ACTAACATTAGTGCAGAAGGAATATCACATGAGAAGACGAAAATAACGTAGACATAAAATTGAATGATAAATTCAAAATGCCAAAAACAACAAAGCAATTAGAGCAGTTAATCGGCTTCACACATTTCTGCCGTAATTACATCTCTAATCTAGGCTAGGTGAGAAACTAATGTCATTTAACAAGCTCCTAATGATGAAAAGAATACTCTTCAATAATTCTTCGTTAATAGAAAGCACAGAGGAGCAAATAAAAGCATTAGTAGTAATATAGAAGGATCTAATGGAATGCTAAATCGACAAAACAGACGAAATTCAATGCCAGTAACGAAATTCAATGCCACCATGTCACTCAAAACAATCGAATGCTTCGATACAGAAGGTGAACTGGATAACGGAGCCTCAGCCCGAGAGGAAATTAAACTTTGAGTTATTGAAAGTCTGAAATTTTTCAAAAAGTTTTAATCTCATATCCGATTAGGTCTAATTTTAAACAGTCAGTGCTTTAACCACACAAATCAGTGCTTTAAAACATTCATTTACCCAGTTAACTTATGCTATGCTATTCAAGTTTAGAACCTTCATTAAGTAAATTGCCTACATTTCAGTGATAATTGCAAACTCTTCTCTCAATCTTATTCTAAATTTTTGTCTGATCCTTCAACTTCAGAATAAGCTTGTCTTTGTCATCTTAAAATCCTTTAAGAGCTTCTAATTTTATCTTAATTTGGTTTTGTTCACTTTAGTCTTTAATCAAAATTGTCTTAACTTAAACTCTTTCTCTTTCAAACTTTTAATTGTCTTTAACTTTGATGTTTTCCTTCAAACCACTTTTCTAAGGAAAATTAAATTGGGTGGCTCCAACAAAAGCATATATATAACCTTATAATGATCCAGTTTGGATATCTTTTATAGAAAACTTGTAAAACCCAGTTTCTTCTCAAAACATCCATGGAAAAGTTTCATTAAGTCCTCTAGTGTCAAAACCCTATTTCGTGCCTTATAATTACATGATGTTTTTCCCTTAAAAATCAATATGAAATCCTTTAATTTAGTTTATGTTCAGATTTATTTCAGGACCATATTTAGCCAGTAATTCCATCTAGGCCTGTAAATCCATATTTGTTAATGTTACTAAAAACAAACGCAGATTGACAGTTTAATGATAAACATACTAACTACTTAAAAGCCTCAAAATATTTTTTTAAAGTTCCGTAACGATGAATTTTTATAATTGAAAAATAAATTCAAGAAAAATTATGGACTTGGTGAAGTAATTATGCTGATAAAGTAGGTGCTAATTCGGAAATTGTGTATGTACTTAACTAATATCAGGAGAAGTACAAAATCCGGAAACTGCCAAACTTGAATATCAATAGATATTTGCAAAAGACCACTACAACTAAGCGTGCAACTCTGCGGAATCCACGATTACCACAACACTGGATATCCAATCTGACAGCCAAATGAAAATTTATCTTGAAACTTTGTAAAATTTG
>NC_134469.1:26423129-26435629 GCF_964194025.1 Convolutriloba macropyga | reverse complement strand
TGTAGATGATAAGTGTTGTTTGTTGTTTCATTAGTCCAAAAACCAATCTTACAGCTGTTGTATAATAAATTCGTTTATTTGAGCTACTGAATTAGTGCGAATCAACTAATCAAACAATTTTTTGAGTTTTGACTAAAACCTCTGACAACAGTTCAAATTGGGACTTTCATATGCGGATTGAATTGGAGCAAAGTAAGTTGCATCCTTATCGTTTGTTCACTTTTAAGGTTTATAAACGATTCTAAGACAGCACATTCAGTTTCAAAATTGAACACAATTCATAAAGAAGACACCTTTTTTGCAATAAGTGCACATGAAAAATTGCTCAAAGTAGAGAGTTTTCATTAGTCACTGGGACCGACGCCATGGAGACGAGGTAGAATCTAAATTTTTGGTTTGGACAGCTTAAAACTGTCAACTTTATGTATATTTCATACCGCCTATTACGTTGAACGAACTGATTATAAATGAATTGTCTGTTAAAAAAGACAAAGACTTTGTCATCCTCTTGTTAGGAGATCAGAGGTTCTCCTTTCTCCTTTTTCTCAAGTTATTTAAATTTTCAATGCCAAAATAAACTAAAATACAAGTTTCACGTTAGCAAAAAACACAGTATTTTACTGCTCAATTAAGACCGAGACATTCCGGAATTATATAAAAATAAAATTCAAGTCTTCCGCTCGAGATTTCTGCTGTGTTTCAGTTTTATCTGAAGTCTGTTATTTTTGTTGTACGTGTCAACTCTCAACCTTTGAATGGTTGAACTTTACTATGTCCACATAACTCAAAAACGATTTTTTTTCATAGCAAAACTGACGACAGGGGCTGGTGGTTAAATATGAGGATTATCTCTAGAATACTCCAAATACATGTCATGTTTTCGGTGTAGAGTTGACGTTATAATCTAATTTACGATGAAACGCACTCCGTGTTATTATTGTTAGTAATAAAATATGTTTACATATAGCGACTCAACTTTGCGTTCCATGCGACTATAAATTTACTCCTTTAATAAAATAAAACTTGATGAAATGAATTGTGCTCGGCCTTCAAACCCATCGACTATATATTCTCGTCACCAACAAAAAGCAAAATGCAATTACTGCCAAGGTTGAGGTGCCATATGGAAGTGACCTCTGATCAGACCGTGCCAGACAAAAGTAACCTCTGATTAGACCAATCCAGACCAAAGTATCCTGTGATCAGACTAAAATGCGCTCGAAACACCGTATGCGCTCTAAGTGCGCTCGAAACTGTCTCTGATCAAACCATTCCAGACGGAAAGGACCTCTGATGAGACCGAAATCAGACTATTGTCCAGACGATTGTGCGACTATGGCCCAGACCAAACCCACACCATCGTCCACACGATTGTGCGCTCAAAATCACTTCTGATCAGACTATTGTGCGCTCAAAAGTCAGTACTGATCAGACTATTGTGCGCTAAAAATCACCTCACCTCGCGAATTTTGTTATATTACATTCAAATCATAAAAATTCATGTTTGCGTTATTTATTTCATCTTAAGAAAAGACCATTTTAGATGAATTATTGCTAGAAAAAAAAACTACCTGCTGAGAAAAAATTTATTTAATATACATTAGTTCATATTTCGAACTGCATGGATGAATTTAGACAGCTTTACATATAAAAGGTCGTATTCTACATTTAAACAAAATTTCCTTGTAAGGGGACTGACATGTTCTATCAGCTGGATCCTTTTGGTTCTGATCAAAGACATCAGATTCTAGATGTGTTTGTGATTAGAATGGTGCTGCAGAGTGAACATCGCTCGGTAAAATAAAACAAAAAATCAAAAAAATTCCGCTCGAAATGGTCTCTGATCAGACTAATGTGCGCTTGAATCCGCCTCTGATCAGACCATTCTCATCCTGAAGTGACCTCTGATCATGCCATCCCCAGACCGAAGGGACCTCTTATCATACTATCCCCAGACCGAAGTGACCTCTGATCATACTATCCTCAGGCCGAAGTGACCTGTGATCATATCATTGTGCGCTCGATCCAAATCCCAGACACTTTAATTTTGGTCTGGGAACACACCGTGAGCGTTTGACTTGGTCTGATCAGATGTCATTTCCGAATGGCACCTCAACCTGGGAGGTTTTAGATGGAAATTGAAACTGCTAGCATAGTTGACTGTTGTTCTCGATGACATATTTAGAACTCATGTTATGCAAATCATTGTTCGGATGAGCATGAAATACACAGCTCCGTTGTCAATTCTTATGATCATCGGTCGATATGAAGGTCTTTGGTATATAATATTTAAAGAGTTATGCCAAATAGATATAGTATAAGTTAAACGAGACTGTTATAGTCCGTTTTGTAATTTTTTAGTGTAACGGAAATTTAATTCAGTTGCTAGAGCAAGCAGCTAATCCCAAATCTAGCTTATTTCAAGAAATTCAAGTCCACTATTACTATAGTTTTCCATGTCAACAAATAACTGCTTCAAGAACGCAAAAGCAACTTAAATTATTTTTCGGTGTCGCGATGTACAACCAGAACCCTCGAAACAACCTCCAATTTTCGAATCATTCAACAAATACGCGACAAAGTCGGAGAGCTCATAATAAAAACACCAAAGGTAATGAAATAAAAGAAGCCAGGAGGATGAAACTATGAACATAAGTGAGAACCAGAAATCCAGCCTAAAATCCAATCGCTCACTCGGTCTCAGTCACCCCACTGATAAGCCAAAATCTGATACAGATGGCTGAATGCCCATACGCACCAGTTAAGCTGGGTTCCATAGCATGGTTACTTCACTCAACATACTGAGGATCGATAGGCAGAAAACTCTTGAGCCCGAATCTCCGTACGGTGCTCTCTTATTCAGTGCTGTGTGAAGCCATATTCTTCCAGCAGCAGTGTGTCGGCAGTACAGTCACTTGATACTGCTGTTTGTGACATACTTGTACAGATCCATTTCAGCCATGTTTTTCATTTTTATATCTGTCTGTTAACAAAAACCAACGTCAGTGGACAAAATGAACAGTGACATGCTTTCCATTTAACGGAAATAGGGTGGTATAAACTTCAGGTTTGAGACTTTCCTTTCCTGGACTTTCCATGGATTATTTACTTATATTGAGTTTGTGGAGCTATCTGATTGAACGGCTTTATCTTCTTAACGCATTTTGTAAATATTTTTCATCTTCAAAATGTACACAGCTCAAGTATTCTAGCATAATACGCCTTTTACAAGCACGCACGTTCGATTTTAAACCTGTTTTCAAACGCAGCTCATATGCACAGATAAGTCTTATTTGTATTTGTGCATCGCTTTAGCACACAAGTTGGTGCGTTTCATTCAACACACGCGTGAAAATTTAGCCTGGCTCGCGTTTTTGAAACAAAACACAGATTTTTTACAATATTGGTGCACCCGTGCGTGTTTTTACCTGATGTTTCACTGATAAAGCATTCAAACAAAACAAACAAATAGAAGCTTGAGTATATAAGCAAACAGATAGAAAAAAAGAAGTAATGGCTAGCCTTGGTACGAACTGTCTGAAGTATGCAGTGTTCGCTGGGTCTTCGAAAGATGCAAAACTGGACGAGAAAGTGATGAAATACGTGGTCAGGGTCATCAGAGATACCAGACACGAGACTGTCATATTTGGTAAGATTTTAATTGAAGAAAGATAATAATTTTTATAACAGAAAGAATAATTTTTGAAATTGAAAAAAAAACAACAGAATTCACAAGTGACGAGTAAAACTGTGACTCAATTCCGGCCAAGGTTGGCCATATAAAAAGACAAATTAAAGCGAGGTGGTGGGTGAATTAGAAAAATCCCTTCAAAGCAGAGTTCCCTGCCATAATTACATGGTCGAGGCCACCAATAATCTCGACACAAAGTTTTTTCGAAACAAATTTGGTCGACCCAAATTATTTTGATAGCCAATATCGGTCGAAACGATTTTCTCAAAAGCCAAACCACAGTGTTTGCACACCACCATCAGTCGACCAGAGAGTTGGTAGATTGGCAAAAATCAAACTTTTGCCCAGAAAATGTACAAGAATTGGTTATGTGATTGCTAAACGATCTAATTTTCCCCACAGAGAGAGTGTATGAAGCTTATTATAAAACTTATGTAACTTTCACCCGACAGAGTAACTTTTGCCTGGATTCTTAATTAAACAAAATCTTGGACAATTTAAGCCAATTATTTCAAGAATAAAAGTTTTTCAAATCAAAACCATGTTTTAGTGGCGAACTTTTGACAACTGCACTCAAAGATGAAAACAAAAGCTTTGGTTACATTATACGCAAAAACGAATGTTAAACAATAGTTAACGAGGCGGCGGTCAGGCAAGCCGATAGCCAAGCAAGCCGAATTTTGATAATGAGGTCAAGGAAGGTGAAAAATTTTGGGTTACCCGTATTTTAAGTTGCCCCTTCGCCGCGATAACCGGACGGCGGTTTCCGGGTTGCAGCGCATGAGAGGCCCTAAAATCTTTTCGTGTGTTGACCCATAGCAAATACGGGTCGACTCATAACAAATGTCTTTTCGTTAATCTTGTTGTAACAAACTAATACGGTTGACCCAAAGTCTTATCAGGGGCCTTTTTTACCAAACAGTAAAACAGTATGGTTGACACCCGACCTTTATCGGTCCACACATATATTAAACGCACCAAAGTCTGGACATAGGGTTCTTTGAACGCACGATAGTCTGGACATTAACGCACAGCTTAACAATTTTGTGGCGCACGAATTTTCGTTTGGAACGCACGAAAGTCTGGACGTAGGCATTTTTTAATGCACGAAAGTCTGGACATGGGGATTTTTGAACTCACGTTTGATTGCACGAAAAATTTTGAACGCACGAAAGTCTGGACATAGGCACGTTTGGTCTGGCACTTCAACCTGGGATGGTCAACTCAGACAATTAAAGTCGACATAAAGTCTCTTTATACCCAATATCTGTCAATTACGGTCTTTTCATACCCGATACCTTAGTTGAGATGTCGACTTTATGAAAAGACTTATAAAGTCGACCGGGGGTATTTCCCTACCTTAAATACACGGTCGATCTCCTAGTAAGGGTCGACTTGAAGTCTTTTCATAAGTCGACCAACGGTCTTTTCATACCCGATATCAGTCGGTCACCATCTTTTCATAAGTCAAGCTCTCGAGCTAGTATTGTCAAGCTCTCTCTAATTTAGTTGTCCTATAATACGACAAAAATTTGATCGGAATTAAAATCGGAAACCAAAATCGCGAGCGCTTTGGCAATTTAATCATTTTATGAACTATGAATTTTTTAGAAAGGCTACTTATGTTTTTGGTAGACATTTTTTTCGCAATCCGTTTAACTCGGTAGCGGTAAGTCGAAAAACAATTTTGAGTTATAAATATTTCAGATACCTCTTAGAGAAGGAACCGTAGTGGTTTCAAAATATCCATAATCCAGCGATCGGTCAATTTTTTATGTCGCTATTTGAATAAATCAACTGAAAGCAGATTTTTGTTGAATCACATTTGTTATGTTAAATCCTATTTAATTGCAGGTCCAGATAGTATGGATATCCCGTTTGTGAAGAAACCTGTACACTATTACAGCGACAGATCTCAGGCACCAGAGTGGTTACGAGATGCCGAGAAGAAACTTGAGACTTGTGATGGATTCATCTACCTCTGTCCAGAGGTCAACAGGTCAATACCCGCCAATCTTAGTAACATGATTGATCATTTCGGATCTAATGTATACCAAGCGAAGCCAGCAGCCATTATCACTTATTCCGACACTGGTTAGTCAATAAAATGCGAATTTTCGCTACTCTCACACGTCGTCAATGATAAACAAGTTTTGTAATGATGCTGAAAGATCTAGATTTAAATAAGGAGGATCGGTAATGTGCGTTTGCACGTAAAGTTCCAACTGAAGACATAAAAACAGTTCATAGAGAAGTTAAAATTTGGTAAGAGTTGGACAATAAGAACATAAGGAGAAAAAAGGGAAACGCTGCTCAACCTCTGCAAGTTTTGTAAGAGTTGGGTTGTGAAAACTTTTTTAAAAGTTGGAGAAACAAAAGTTAGAAACTGGTAACACAGATAGTGGCAACTGACAAACTTGACGTATATTCGAACAAAAGATTACAAAATACGGGCGAAATTTTTTTTTATTATCTGTTTTCTTCAGTCATAGCTTGGTAGCTTTGAACCGATATGACTGCTTTTTCCGTAACACTAAAACAGCTGTGAGGGAATATCAAGAATAGTAACCGAAGATTTTAATGATCATAACAAGTTGACGCCTATTTGCTGTTTTTTTCCAGTAACTTGTTATAAACACTACCATGTCTCGCTTGTTCCTCAAACGGTTCAAATTTGTTTACACTCATTGGTTTCATTTTTGAAAAATCTTGCCCTCATTATTTTTTTTCACTTTTTCTCCAAATGAAATTTAAAAAAATGATTTGTATTGTTAAATGTTGAGTGGTATATGTGGTATCGCTTTCGAAGATATAGCAGCGTATTTTTTTTTAATTTGATACTATCAGTTTTGAAAACGATTCTGGTATCGGCGAAATTTTATACTTTTCTCTTTTCTGATGCTGAAAAAGGAACCAGTGCATTAACTGATCTTGGAGTGTTCACAGAAGTTCTGTAACGCTACGCCTAATACTATCATTCAGAGCACCAACATCAACAATTCTAAACTATCAGCTTAAAAATTCAACAAGGTTGAAGAACTTTTGGAGAACTTGACCTGATTAGTAACAAATTGCGTCTAATGGCATTTACGCTTTTGATTGCTTGAATTTTAACAGAAACCGAAAATCTGTATTCGGAACCCTGGCGCGATTCGAAAGCAAACACGCTTGCATTAATTTCCCAGCATTACCCAGGTTCAAACCGTGACTTATGAGAAGACCATGCGCGACCAAAAAGTAGTATAAAAAGACCATGCTCCACTCAAACAGTGCATGAAAAAGCTGGACCTAATCGTTTAACTAGATTTTGGCTCAACCAAAATATTTGATATTCAACTTTAGCTCAACCCAAATATGAGGCTCGACCCTAGCTCGACCTTAAATTTTTACGCTAGACCCAAAAAATTGACATTCGCCCTGAAAATTGGCCAAGGCTTACAACGTAGTCCACGGGTTCGACCGTTCAACTTTTTCAAAGTTTCTGATATTTTATCAAAAAGCGAACTGTGCTGTTATAAATATACTTTCATTAAAACGAATTTTAGAATCAAGTTAACTAATTTATAACTCACTAAACTCATTGCCGATGAAAAGTCGATTGTTAGAGCTTTGTTAACTAATTGAATACAGTCGAACAAATTTGGAATATAGGTTACTCACCAAAACTAATTTATCTTAAGAATTCAATATTTCTTAAGATTTTTTAAAGCAAAATTGCACCTGTTTTTCGCGAGTGAACTGTCTGTTGCAACGTTAGTTTTGTGTTGCTGCGGTAGATGTTACACATCTACAAAAAAAAGAAATATCTAAAAGTTAACAAATATTATTCCCACAAAAATGCAATCCTCGACTCTTAAAAAGACCATGCTCCCTCTATTAAAAAGTCATTCTCGGCCCTGATTCGTTATGAAAAGTCCTTATCTGGACCCATGAAATGACTTTAGCTCGACTTTAACTAGGATCTGGACCGTGTTCTCATAGTCAACATTGAACTCCCTACTAGAATCCGAAGAGGACTACTTTTGAGGATGAAAAGTTGAGTCAGACAAGAAATTGGAAAACCGAAAAAATACCACAGGACTAATATAATTGCTACAAACTTTGTTTGAGAGCAATTAATGACACATTGGTAAGTAAATTACGATGTCCCTAGACGTGTCACTGCACATAGCAACGCAATAATAAAATCTCAAGACTGCCGGGATTCCCTTGCTCTGAATCAAATATGGTTTATCGAGCTTTCACAATTTGTGCTATAAACATTCACTTACTTTCAGCCGACCCAACTGGTGGTATACTAGTATCACAGCTACTCAGCATCAAACTCATGTCTCTAGGGGCTCATATTCTACCCTTATTTGTTCACATACCCCCTCATAATGTACCCCAAGTCCCTCAAACCACCCTAGATCAAAACGGGGCTGAAGCCGCCACCCCTTCCCCCAGTCCAAACGGGGAGGCGCAACCACAAAATGTTGCAACTCATGAATCTACCAAAAACCGAACACCACCACCAAGTACTACAAAGCTACAGATGGGTCGTCTAATAGAGCAGTTTGATTGGCTGGCGAAAGCTCTCGCTTTTCGTAAAGAAGGCAACCCGTTTCCATCTAAACCAACATCAATGCTTAGTGTTCATTTTGAGTAACATATGTTCATATTAACATCATTTTCATCATTCTATGTTTTAGATATCTTATTCTATAGTGATTTTAACATGCCTAAGCGAAACCGGAAACAAGTCTTGATAGCAAGATCTCTCAAAGTGGGGAAATATTTAGCAATGTAATGTGTAACATACAAGGTCTTGAAAGATACTGAGCAAGATTGAAAATAACGTCCGATCTCGACTTGGACTTAAATGGCATGTTGTATTATATTGTTCCTCGATGAGATAGTTATTATTTCTTAGATATAGTTGACCTCAGAACCCGCACACATTTACATGACCTTTTGTCCTCCATGGGAGCGATTGTGGTTGAGAACATGCATCTTCCCCTAATCTCGAGAAGCCACACTAAACTGGACAGTGAAGGTCAACTGACGGACGAGGGCATGAGCTCCCAGATAGACAAGAAGATAACAACATACCTGTCACAAATGGACTGGTACGCGATTGCAATTAAGAACCACAAAGAACTCTATGAGCCCATTCCGATCTAAGTGATGTATTTCCTGTATATAAATGACACCCGCATCATTTCCAATTTCAGATTGATTTGATTTTGAAGATTATTTAATAAACGGATTATTTAAAACAATTCCAAATCAATATTTTTATTCAAAGCGACCCTAAATATTGGTAAAGGATTGAAGCCAGCCTCTTAATTCGATATCGGTGAGTTTCAAACTTACAACGGGAATAGTCCCTCATTGCTACCCAGGCGGATGATTCATTGAACATACGACCCTGTAACATAACCTATAATTCATGGAAAGCCCGATAAAAGCCGTATTCTGTCTAACATTCACTCCCAATTTCAGTTTCAAAAACCTAATCAAAGCATAACTGGAGGTAGTCGATCTGATGCAAGTTTACTAAAGTTCTGAACATTCATTTTTTTATTAATCATATTGTCACTGTGCAAATGGAACCGGAAACCTCAATTATATTTTCACTGTTTTCACGGTCTATTTTCACTGTTTTACCAAGAGTTTTCCGTTACTTAATTTTTAGGAAATTTGGGGGTTTTCAGTTTACAATGACCTTTGCAATGGCAAAAACCTTTTGCACCTTTTTCAAAATATTTAACTGGATTCAAAGTAATCAAATTGAGGCTCTCAAAAAGTAAGCTACAGCCTAGAAAAACCTCATTTCCACCGAATTTCAACATGGATTACAATCGTTGGGGAAAATTTGCTGCCTAATATTATTGGTTGACAATAGAACAATTATACTTACTGGTTTACACTATTAAACCATAGATTGTACTGAATTAAGCTATAATAAAACATCAAAATTGGCATTTTATTTGCCTTGGCTTTGAGCCAAAATTCCACACAATTTTAATTAATATCTATAGGCAGAGCGCTTGCTACTAATTGAATGATTTCATTGAATGTGAATACGAAACACGATTTTGGATACCCTCTTGAGCAAACCATCATTTTCACCAATTTCCGCTTCATTTCTCGCACATCTCATAGAATTTACCTAAAAGTCACAAATATTTTGCCGAAAGTCCACTGGTATAGTAAACAAAACGGACTTAATTTAATCGAAGTGTCCAGCATTCTTTAAAAGAATATTCAAATATTCGTTGGAGGTAATTAATTGGAAAAATTTAGCAGCCTAATGTTATTGCATTCCGGTTCAAATTGGTGTCGATATTTGCCAACGGAAATTTGTCTTTATGAAAAACAAAAAATTTTCAGGTATGTTTTATACTGAATTACTGAATGTACTGAATTACGCTATAATAAAAACACCATGAAAGGTATTATACTCTGCGTTGCTTTTTACTTAATAGTCCAGACTTAAGCGAAATTTTAATTAAAATCTATTGGCAGGTGCGCTGGCTCGTACTTGAATTGTTCCATTGAATGTGAAAAGAAAACAGGATTCTAGATAACTGCTCAATCAAATGCTAATTTTTACCAATTTCCGCTTCTTTTCTCGCATATCTCACGGAGTTTCGTTACAAATTGTCACCAAAAATTTTGCCGAAGGTCAAGGGTTATCCCAATACAAAGTGGACCTAATTTAATCGCCATCAAAGTGTCCAGCAAACTTTGAAGGAAGATTCAAAATATTCAAACTAAGGCTCTCAAAATGTAAGCTACAGTTAGGAAAAAACCAATTTCCGATTTCCGACAAAATTTCAACATGGATTACATTTGTTGGGGAAATTTAGCAGCCTTATATTACTGGGTTTTGATTCTAATTGGTGCTGACATTCGCCGATGGAACTGTTACTCTATGAAAAAAACCTAAGAAATTCTTCATGCTGAATAAGTGAATGTACGCTGAAATAAAAATCATAAATGGTATCATACTTTGCATTACCTCTACCTCAAAATTCCACACTTTATCGGAAATTTAATTAACATCTATTGGCAGGGGCCTGAGTCATAATTGAAAGATTCAATTGAATAAAAAACCGCAACAGCATTTTTGATACCTGCTCAGCCAACAGTAATTGTTCTCCGGTTTGAAATTTTTCTGTCATAAAATTTCCCTGAAAGTCACAAAAATTTTGCCGAAAATCCACGGGTATAAGAAAACAAAGCGGACCAAATCATATCCCATTCAGGTAACATTATCCACGTTTATCCGAAAACAAAGCGGACGTAAATTAATCAGAATCGCTGGCATACTTTAAAGGAAGATTCAAGCTATTCAAACTGAGGCTCGCAAAATGTAAGCTACAGCTAAGAAAACTCCCTTTCCACTGAATTTTAACATGGATTACACTCAATGGCGAAAAATCGCGGCAAAAAGATAATGCGTTTTGGTTCAAATTGGTGCCAATACTTGCCGGCAGAAAATTGCCTTTGTGAAAAGCCAAAAAAACCTCAGAGATATTTAAAACTGAATAACTCATTGTAGTGAACTAAGCTATGATATAACATAAAAATTGGTTTTCTGCTTTGTATTACCTTTTCCTCAAGATTCCACACTTCTGTTATTTCTCAAATGTGTCCAAATTTCATTACGATTCTTGACCTCAATCTGAAAAAAAACGGTGGCACTGAATCAGTAAAAGAAAAACAATTCGAAGGTTGTTATTTTTCCCAACATCTGCTCAACCAGTACTTTCTCTGGGGAAAAAAGCTGCAAAAAATTATTATCAAAAGCTACATTTGTGATGTTTTAAAAGTAGTGGGTAGTATAGAGTTTATGAACACAAACAATTTCGCTCAAAAATAGTCTATTTAGTAGAATAAAACCACCACTTTGAAAAAGCAATGGTGAACATGATAGAAATCAAATATAGACCTTCAAAATAGAATTGTTTGAAATCGGAACCTATACAAAAAAATGTTTCTCTGAGACACAAAACTCAATTGAAATCAGACTTATGTGCACCTTCTTTCATTTATGGTAAGTTTCACCTTCTTTCATTTATGGTAAGGGTAAGAGCAGCTGGAGGGGTAAGAACGTTACAGCTACTACCCTCGCCCATTACAAATGAAAAAGTAAATGATCGAAAAAAATGAAAATCGTTTATAACTAGAAAATAATTATCATCTTGGTAAAAAGTGTCATCATCTAAATAATAACCTACATATCATTCACGTCCCAAAATAAACCGGGTACACAATAAAAAATACAAAAAATAGCTCTCATAATACCAGAACGCCTAATATCTGAATGATAACTTCAATACTTTTTCCAAATGACAAACACAACGAAATCAAAAAATTTATCAAAGAATATCATTTACATCGAACAACCATCATTTTTTCTAATAATTAAAATTAAAGAATGACTGAATGTCTTTATTATGATAACTATCGATGAAGCTCACTCAGGATATTTTCTGTTAGCGCCTCCCTCCACCTCCCCCCGCTTAGTTTGGCACCCCTAATTTATACATGTTTAAATATACTGTTAGAGCTAATTAAGTTTATACATAGATATACAAAAAAATATGCATTTATTATGATCTAGCACAGCTATAGTTTGAAAGTATTTTAGGTATTTCAAGCAAAACGGATAAAAATTTCTCTTTTACATCATTTTTTTGTTATCGGTTACAACAAGGGCTCCATTTTTAAAATTTATAAGGAAATTTTTCTGAAATTGACGTCCATCTGCCTACACACTCTTGTTTCAATGAAATGCAACCATCTCTTTTACAATTCG
>NC_134469.1:26105245-26422929 GCF_964194025.1 Convolutriloba macropyga | reverse complement strand
ATTGCACTCAAGTCGCCCTGCAAACCAGCATGGTCAACCACCCTTTCCTCCGCGTAAAGATGCTGATCAGTCAAACAAGTCTTGCGAGAAATGCAAAGGAAGTCACATACTCGCAACATGCCCTGAATACCAGAAATGTGCGCCAGACCAAAAGTTTGACATTGTGAGCAAGAACAATCTTTGCTCGAACTGTTTAAGCAACAAACATTTTAAGCAGTCATGTCCGTCCACAAAACGATGCCAAACATGTAAAGGATTTCACCACACAACTTTGCATGATCCTTCAAAACAAGTTAAGCGGCCCACCGCTGCCTTCTCAACAAGCAATCCCCATCAGCCAACACAAAATCTAGCAAGCCCCCAAACACAGCCATCCTTTCAACAACAAAATCAAAACAAAAGTACTGACACTGTCAGCAGTACAAAGAGCCAGCAGACAAGATACGGTCAATCGTTTTCTGGTAAAGGACAATCACAGCAACAAAATATTCAACGCGCGCATTTGAGTGCTTCGAATCCGACCCAAAACTTCAGTATCAACCGAAATACAATTCCTCCTCCTGAATGGTATGAACAACTACAAATAATACCAGATTCATTTGTAAACGGAAGTAAAGTGTTTGATACCTACGCCTTGATTGACCCCGGGAGCCAGTTCACCCTCCTGCTGGATAAAGTTACTAGCTTTCTTGAGCTTCCCTGCGAAGCACAAGCATCAACAACTCTGCAGTACCTAAACACTGAACATGAAATGCCACTGTCCAAAATTAGTGAAACAGTGACAGTAACGCCTTATGACAAAATCAATCAACACTTCAGCATTGCAAGAGCCTATAGCACTTCATGTCTCAATGTATCACCCGCTAACGTTCTTGAACTCAATCAATTACGCGACACCTTTAAGGAACTTAGTCACATTTATTTCCCTGACATAGCCAACGGTGCAATAGGCGCCCTTCTTGGTGTCAATACGTTTGCCTTCACATATCCAGTCGACGTAATCCATAAAGCGTCCATTCGGCGTAAAAACAAAGCTTGGTTGGACTCTCGCTGGAGAGTACGAGCTATCTCCTAAAACAATGAGCGCAAACAAGCCCCCTCGCCAACCATTCATTTACCATGTCTGCCGGAAAGACACTGAAGAGGAACCATTGGACGAATTAGTTCAAAGATTCTGGAAAATAGAAGCTGAAGGTACATTACCCGAACAGAATGAAGACAGCTCACTAGACCAATTAGCAGTCCAAACAATGGAAAACTCAATCTGTCACAACGGTGAAAGATATCAGATTGGCCTTCCTTGGAAACCTGTAAAGAAACTCCAGAATAACTATTTCTCAGCAGTCAGTCAACTAAAAAGTCTACAAAAAC
The DNA here is from genome assembly GCF_964194025.1 of Convolutriloba macropyga. Taxonomy (NCBI): domain Eukaryota; kingdom Metazoa; phylum Xenacoelomorpha; order Acoela; family Convolutidae; genus Convolutriloba; species Convolutriloba macropyga. The sequence goes on along the minus strand of NC_134469.1, from coordinate 26,421,558 downwards.
GACTACAAAACGATCCCGGTCTCAATCAGAAGTACAACTAGACACTCCAAACAGACTTGGATAAAAAATTTGTCAAGCCAGTCGAAATGCAAGCACCACCCCCAGAGTCAATATGGTACTTACCTCATCATCCAGTCACTAATCCAAACAAACCCGGAAAAGTGAGAAGAGTTGCCAACACAGCATCAAAATTCCGCGGTGAATCACTGAACTCAAATCTTTTAACTGGTCCTGACTTGCTAAATAACTTAGTTGGAGTGCTGTTGAGATTCAGAGAACACCCGGTTGCTGTTTTGTCAGACATCGAAGGAATGTTTATGCAGATTGCCGTGAGACAAGAAGACCAGTCTGCTCTTCGTTTCCATTGGATGATAGACAACTCCATTCGACAATTTCAATTCACTAGATTAATCTTTGGCGCAACATGTTCACCATTTTGCGCAATTTATGTGCTCAATAAATGTGCAGAAGACAACAAACGTGAATTTCCAGCCGCCTTGAACGCTATTAAACACCACTTTTATATGGATGACTACATTCAGTCCCTGCCAACAATTTCAGAAGCCAAAGAAGTCATATCACAGACAACAAGATGCCTGAAAAATGGTGGCTTCAGGTTGACAAAATTTGTTTCGAACCAACCAGATGTACTTGCTGAAATCTCTTCCGACGACAAAGACGAGACAAAAGAGATCATAAGAGTCCTTGGTCAAAAATGGAACATAACAACTGACGATTTTGTCATGTTTCCCCTACAACAATTTCCTAAAGATGCAACAGTGTACACACAAAGGAAAATTTTTAGTTTGGTATCTTCAATCTTCGATCCCTTCGGCCTGTTGTCTCCCCTGACAATTAGAATCAAAATGGTTTTGCAGCAGATTTGGAAACTTGGAAGAAAATGGGATGATTTGATACCACATGAACTACACCCTAACCTCCAGAAAGTTCTAAACAGCTACTTTGCCATGCCCGAAATCCGAATACCAAGAACTGTTCACAATTTCAGTAAAATCACAAGCAACCAACTTCATATATTTGTGCCTCAATGGCAGCTATGGCAGCCGTTGCTTACCTCCGTACAACCAATAGTCAAACCACTCCGCCACAAGCATGCTTTCTCATGGGAAAATGCAAAGTTGCTCCCATTAAACAAATAAGTGTGCCAAAAATGGAACTAGAAGCCGCTGTTATAGGAGTGCGCCTTCTACAACTGATCCAAAGAGAAATGACACTCACATTCGACCAAATTTTTCTCTGGTCCGACAGTCAAGTAGTTTTGGACTGGATAGCCTCAAATAAGAAGCAAAACGTTTTTGTTTCAAACAGATTGCGAGAAATTCATAAAAGTTCTTCACCCCAGCAATGGCATCACATCTCAACTTATCTCAATCCCGCCGATCACGGAACTCGCGGTCTTGAGACAAACGAAATTCAGCAGAAATGGTTAGATCCACCCCAATTTCTTTGCCAAAGCGAGTCGACCTGGAATGAGATAAACAAACCACGCGCAACATGTGCGGCAGTCACGAGAAGTCCCAAGACAATTAAACCGATAGTCGATCCGAGTAAATTCTCAACATGGAACAAACTTCTTCTGACAGTTGCAACAGTTTTCAACCTAATTAATCGTGCAAAGAAAACGCGAACGAACAATCACCAATACACAACTGAAGACATTCAATTATCAAGAAATTATCTCCTGAAATTATCTCAGGACAGTTTTTTCCATTCGACCGTTAATTCCTTACAACGTGGAATCAAACTAGATTCTAAGTGCAAAATACGATGCTTAAATCCGCTGTTGGATGAGGACGGATTACTCAGATCTTGTAGTCGATTGCAGTATGCACCAACACAACTGGATTTGGAAAAACGTCCAATAATTTTGCACGCCAAGGACAAAATTGTTCGTTTGTACTTGGAACATGCCCATCAAATATGTATTCACCAGTCCACAGAACCAACAAAAGCATTCATTCAACAACGTTACCATGTGATTGGCCTTCGGAAAGCGTTAGCAAGCGTACGGTTTCATTGTTTCTTATGTCGACGCTTTGACACGAAAAACATTCAACCAATTAGTGCACCATTACCTAGTTTTCGTTTTCCAACAACAAAAACACAGTTCCCCTTTGCTAATTCTGGTGTAGATTTCTTTGGACCCTTCTACATCGAAGATTCCAAAGGCATTTTAGAAAAACATTATGGTCTAATATTTACATGCATGGTGACGCGAGCAGTTCACTTAGAAACGTGTCCAGACCTCAATACAGATACGTTTCTCAATGCATTCAGAAGATTTTGCAGTCGTCGATGCCAGCCCCAACTTCTCTACAGCGACAACGGGAAAACTTTCGTTGGCGCTTCTGAAGAACTGAAGAAAACTGTTAAAGCCTTGGACAATGACAGAATCTACAAAGCTTTAGCAGTAGCCAATACAACGTGGAAATTCAATCCCCCATACGGCCCTCATTTTGGCGGTGTCTGGGAGCGTTTGATCCAGAGCGCCAAAAGAACGCTCCTCCTCATTCTAGGATCCAGAAGACTCTCTTTTGACACTTTTCTAACAATTATGGTGGAAACAGAATCAATCCTCAACTCCAGACCACTGACTAACGTTGCTGAGCAGCCTGACAACGAGGAACCTTTGACTCCAAACCACTTTCTTATCCAGCGTCCCTTCAATAGCTTGCCACCAGGACAATTTGGAGACCAGCAACCTGCAAGCTTGAAGACATGGAAAAACACGCAGAAGCTGATGAACCATATATGGCGACGCTTGGTGAAAGAGTATCAGCCAACCCTTAGCCGACGGTCGAAATGGTCAAACAGCAACGATCGACCTCTCAAAGTGGACGACATTGTTTGGGTGTCGAAAGACCAAACACCAAGAGGCATTTGGCCACTGGGAATAGTCATGGAGACAACGCCAGGACGAGATGGAGAAACACGAGTCGTAAAGGTAAAAACGGCTTACGGCACGTTCGTTCGCCCCGTTTCCGGTCTCGCACGCGTTTTTTCTCCGTAGTTTTTTTTATTTTTCTCGCTCCGGTTTCAGGCAACGTGAGTTACCCCTTTCCCACAAATTGATGTACTGACCATATTGACAAAATTTCAGCCTACAGTTTCAGAGCCAATTTCAAAGAAGATGAGAAAAGACTTCAATCAATTGATGCCTCCGAAAACCCTTGATGCCCCCTTTGTGCCCTTGCAGCATGTTGCCAATGTTATTGCAACTTTCAAGATGATTCGAAAACCGCCAAAATTGCAGCAAAAACTTGACTCTTTTGTCCAACAACGTGAAACTTAGACGTGCTCTTTTAACAAATTAACAAATGATTAGACTAGAGATATGTTTTAAAACAATATATATATATATATATATATATATATATATATATATATATATTAATTCTGTAAATTCTATGCCGCTTATCAGACTATCATTATATCCCTGGTTTGAAATATTTTTATTAGGATATCTGAAAAACTTTTAGGTAAAAAAATAGCTGGCTCATTAAGGTCACTATTATTTACAGAACTAGAAAGTAGGTAAATAAAAAGAGGTTCTGCAGCCATGTCGTTTGTTAGGTTCTCTGGTTTTAGATGTAACCCAGACAAGCTACAACCTGACAACTGATTTTATTTTGCTTAAAAATATTCGCAGCACACACCCAACTAAATATACGTTTATTACTCTTGCGACAGCTACCAAGTTTAATTTTATATCTTCATCTATAAAAGTTTATCTTGGTAAAGTAATTGAGGTCCTTCTCACAATCGAAACAGTCATTCATTTATATCGGGGAAACAATCATGGTTAGACTAAATTAGGCAATCACTATGTTATTCATGGATTTATACTCAAAACTCAGATTAATTCATGATCCTAAAAAAAGAACACAGGATTATTAGGCCGTTAAATTAAGATCATTATAAACATCAGAAACCTCAATTGCCTTTAAATTTAGTAGATCCATCCCTCTTCTCAAATATGCATAGAGCAATTTATATTTTATTTTGCAGGTGCACCACGTTGCTTATTAACATGATTGGATAATCAACGTCTAATTACATATGAAATGCAGTAAGGGCATCTTAATTCCTCAGCAAGACATTCCTTACACGTATATTTAGTTTTACTAAAATAAGTCAATTTTTTGTTTCTCTGCATACATTACACAATCTATGCAGCGAATATTATGCGTTGCTGGGTTTACTATCATTATCACAGTTATTGGCATTGTCATTGTGATTTATATTTTGACTTACATTTTTATCGTTTTGGTTATCATTTTTACTATCATTTTGATTTATATATTGAACATCCTTCCTTCTAAAACTGAATTCTCGTGCGATTAAAAATCACGCTATTTTTCGCGTGGAAAGCGCGTCTCGCTTACAGAAGGTTGGCACAGAAAAAATTATTTCACTGCTAAAGGACTGCGCTTGAGTAGCCACTGTACGTTTTATTTTGAACGAAGCTTTCTTCAAATTCGGACGTTTTTCAAACTCTATTTATAATACTAGTCACGTGGTTTTTTTGTCAATTTTCCGCCTCTGATTAGTTGTAATTTTTGACGCCAACAACATCAAAACAGATCTCGATGACGTCGGTCTTTTAAGTGTAGATTTAGTGTCAATGAAAAGTTATAGAACACGTAGAACTCTTGTCGATTATTCTATGCCAACAACCTTAATTCATCGCAAACCAATCCAAAAGAATCTGATGCAATAATAAATTCGATTTCTTAGTTTGAGCGTACGTCGCGGTTATGATTTGGTTTTCTAAGGTATTATTTGTGTTCCTCCTCACGTGTGAAATTCACGTACTAATGATAGTATAATGTTTTAAAGCATAGTTACCGTCAGGTCTTGCGTCTAATCCTAGACGTCGCTCCGCTCGTCATATCTAGTTGTTACTATGTAATCTTGTCGGGCCTCTCGTTTGAGGTCTCAAATAAGATAATTGGGTTTTATTCTAGACCACTTAAGATTATCCGAGGAAATTTTTTTGGTAAACAAGTCTAGGAGGGTGTGCAGTTTTCCTCCGTAGTATTTTCAAATGGTGATAGGTCGGATTGATTACTTTTAAGTATACGCTTTGATCGGATAGATTTTCCAACTAACTGTCTGATATTTAAATTGCTGTTTTATCTCGCAAAAATCCAGACCAAACTTTAAAGGGTGCACTAAAATTTAGCCGTGGCTTGAGTAAAACTTAGCCGTCGCTTTGCCCAAAATTTGACTAACATTTAGCCGTCGTTTCGGCCCTAATATTGTTCCTTATTAAGTGGATACATAGGGCGGCTGACTTGAATGCAGATCCATGGTTATTAATTATCTAAGGAGGTATTCCTTTCGCTGGTATGTATATATCAATAGAAAAAGGTTGGCTTGCCTTGCTTTTTTGTCCTTACAAGTTACGACCGTTGGCCAACACAAGAATTGGTCCACCGCTAGGACATACTTATTGGTATTGTTACATGGTTTAACATGCGCACCAATTCTATTGTATTTCGCCAGGCTCACTAGACTTCTCTGCCTTGCCTATTTGTGTTGGTAGTGGTTTTGACTTTTACCTGATAATACAGGATTATTTTGACCTTACCGTTTAATCGATACAGGATTTGCAAATTGCTGCTTGGTACTGGATGTACCAATTGAGATAGGGTATCCCTATATTATTTGCTAACTGTTTCATTGTATCGCGCCGTTTGTGAATTTCATGTAACGTGTTGAGGAATTGTTCTCTGGGATTAGCTGCGATGACAGCGCGCTGATCCATCCATAAACAACCTTCTGATAGATACGTGTCTTTAGAGTATTCGGAGTAATAACTATGGATGCTCAAAATTGTGCCCACCAAATGGCCAGCTCGTTCGGCAATATGTCTCGCTAAGAGGGGACTGGGTCCACTTCGAGGCTTGACACGATGAACTGGGTATCAAAGGGTGCTGATAGTGCCTTCTCAGAATTAAATACGTGGACTACCTGGTTTTTGGTGGAAAAGTGCAGTTCCCAGGTATTCGCTGTTACGTTCTTAGATAGAAATAATCCAATGCATCTGCGTCCTTTTGTCCTTTTAGTGGCTTTTTCTGTCTCCTGGATTGAGATGCTGACGTCCTCGCACATCAGTTCTACTGTTTTGAGTAACCGCTGTCCCTTTGTTTGGTGTTGGCAGATGTTACTTCCTGTGGCTGAGATTGAGGGGGCAAAGTTTTCTAATTTTCCTGCAGCTAGGAGACGGAAAGCAGATCCGGTGTTAAACTTTTATCCCAAAAAAGATGTAGGATTCGGGAGGTATTCGGGGGAATATTAAGCCAATTCCCCTCACAATTCTCCACACATAGTAATGGGGGGGGGGGGGTAATTCGATGTAATAGTGGTGGTAATTTGGGGGGGGGGGGGGGGGGTAAAATGGTGCAAGATTAGTGAGGTAAATTCGGGGTGTAAAACGATGTAAGAGCAGGGAGGTAATGGGGGGTGGGTAAAACAACGTAAAACTAAGGGGGTTGTGGGGGGCAAAACGATGTAACAATAGGTGTAATGGGGGTGAAAACGATGCCAGAGTAGGGGGTAATGGTGGGTAGAACGATATAAGAGTAGAGTGTAATGGGAGTAAAACGATGTAAGTGGGGGTAATATGGGTAAAACTAACTAAAACTATGGGGGTAAAGGGGGTAAAACGATGTAAGAGTAGGATAGGAGGCTAATGAAGGGTAGAACGATGGACGAGTAGCCGGTAATGGGGGATAAAACGATGTGAGAGTAGGTGTAATGGGGGCTAAAACGATGTAAAAGTAGGGGTAATGGTGGGAAGAACGATGTAGGAGGAGGGGGTAATAGGAGGTAAAACTATCTAAGACTGTGGTGCAAGGGGGGGTAAAACGATCACAGAATGGGGGGTTAATGGTAGGTAAAACGATGTAAGAGTAGGGGGTAATGGGGGGTAAAACGATGTAAGAGTAGGGGTAATGAGGGTTAACCCCCATTATCCCCTACCCTTGCATAATTTTAGCTCCATTACCCCCATGCTTGCATCATTTTATCTACAATGGCAGCCCCACTCCTAAACCGTGTTTTTTCAATAGTCGCAGAGTGACAGCGTTGAACCCATTACCGCTGTCCCCTGACCCAGTGCGCCGTAGCCCTCAGACAACAGATGCTTGCCCAATAATAGCAATCCCAACTGAATTTAAATTGACCCACGCAACGGTCAAACATGCCCGAACAATCGACCTTCTCGGAAAATCTCACAGACCACTCAAACCATATCCTAAAAATTATGAAAACCATTTCAAAGATGACAACTTTGCTACATCAAAAGGAAATTTGGTTGCTTCTTTCAACATGTAGAGAGGATTTTATGAGCAAAAAGCAAAGGCTTTATCGTTGAAAGTACACGACTAATGTATGTGACAACCACCACTTATAACAACATAACACGAGAAAAAAAGAAAATTACAAACTATTTGTACAGGTATCTATCGTGTTGAATAAAATCTAACTAGAAGCAACTATAACACAGTTCAGAACACAGTTCAAAATAAAAGATCTGAATGATATTGATTAAAACAAATTTCTTCAAGATCCATCATTTCCAGAGGCTCCTAAAAAACTACAATTTTTTCATGCACACATACAAAACACAGTCTATCATCCTATAAAAATAGAAAAAAACACCAATCATTTCAAAGGTTGGCAACAAAAACGTTCCACAAGCAGACTCCACTTCGACGCTACCAGCATTACCCCAAACAGAAACATTTTTAAACTCATGCAGACACAACACCAGAATCTGCAAACAGTTCCACAATTTCATACACCGGAACAATATATTAGACCAACTTCACAGTCATCCACAGCATCCTCACTAACTCAAACAAAACACACCTTCTTTTTCTGCTATCGCCAATGACGACTCTAGCAAGATTGATAGCAGAAAAACGTGAAGAACAAAAGCAAACTAAAGTGATCGATCAAGAGCCATCTTTTGTACAACCATTGCAAAAAGTATCAAAAATGGGTTTCAGGTTGCCAACACTACTTCACGGTATGTTCGTGAGAGAAAACAAACAGAGTTCTTTTCGTCCAGTAAATAATTAAACATAAATCTTATAGATTAACAAACTCAGATTAATTGTTATTCCCATTACCTAAAAAAATTGAATAACTCAAGCCTTGCTCAACTTAATTGGCAACCAAATTGACTTTCTATTGGCTTACTCCATTGCCATTAACAGTTCTATTCGTTACAAAGCAGTGACGTAGAGACAATAGATTTTGAACTTAACTCTTAAACGTTACATTATGTATCGTATATAGCATACTATCGTATGAATTACATTAGTATGTAATAATCTGCACGGTACACAGCAACACCTAGACATTATTCCAACATATCTGGAGACAGATTAGGAAAATTTTGGTCATGAGTTGGTCCCACAGATTGAAACTTCAATTTTGCATAATCACTTACTATATTTTTATTTAATATTGCAATCAAAAAAGAAGATTATCCTTGAAAAGACAAAAACTGACAAATCTACACCCATAGCTTTTTCGTCCTCATCGCTGCCCAGCGCTTGGTCTATAACAGGCTTTTTAGCAGACACTCAGAAATAAAATAATTAATTGAAACCGGTAGTTGTACACCTTTCTGAAAATGAATCATGCCTTTCTGCATAACTCAAAGTATTTAGAAGCCAGTTTCAGACAGCTACAAACCTACCAGCTGTAACTACTAGGCACTGTGTATTTCAATATCAATGAACGGCAATCCAGAGTAACCATTTTAGCACAATTTGGCACACATTTACGCCAGGAGGATTTCTTCATGTTAATTATCCACTTTCCTAAACGATATCTACGTATTAACTATATTATTACCACCTGAACAACACGGCTTTTTCTTCACTAGGCCTCTTAGTAAGCTGGCTTTGCAACATATTTCTTCTTGTCTGCTGGAAAGCTGAAACTGCTTTTTGTTCTTACAAGCATCATCATTACACGGTTTTTGCCAACTTTTTAAGCCAGAATTATTACTGACAGTAATTGTAGACAAGCCCGAATGGGTAAATGCATACAAATGCTCCGTAAAGCCACTTGAGACAATTTTTTTCTCTTTATCCTGTTCCTGACTTATTTGAAGAGCGCCTTCAGTTCCAGCAAAGTTTAAAAGTGACTTAAATTCTTCATGTCTAATGCCCGTTCTGTAACTTTCATCTACGCTGAGCCCTGTTGAAATCTTTCGTTTTGCACGCTTCACAACCCCACACAAATGATATACCCCAAGGTAACACTGCATTTTCACACAAAACAGGCTGACACAAATTATAATCAGGATATGTAATGTAAAAGAAAGCATTTTTCTTTTTGGACTGTTGCGCTTTCAGGACCATCAGAAAAAAACATTGAAAGATCAACAAAAACTACCTATTCGTTTTTCAATATTAACAGAATGGACAGTAGGTGTACATATAAATTATAATTTTTCTCGAATGAAGTTACTGCAATTTTTGTCTCTTGTTTCAATATGACCATCAGTCTACCGACATTGGTACTGAATAACAGCATCGTGTTGGTTTCTTTTAAACAAGGAGTAGATTATGTCACAAGATCTTGGATAATCATACTGTGTCACCATTAGCTACCACTCAAACTGTACTCTGGATATTCAAGCTTTAAATAACAGAAAAATGCTTTTCCGCTGTTAATTGTTTTTGGTTGCAAATTAAACAGCTTTTTAATTTTGGTAATAAATTCTTACTCAAAGTTAATATCCAAAAAAAAAAAACAAATTGTGGATTGAGCTCAAAAAAGTGATGATTCGAAATAGCAATGGGAAATTTAACCCAATCAATCCCGACACAAATAGAGTATTCCGCAGATATCAATTCACTGGTAACTTGGAGCCAATCGGTAGAATGATTTACATTGACTATGGAAACTGGTTGCCACCCCAGAAATTTCAAATTATCTGCGTTTCAATATTCATTATTGAATTTCCTTATTCGTGCATGAATACCCCTCAATTTTAAATTACAACTAGTGATTATCATTTAATCTTAAAAAGCCAATTTTATTAGTTTATCTTAATATTTATACTAGAATAGCTTTAAAAAATTTTCAGTTAATCAAAATAGAATTCAGTTACACAATATAAAAAGTAGAGCACATATCTTTGGAAAGACGCAAAGCCCAGCTAAAAAACACAGCACAAGCCCAATCACACAGCCCAGTACCGAAGATTCGTTGTCACCGACAACAACAAACGTCTCACCAGGGTACTCAAATATGTGGGCTGAAAAAACTACATTTTTTCAATAGATGACATATTGCCTTGGCAACAAAGAATCTCTGTTTCTGCGTCATACTCAACTTAAGTGCAACACAAATTTGAACCAAAACAAGAAGCATACAGAAAGATGGCATACATTATTAATCTAAAAAATTTTTTTTAACTGATTGAGTTATTTCTTTAAAAAATTATACATTACATGAGGTGCGCTAAAGAATATAAAACAAAGCTAATGGTTACATATCTGAACATACGTTTTATCACTGCGCCATGGAAAAACTTCACACCTTAATACTCTCTCTTTTTTTGCCTATGAAAATTTACTGTCACCTAGAACACAAAAACACTAAAGTTATACCTTGAGATTTTAATTAAAAATCCAGACATCAAAACAGTTTTAAGGATTTTGTTCCACTGAAAGTGACTGCTTCCTCCTTTTAGCGTGTCTAAATTACAAGCGAAGATTTTAATTTCCTCCCAGCACCATTAGACCTATAGGTGACACCCAGAATGAGGTGACTGTATTTTCTTATTGGATACTCTATTGCGAAACTACTATTTTTAACTGAAGTCTTGTTTGTTTTCTGTAGGCATTTGAAATTACCTTTGTCAAACCAGCCGAAGCAAAAACTTAAGCCCTGTTCTTGTTTCAAACTCCAATTTACACTATTCGTGCCAGGGAATCAACAAAAAAATCATGATTAATGAAATATTATGAACTAGAAAATTTATTATAGAATGTGAAAGTTATTGAAAATTATATAATCTGCTGCAATAAGTAACTGGCTTATTAACATATTTAGCCCAAAGTCGGATGTCGAAGTAAACCAGTGGTTAACCAGTGTTGATAGAATTACCTTCTTACACTTTTTCTTAGAACCCTGTAATTACCGCGAAAAGTTATCTAACGAAAGATCTACAAAAACTTTATCTCCGTATAATCCCGCAGATATGAGATATTGTTTGAATCTTTGCGCCATACAGATCATTTTAGAATCTCAGTGTCAGCTCTTTCATCAACAAGTGGGTGTAAGCTAAGCCTTTCAATCACCTAATAACATACAGAAGTTTAGCACATTTAAACTATCCTACAGCTGAAGGACTGCGCTTGAGTGGCCAGTTTATATCTGATTAATTTGAAAACATTTTAGAAAACTTTTTGATTCTGTAGTTCTTCAAACTTTATTCATACCGTCATTCAAGGGTATTGTATTTCAAGTATTCGAATCTGATCAGTTGTAAATTAGGAAGTCGACAACATGAGAACAAATCTCGGCTTTTTAAGTATAGAGTTAAAAACAGTCATTGAATGCTTATCATACACCTAAGTCTATCGTTGATTATTACATACCAACAACACCAATTCATTTCAAACCAATCTAAAAATCTGATGCAGTAAATTTGTTTTCGTAGTTTGAACGTACGTTGTGGTTTTGATTTGCTGATAGCGAAGTATTTCTACAAAGTTAAACTTTGCTTTCCTCATTATGTGTGATATTCAAGGACAAATGATAGCAAAAATTTGTAAGTGTATAAAAAACAAAAACAGATCGAGTCGAGTTTGGTTAAATAATGCTCTAAATTTTGCTTATAGTGCTATTCTAACTATACCGTTTCACTTGCGATACCTTCTGTTTGACGAACAGGCGTAGCAAGCTCAGTCGCAATACCACTGACCAGGTCTTTTATGCAACAAAACGTTGTTAACCATTGGTTTTACAGGAACGACTTTCTCTTATTCTCTTTTGTAAAATTGTTTTTTAGCTTTCGTTGGTTGTCAGCCTCATATTGTTAGACCTTTCAATGGTTTATAAGACTTGAACGAAGCTATAATGTCCGCGCTTGTCAAGGTCTTCCATCAATCAGATCAGATGGATTTTTGATCATTTGTTGTAAGGTGACAAACGCTAAGGTCTCGACCATGGATGTCATTTATACCAATTCTCTTTATGACAAGCGAACATCGTAGACAGATTATTTTTCAGTAAATGATCGATTCTCCAACTCCATATATTTTGCTTTCTAGCAACTTCTAAGCAGTCCCTTTCGCATATCTCAGAAGTGAATTACCGCGGGTTGGTTGAACATCCATCTGATTCCGTGACGAATTAGTTATTATGCAATCTTCTCCGTGTTCGATGTTACAGAGTATTCCACAAATTCTCATCCAAATCTCACAACGTTTATTCCGTTGTCGCTGACCATTATAGTTGGTTTGCCTCAATGAACACTGAATCGCATATTGGCACTGAAGGAACTATTTGAAACTGACTCGGAGACTACTTGTATAGGCACTGCTCTCAGAGTTAAACAAGTCAATTGAAGTTATATTTTATGATCATTTTATCACCCAATCGGAACAGTGAACGAGCCAAGTAATTCCACTAACATTTGTAATTACTGTTGATGCATCTAAGTTAGTTAACTTGCGTATCAGTTGTGTTTCTTAACTCCCCCTTAACTGCATGTGATAAATGCAATCTTTGTTGAACGTAAAACGTTTCGTATTCCATGAGAAAATTTTTTGCGCTGAATAACAATCCTTACGTGCTAGTAATCTCTCTTGTGATTGTTGATGTGTTTGTTCGGCAAGAATAATTTAACTGCGCAATTTTGCCGATGTAACCATATGCTTAGTGCCAATATTCAATTTTTTTGCAATTGGTCATTTGTTTTTCATCAGAAAATGAAGAGTAGGGTTATAATGCTTTTGAACTTTCTTTTGGAGAGGTTTAAATTCAGAAAGAAACTGTTATTGCTATAACTGACTGAAGAGGAACGCATTTGTGTTCTAGTTTTCCTCAACACTTTCTTTAATTGTTATCTGAATGCGTTTGCTCAATCCTCCTTTCAAATTCCTCTTTTGTGCTCACTTGCTTGTTAATGATACTAAATAGTTTCTAATGAATATAGTATTTCTCCAATCCAGCCTGCTCTGTAAAGCCTTGAGATTATTTTTTCATTGAAGGCAAAGACTAGATTCTTGTGCTGTGGCCGTTTGCTTTCTCGTTAATCATCCAGTCCGGCCCAGAAAGACAACCACTTCCTCAACGCATCAGTTTCTCTGTAATGATTGCTGTCGTTCCGATGACGGCTGGGTTTGTATCCAGTATACCAGGGGTTCGAGTAGCTATAATATTTGCTGCTTACAATGAGAGTCATCCTTATATTCCTTTGCTTTGAATGACTCAGTTCTAAAAATGAGACTGTGTATTTCCATTTCAGGTTCTTTGGTTAACTGTTATTCCAATCGTACTGCGATGACTGCTGTATTCAGCTCCAATTGTGGTGTTAAAAGATCTCGTTAGGGCCCCACTGTAATTTTCAATCACAGATGCTAAGTCGGCTGAGTGCTTATTTAGTTCTGGACTTGTTTGCGCTACTGCGCCTTTCGTTTCTTCAAAAGCGTCAGCAGCCATATGGCTCTCAATTTTGTCGTATTGAATTATCTTCTACAGATGCTTATTTTAAAAACAAACTAAAATGTTTGTTTCCGCTTCAAAAATTGCTGCTTCTACGCCAAGCTGAACTTTGCTGTCAAAATATTCTCCGGTTTTAGTACAAAAACATGTCAGAAATCGTCTCGCGAGAACTCAAATCAATCTCATACGGACCACTGTCTGGAACAGAAATAAATGGCTTTACTTAAATTATTCTGACGAGACTCTTTTTTTATTTTATTCCAATCTTAATGCATGCGCAGAAAATAGAAACTGTCTTGTCTGTAAACAATATTGCAAACTTACTATCCGAGAATATGCAACTAAGCGATACAATAATTCAGCCAACAAAAGGGGTATGAACTAATTTTCTATATTATAACTTTGCAAAATTCTTGAATATGATTTTTTTTTGTTTAGAGTTTCGTGCAAACACTAAATAAAAAAATCATAGTCATTTCTCTTTCGAACAAGTCAAAGTGTTTTAAATACAATCAATGAATTCAATTGCACAAACAAGACAAAGTAAATCGTAAAATACAGCTCAAAGAGTGTTACAAAAGAAACTATGTGAGTTTAAGTGAAAATGTGGTCGAATCCACGTGCCATGCGGATCCGATCGCATTGCACGTGCAGCTGTCATTAGCACGTCTACAGTCTCGCTTGTTTGCCCACTCGTAAAAATCGTAAATGTATATGCAAATTCGTTTTCCAGGTCAAATATATTATTTCCCGTAAAAAAATACCGACAGTTTTACCGACAACAAAGGATTTGAACTAGATTTGTTCTTAATAAAATTTCTATTTTTTGAAAGTTTCAAGATTTTGGCGACTGTTTTAAAGGGATCTGTTGGGTATACAAAAACGTTGGTTTGTCGTCATATTAAGTTCGACGCTCTTGTTCAACAGTACACAATTGAAAGGTGCTTCGAAACCAAATTTGATCCAAACTTGCAGCACAGTCATCAAGTGGTAAATGTGGATTTTTCCAAAAACAAACTGAAGAATTTATTTGAATTTATTGGCGATATGAAAAAACGAATCTTAACTTCTCCATCTATCGGCTCAGATGTTGACTTCAGATGCGCTATCGCAGTCTCAGCAATTAATCAATATTTACATAAATAAAATTTAAATATCGCCAGAATACTTACAGATATGAAATAAATTTCAAGAATATGCCGCAAATTTTGGCGCATAAATTTTCTGTTTATCAGTAGGGGCATTAGTAAAATTTCATACGTAAAATTCAGGAAATAAAAGACTGAAAACACTATGAACTTTTGAGCTAATATGAGTGCCGAAATTTATCATTATTATTGACAAAAGTTTAATATATTGTGATAAAGCAACGAAAGATTCTATATTCATGTTGAATTCAAGAGTTCATATTGATTAGTTAGCCATCAAAAAGAGCACTTGCAAACTACGGGATTCACATCTAGTGACGCCAACAACCAATTCCGTCCCATACTTCTTCCACATGCTTGCTCATGGTGAAGCACGGTGGCATGGGTCGTCTATAAAAGAACCATTTGGCACAGAAACATTCGTTGTTGAGTACTCGCTGGTTCAGGTAGAAGTGAAATTGCAATCCCTGAAAGTCAAATTGTATACAGTAATGTATATACTGGACGCCAAAAGTAATTTACCACTGTTTGACAAGGTTGCGCTACTATCACCAAAATTTCACGTTTATGTATGAGAGCGGATTTCAAGTGACGTTGTGCAATTTCTAGAAGCCAGTCCGCAACTTCAAGTGCTTGTTCAAGTTTCCGCACTGTTTTTTTCCTCGCAATCAGACTTAATTAGTGCAATTGGTCTTATTAGATCAATTCGTCCTTTCTTTTGGGTTTATAATACGCAAAACTTGTGAGCAGGAATATTCTTCTAAAAAGTGTCGCAGATTATAATACTAGAAAAAACAAATCCATCCGAATTTCGCTAACAATCTTTTATCGCCCAAAAACTATTTCCACTCAGTTCCACTAAGTTTTCAAAGCAGAAAATTGCGGACTAGCTGATAGAAACTATAGAAAATCACTTCAATTGTACGAGTATAAACACATAAATACAAAATTTCGACAAAGTGACTATATTTCAATCAAAACAAATACTCACTGTAACTTATGGATGAAAACTATTCAGCACTCAAAATTCAGAGGACAGAACTGAGTCAGAAGAGTTTTCATTAAAACCAACATTCAGTTCCAATAAGAAAAAAAAACGCAATTTAGAAAATTTAAGAGCCAGCAATGAAATAAAAACAAATCGGAGAAAAAATTGTGCTGTAAAAATATATAATTGAACCAGTTGAAAATTTAAACCTCAAAAAATTTTGAAAGCAAAAACTATTAGTACCCTATGAAAGAGAGTGTTATGAGCGCTTAATTTTGTTCAGCGAACAATCTTGTTCACAACAATTGGCTGTTTAAACTATGAGAAAAACGAGATTTGACAAATTAAACAAAAATTGGCGGCATGTTTTAAAAGGAAGGGGCTCAGCTCATTTAGAGACAACGTCAATTTTGTATACTCGTGACTCCGGATAGAATGAGATCTTATCCCACTGAAACAAGTCAAGGCCGGGTCAATAATTGCTCGTCTTGATAGTATAAAAGACAAAAAAAATGTGTCAGGTTCCTCTGGAGATATTTTTTAAGAACTTAGCATACCTCATCTTTACCACCAAATTTATACAAACAGTAAATTAGAACAATACGCTCAGAAAAGTAACGACGCGGGAATCCTCACTCAATTTGTTTGACCTTCGAGACATTTTAGGGACTCTCGAAGACAAATCAAGAAGTCCTGAAGCATACAGCCAAAATGGCCCAGAACGGAATTCCCCTAACCTCAAGATTATTTCTAGCGTTGAACTGACAGGCGCACGCGGTCTCCTTAATCTCAATACAGGTTTGATTGTAAAACATGATATATTTGAGGCGATAGCCAAAATAGGAGCTGTTCTATATATATATATATATATATATATATATATATATATATATATATATATATATATATATATATATATATATATATATGGGAACAAGATTTCTGGTCAAAAAAATATATTGAGTAAAGGTTTTTGTCACAGTTTTTTAATGATTACATATTTGCGGGTAACCGCTTTCAACATGTTCAAGGACTTGAGTCAAGTTTTCATGCTCTTGACTTGATTGTTTCACAACAAGCTCCAAGAAGAACAAGGGGCCAGCAACACGTTTGGAGACGTCGTCGAAGAGTGGCTAATGCAAAGGGGTCCAGAAAAACCTTCACAAGGTCGTCGAAGAGAGGGTAACCCAAGTTGCCTAGAAACCGTTACGTGAAAAAAAAACGTGGCTAATCAGCCAAAACGCCTGCGAGTGCGGAAACGGGGCGAACGAACGTACCGCGTACCGTAAGCAGTTTTTACCTTCACCTCACGGTGTTGTCCATCTGGTCCAGGGTACACCTCCAACACACGCCCAAGAGGCCAAATTCCGCGAGGAGTCATGTCTTTCAAGATCCAGACAACATCATTAACTTTAAGTGGCGACTGGTTGTTCTCATTCCATTTTGATCTCTTGAGTAGTGTCGGTAGGTACTCTTTGACAAGTCGCTTCCAGAAGTGGTTCATCATCTGTTGCAGATTTTGCCATGTCCTGAAGTTGGCTGGAATCTGGCTGTCAAATTTTCCTAGTGGCAGAGAGTTGAATGGACAACTAATCAGGAAGTGGTTAGGTGTTAGAGGCATCTCGTTATCTGGAAGATCAGCGACATTTGTGAGAGGTCTGGAATTCAAGATGGCTTCGCTCTCTACCAGTATTGTTTGGAATACGTCGAGTGAGAGTCGTTTTGAGCCTAGAATGATCAGCAGCGTTCTTTTCGCTGTCTGTATCAAGCGCTCCCAAATACCTCCAAAGTGGGGGCCATAGGGCGGGTTGAATTTCCAAGTCGTCATTGTAGCAGCAAGAGCTTTGTAAATTTTGTCGTTGTCAGGGCTCTTTACAATTTTCTTCAGCTCTTCTGACGCTCCTATGAATGTCTTTCCATTATCACTGTACAGCAGTTCTGGTTGACATCGTCTACTGGTGAAACGTCGAAATTCATTTAGGAAAGTACCGGTGTTGAGATCTGGGGAGCTTTCAAGGTGGACTGCTCTCGTGATCAAGCACGTGAAAATCAAACCATAATTTTTTTCAAGATTTCCTTTTGTAACCTCTATATAAAATGGTCCAAAGAAGTTGGCACCACTATTGGAAAACGGGAAGTGTGTTGCGGCTGATGTGAAACGGAAAGCGGGAAGAGGAGCCATGATCGGTTGTATGTTCTCTGCATTAAATCTTCTGCATAAAAAACAGCGAAATTTTATGCTAAGTAGACACTTTCGCAAGCCAAATACGTGGTATCGTTGCTGAAAAAACGCTTTGACGGGTTCTGTTCCCTGATGAATGCATATGCGATGAGCATGTTCTAGGTACAAACGTGTGATTGTGTCTTTCGCATGCAGAATAATTGGACACTTTTCTATTTCAAGTTCATCAGGAGCAAATTAGAGTCTTCCACATGAACGGAGTATACCGTTTCGATCGTGGATTGGGTTCAAAGACGGTAGTTTGCATTTACTGTGGGGCTTGAGGCCCCTTTTTAATGATGAAACTGTCGTGTGAAATGAGTTCTCATGAGAACTTCTGATCAAGTGCTTCCGAGATAGATCAATGTCATCGGTCGTGTACTGTTGTTTGCTGTCACGAAGTTTCTTTGCTTTCAACAGTAAGTTAAAAACAGTGGCTAAGGTGAGCAGCATTTTCGTCCAAGACGAAAAACGTGCTGGGTCTTTGGAACATTTGAAGCTGTATGTGCTGTTGTTGCTACGACAGCTGGTTTCGAAGGTACAGGCTGGTTACTGGTTTGCTCTGATGATGACAGAAACTCTGGACGTTGCAACCATTCGAGAGATAATTCTCGTGGATCTAGGCCACGAGTGCCATGGTCGGCTGGATTGTTCAATGTGGAAATATGTCTCCATTGTTTTGTTTTGGTTGATACTGCAATTTCTCTGAGTCGGTTTGCAATATATACAGGTTGTTTTTTGGAAGACCAAATCCAATCAAGGACTACCGGACTATCAGTCCAGAATAGAGTTTTGTCAATTGCGAAAGAGGACTCTTTCACGATTGTAGAATGTAGCCTAACTCCAATTGCTGTAGCTTCGAGTTCAGGTTTGGGTTGCTTGTTTGCTTTATTGGAACAACTTTACAATTCCCAATCAGGAAACAAGTTTCTGTTACCTTTGAATGGTTGTGTGTTATTCGCAGGTACGCTACAGCTGCCATCGCAGCTGTTGAGGCATCAATTAATATGTGTAATTCAGCACTGCTCTCAGAGTATCGAAGATTTGTTAGTGTTCTGGTAAGATGTACTTCAGGCATTTCGAATTATGAATCTAGTATTTTCTGAAGTCTTCTGCTTGTTTGTATCGGTAGTGGTTCTTCCCACTTTTTCCCAAGTTTCCAAAGTTCTTGGAGAAGGATTTTGAAACGGATTGTCAAAGGTGACAGTATGCCGAGAGGGTCAAATATCGAGCATACAAGGCTAAAGATCTTCCTCTGAGTATACCCAATTGCGTCCATTGCAAAATCTGTTAGCGGTTTCATAAGGAGGGTGTCGTTTTTCAGATTCCACTTCTGCCCAAGGACTCTGACAACTTCACTGTTTTCTTCAATGTCATGTGTTGGTATGTTTTTCAGAACATCGGGTTCATTAGAAACAAATTTTGTGCGGCGGAAACCGCCTTCCTAGAGACTCTGAATCGTTTGCTGCTTTCTCTTTGTGGCAATCGCTACCGTATCACGGGACTGGATGTAATCATCTATATAAAAATGACTTTTGACGGCTCTGACTGCGTCGGGATATTTATCTCCGTTTTTATCAACGCAATGATTCAAAACATAGATCGCGCAGGATGGGGAGCAGGTAGCGCCAAAAATTAGTCTTGTAAACTGATAGTGTTGGATTTCTTTGTCGTTCATCCACAGGAAGCGAAGCGCTGATTGGTCAGTTTGGTTGATAGCAATTTGCGTAAACATGCCTTCGATGTCCGCGAGGACTGCAATTTGATTTTCACGAATGCGCATAAGGACTCCAAGTAGGCTATTAAGTAGGTCAGGACCTGTTAACAAGTTGGTGTTTAGTGATTGTCCGCGGAACCTAGAGGCGGCGTTTGCGACGCGCCGAACCTTGCAGGGCTTGTTAAGATTCTCAACTGGGTGATGTAAGAGATACCAGATTCGATCCGGCGGTGGATCTTGCATCTCAACTGGTTTAACGTAGTTTGTTTCCAAGTCAATATGCAGAGTTTTCTTATAGTTATCACGAAATTGAGGATTACGCTCGAGTCGCCTATTCAAGCTTTTGACTTGAATGAGGGCGGAAAAACAATTATTTTCCAAATTTGAGTTTTCTTTCCAAGGCAATTTAATTTCACATCTTTGTCCATTGAAATTAATTGAGTCTTTCATTATCTGGATAAGTTTTTGATCAAGAGGAGATGATGGCTTTCTGTCTGGTTGAACTCCTTTGGATTCAATTCTCCGGAACTGTTGGACTAGTTCGTCTACCTCGGGTTCGTCCATTCGGTTCCTTGAAACTTGAAAGACGAAGGCTTTGTTTGGCAGATTGGAGTTTTTAGGATGGTTGTTTGTGAAACAATTTTCGTATTCACCGGCTAGTGCCAACCTAACTTAGTTTTGACACCAAACGGTTGATGTTGATTTCCTTGAATAACATGAGTGTGATAGGTGAAAGCAAAGGCGTTAACACCAAGGAGGGCGCCGAGTTTGCCATCGGCAATATAAGGAAAGTGAATATGGCGTAGGTTGTTAAATGCATCGCAAATTTGATTCAATTGGAAAACATTTGCGGCACTGATCTTTAAAGATGGTGTGCTGTATGCTCGAGAGAGTTCAAAGGAAATCTCTGATGATTTGTAAGGAGTAATGGTGACTGGTTCGTTTATTTTAGAGAGAGTCGTGTTAACTTCAGTGATAAGGAACTGAAGAGGAACTGATTGTTGAGAGTCGCAAGGAAGCTCCAGATATTTTGAAATGGCACCCAGAACAAAACCACATTGACTACGAGGATCAATTAAGGCATATGTATTGAAGGCTTTATTTCCTTTCAGAAATGAGACGGGGATGAGTTGAAGCTGCTCATACCAGTTTTTTGATGCATCGCGACTCTGGTTGATGCTAAAAGACTGATTGGTACTGCTTCCATTTAGATTTCGTCTTTGAGGGTTGGTTTGGTTTTGACCGTTGAAGGATTGCCCGTGGCGGCTGTTTGAATTCTTATTCTGCAGGCTTTTTGTCTGAGAACTGATCGTATTTTCAACCGCTGTCTTGTTGTTTGACGAAACAGTAGGCTGATGTTTTTGTGCGTTTTCTGTTGAAAGAACTTCGGTTCGACGTTTGATTTGTTTTAATGGGTCAAGCAATGTTGTATGAAGGAAACCACTGCATACTTGGCATCGTTTAGTTGACGGACATGTCTGTTTGTGCTGTTTATTGCTAAGACAATTCGTACACAAACTGTTTTTTGCTAACAATGCTGTATCTCTCCCTAGGAGGACAAAGCTGGTATTCAGGGCAAACTGCAAGGCTGTGATTACTTTTGCATTTTTCGAAAGATCTGTTTGCGTGGAAACTCTTCGGAGAAGAATTGGTTGACTGCGGCTGCAGACTCTGTTGCAATTGATGCTTTTGGTTCCTGTCCTGATAAACAACAAGAGAGTTTAAAGGTTGTGATGTATAGTTTATGTAAGCTGTACTAGCGTTGAAGTTTGAGCTTCCAAACTTTTTCGAATTGGGGAATGTGTTTCTCGTGGGGTTTTCCCGGTTAACTTTTTCATAAAATTGAGCTTGGTGACAGTGCGACAGTGAGACAGTGCTCGGTCCACTTAAGGATGAGACAGTGCTCGGTCCACTTAAGGATGAGGTTGTGTGGAACCCCTTTTCGTTGGCTTTTTTCAATAGCGTTGTTGATTGAAGGTCTGCTATCAAACCAAGGTATTGGAATGCCTGAACAAGTCTTTCCAAAAAGGACGAAAAGGCAAAAAAGCTTTGCTTGTTCTGATGATTGACTTGCCAATTTTCTAGTTGGTTGACAAAGGCATTAACCACGATGGTTCGGTAACCGAAGTGATTTATCAGCTCGTTTTAGGCTGTCTGGTGATACGAAGGGTCGCAAGAAAACGCGTTTATCAAGTCTTTGGCTTTTCGTGACACAGAATTCTGTAGATACGTTCTTCGGTGTGTATCTGTGATTGATGTGTTATAGTGGATAATATTGTAGAAATTGTTAATCCATTCATGGAAGTGGAGAGGATCTCCATTAAAATTTTGTAACTTCAGTGGAAGTAATTTAATAGTATGTTTATAATCAGGATTTGTCAATTGTGTAACAGTGTTGAAATTAGCATTTGGTGCATTGGCGTGTGAGTTGTTCACAATTAAATTGCTTGGCTCATTGTTTGAATGACAAAATTGGTTTTGTTTTGCGTTGTTTCCGTGTCTGTGAGTCAACGAATTTTGGTACATTTGCAACGAAGGGCGTTGAAGATGCTGGAAAGTCAGGGGTAGTTTGACTTTAATAAGTTTGCAGATTGTTAAGCAAAAATGTTGGTTGTGAGCGGAGTCAGGCCACAAGTTCTTCGTCCGTTTGTTTCTGAGTGTAACTCTGAGTAGGAAGTGATGAAAATTGCAAAGCAGTTTGATTAGGAAACTGATTGCGGTTTTGTGGAAACAAACTGTTATTAGGCTGCTAAAACAGTTGAGTATTCTGTTGTTCAGATGGGAGAACAACACTTTTTTGTTGAGTTACTTGCTCAGCATTCGTTGCATTTGTGTACTGCGGATTTTGTAATGAATGTTTTTCGCAACAACACTTGACTGATTTTTTGTTGGCTAGGGGAAACTATTCGCATTTGTTGGAAATTGAGTGAGGTTCTGACTTCCTGAGTTAAAATTCTTGCTTGAGCTGCAATCAGTTTCTTGAGCAAAAGCCTGCAATGACTGCTGTTGAATAACAGGATTTGATTTGCCTTTGTTATATCTAGCAATTTGTTCCTTTTGGGTATCATGACAAGCTTGATTTGGTGTTTGAAATTTGAATCTATTTTCAGTCACTAGTTTTGAGAATAAATGCTCATTAATGCTGAACTTAGGGAAATTTGAAGCACAATATTCTGATTTAGCTGTAATACTGTCGCTTGAAATGCTCAGGTTAGTTATAGGTGGCAAAAGTTTTATCAAATGGTTTTCATTTGCTTCAATGTTGTTGAGAGTGATCGGGGATGTGTGGAGAATGTGGGGTGGCAAGCTTGTATGGTTATTAGGGTAGACAGTGGCATATTTAGTGTCATCAGTTGCACTGTTAAAGACAAGTGTATCATGAGCTTGTGTGGAAAGATTGTGAACGTGGTTATCAGTTCCTGCAAGATTATGTTCTTGCTGACTGATTTCCAAGTTTTGCATTTCTGCTGGTCTTTGGTGAGCGCCAAGAACGCGTTCGAAGCTTATTTGTGGAGCAGTTGACGGTTGCGGAAAAAGTGTTGGTCTTCCTGGTCGAGGCGGGATAGCAGGAGGCTGAATTGGGTTGGCTGTGCTGTTTTTCTGTTGTTCCAGGTTACATCGGAGCTGGTTGTCTTCATTGATGTCCATTGAGATGGGCGTTGATTGTTGAGATCGGTTTCCTCTGCTTGAAATCATGCTGACATCATCTCTGATCCGTTGGGAGGACTGGCTCAGTTGACCATCATCGTACAAAAGATCAACTTGCAACTGTAGTTCGTTAAGACGGTTGATTAGTTTGGTTTGTCTGCTCAGAATTGATGTTGCTGTATTCTGATGAGGCTGCTGCTTCATCACGTTCTGCGACATCTCCTTGAGTTCCTTTTCGTTTGCTCTGGTTCGTTCAATCAGCAGAGACAAGGATCGAAAACTCTTTCTTTGCTGAATGGTTTTCTCCAAAAGGTCGAGCTGGTTTTTAATGCCCATTTCTGTCGCTTTAAACAAGTTGATGGCAAACTGGCATTCAGCAGTGATCTGCTTAGACATCTTGCTGCTTGTTGTGTTCTGTTGACCGTTTGATGCTGTTGTAGACGTGACGCTGAAATTCTTTATTGAAGGTAAAAAACGGCTTAAAGAACCGGGGCGACGCAAATTTTGATGTAAAAGTTGTCTAAGGTTTGAATGCTAATGATCCTAGTTTTTTATTGTTAAAAAACCAGCGACGCAACTTTTCTCAAAAACGGATGTCCTAGGATGTGTTTTGTTTGCTAAATCTAGCTTTTTAGCACTAAAAACAAATTTGAAAACTTTTCCGAACGTTCGCGCGCTTTATTCGACTTTTGTTCAACAGACCTAAAAAATTGCTTGTTTTTTGTTGAAAAAAATACAAGTTTTGCTCAAATAGCTTGCTTTGGCTGTTTCAACTAATGTGTTTGGTTACTTTGATTGAGATGAAACTTGTGCTTTGATACAAAATTGCAGTTGAAACGATATTAGACAAGAACCCGAATAATTGTTACATTATACAATTTTTTCTTTAAAACCTGACAAAAGTTCTCGACAAATAGCTAATGATCTACCAACAGACCTAAAAACTACCAGAAAATTTCTCTTATTTCCCTGACCCTAACCGTAAAGATTAGCGATTAAAATCTGACAGACTTTTCCGTAATATTATAAGAAGCAAATTTCTTTTTGTTTTCTTTTTCAGGAGTTCTTTTTTTCGTCGGCTAAAACCTGAGAACTTGTTTTAAATGAGATGCGTGTAGGCAACAAGGGCTACGAGAAGAACACAAAAGGTGGAAGAACCTTAATAAACCACAAGAAGCTTGAAAACTTTGTAGAAACTGTAACTTTCGTATTTTCTGAAAACTTTTTTTTACTCCAACTCTTTGTTAATCTGAGTGATCTAGTGCCCTCCTGTGGTGCTTCTAGTGCCCTCCAAACTCATAATATTAGACCAATTTTTCATTTATGGCTAGATTTTCAAAGAATTGATTGATATGAAGTCTGAGATCTCTTTGTGAAAAGGAATCCGTTTTGATGTTGAAAAAAAATCAAAGATCGGTACTTTCTGAAACCGTTATTTTCTTCCTCTCAGTATGGCTACATCTGAAACCCTAGGGCTAAGGGACTTCGCAGACGGCAACGTCTGAGACCGAGGACTTCTGCAAAAAATACGTTTTTTCAAAAAACAATTTTTGCTCTTTTTTGTTTTTTGGTGGGTATGGCAAGGTTTTTTCAGTTATTTTTGACAAATTAAGTTTTTTAAGCTAATTTCTGTTGAAAAAACCTCACAGGAGAATTTAAGGAAAGGTTTTTGGATTCTGATAATTTTTTCCATAATAAAATGAAGCGGGTAGCTTAAAAAACGCTTTTTGATTTTATCTGGCCAAAAACGTTTTTTTTTCCGTCAGTTTTCGTTTTTGTAAAACTAAAGGATGTTATCCAAGTAATGACCTTCTTGGTTCTGTGACAACTAGCTCAAAATGGAGTTTGAACTATGGAATAAAGATTATATAAGAATATCAGGCCAAGAATTTAAAGTAGATTTTTCGGCATTCAGTTGTCACAAACGAATTTTTTGTCAACTTTCGTTTCTGAACAGCTAATTGAATTTATCCAATTAATGACATTTATGAATTAACAACAGGTTCAAAAGTGAGGTTGAACTATTAAAAGTAGATTCTATGAGAATATCAGGCTAGGAATTTGATGAACGTTTTTTGAATTTCTGTTTTCAAAAACGTTTTTTTTCAATTTTTGTTTCTGAATAGCTAATTGAATTTATGCAATTAATGATCTTTCTGGTTCATTAACGGTATGTTCAATAGTGAGGTTGAACTTTTAAAAGTAGATTCTATGAGAACATCAGGCTAAAAAAATTGATGAACGTTTTTTTAATTTCTGTTTCAGGAGTGCTTTTTTTTGTCGGCTAAAACCGGAGAACTTGTTTTAAATGCGATGCGTGTAGGCAACAAGGGCTACGAGAAGAACACAAAAGGTGGAAGAACCTTAATAAACCACAAGAAGCTTGAAAACTTTGTAGAAACTGTAACTTTCGTATTTTCTGAAAACTTTTCTTTTCTCCAACTCTTTGTTAATCTGAGTGATCTTGTGGTGCTTCTAGTGCCCTCCAAACTCATAACATTAGACCAATTTTTCATATATGGCTAGATTTTCAAAGAATTGATTGATATGAAGTCTGCGATCTCTTTGTGAAAAGGAATCCGTTTTGATGTTGAAAAAAAATCAAAGATCGATAATTTCTGAAACCGTTATTTTCTTCCTCTCAGTATGGTTACGACTGAAACCATAGGGCTAAGGGACTTCGCAGACGGCAACGTCTGCGACCGAGGAATTCTGCAAAAAATATGTTTTTTCAAAAAACAATTTTTGCTCTTTTTTGTTTTTTGGTGGGTATGGCAAGACTTTTCAGTTATTTTTGACAAATCAAGTTTTTTTTAGCTAATTTCTGTTGAAAAAAAACTCACAGGAGACTTTAGGGGAAGGTTTTTGGATTATGATAATTTTTTCCATAATAAAATGAAGCGGGTAGCTTAAAAAACGCTTTTTGATTTTATCTGGCCAAAAACGTTTTTTTTTCGTCAGTTTTCGTTTTTGTAAAACTAAAGGATGTTATCCAAGTAATGACCTTCTTGGTTCTGTGACAACTAGCAAAATTGAAAACAAAATTGAGTTTGAACTATGGAATAAAGATTATATAAGAACATCAGGCCAAGAATTTAAAGTAGGTTTTTCGGAATTCAGTTGTCACAAATGAATTTTTTGTCAACTTTCGTTTCTGAACAGCTAATTGAATTTATCCAATTAATGACCTTAATGAATTAACAACAGGTTCAAAAGTGAGGTTGAACTATTAAAAGTAGATTCTATGAGAATATCAGGCTAGGAATTTGATGAACGTTTTTTGAATTTCTGTTTTGAAAAACGTTGTTTTCAATTTTCGTTTCTGAATAGCTAATTGAATTTAATGCAATTAATGATCTTTCTGGTTCATTAACAGTAAGTTCAATAGTGAGGTTGAACTTTTAAAAGTAGATTCTATGAGAACATCAGGCTAAAAAATTGATGAACGTTTTTTTTAATTTCTGTTCTCAAAAACGTTTTTCCCGACAATTTGCGTTTCTGAATAGCTAATTGAATTTATACAATTAATGACCTTTCTGGTTCATTAACAGTAAATTCAATAGTGAGGTTGATTTATTAAAAGTAGATTCTATGAGAGTATCAGGCTAAAAAATTGATGAACGTTTTTTGAATTTCTCTTTTCAAAAACGTTTTTTTTTGTCAATTTTCGTTTTTGAACAGCTAATTGAATTTACACAGTTAATGACCTTTCTCGTCCATTAACAGTAAGTTCAATAGTGAGGTTGAACTATTAAAAGTAGATTCTATGAGAGTATCAGGCTAAAAACTTGATGAACGTTTTTTTAATTTCTGTTTTCAAAACGTTTTTCTCGACAATTTGCGTTTCTGAATAGCTAATTGAATTTATACAATTATTGACCTTTCTGGTTCATTAACAGTAAGTTCAATAGTAAGGTTGATTTATTCAAAGTAGATTCTATGAGAATATCAGGCTAAAAAATTGACGAACGTTTTTTGAATATCTGTTTTCAAAAACGTTTTTTTCGTCAATTTTCGTTTTTGAATAGCTAATTGAATTTATGCAATTAATGATCTTTCTGGTTCATTAACGGTATGTTCAATAGTGAGGTTGAACTTTTAAAAGTAGATTCTATGAGAACATCAGGCTAAAAAAATTGATGAACGTTTTTTTAATTTCTGTTTCAGGAGTGCTTTTTTTTGTCGGCTAAAACCGGAGAACTTGTTTTAAATGCGATGCGTGTAGGCAACAAGGGCTACGAGAAGAACACAAAAGGTGGAAGAACCTTAATAAACCACAAGAAGCTTGAAAACTTTGTAGAAACTGTAACTTTCGTATTTTCTGAAAACTTTTCTTTTCTCCAACTCTTTGTTAATCTGAGTGATCTTGTGGTGCTTCTAGTGCCCTCCAAACTCATAACATTAGACCAATTTTTCATATATGGCTAGATTTTCAAAGAATTGATTGATATGAAGTCTGCGATCTCTTTGTGAAAAGGAATCCGTTTTGATGTTGAAAAAAAATCAAAGATCGATAATTTCTGAAACCGTTATTTTCTTCCTCTCAGTATGGTTACGACTGAAACCATAGGGCTAAGGGACTTCGCAGACGGCAACGTCTGCGACCGAGGAATTCTGCAAAAAATATGTTTTTTCAAAAAACAATTTTTGCTCTTTTTTGTTTTTTGGTGGGTATGGCAAGACTTTTCAGTTATTTTTGACAAATCAAGTTTTTTTTAGCTAATTTCTGTTGAAAAAAAACTCACAGGAGACTTTAGGGGAAGGTTTTTGGATTATGATAATTTTTTCCATAATAAAATGAAGCGGGTAGCTTAAAAAACGCTTTTTGATTTTATCTGGCCAAAAACGTTTTTTTTTCGTCAGTTTTCGTTTTTGTAAAACTAAAGGATGTTATCCAAGTAATGACCTTCTTGGTTCTGTGACAACTAGCAAAATTGAAAACAAAATTGAGTTTGAACTATGGAATAAAGATTATATAAGAATATCAGGCCAAGAATTTAAAGTAGGTTTTTCGGAATTCAGTTGTCACAAATGAATTTTTTGTCCACTTTCGTTTCTGAACAGCTAATTGAATTTATCCAATTAATGACCTTAATGAATTAACAACAGGTTCAAAAGTGAGGTTGAACTATTAAAAGTAGATTCTATGAGAATATCAGGCTAGGAATTTGATGAACGTTTTTTGAATTTCTGTTTTGAAAAACGTTGTTTTCAATTTTCGTTTCTGAATAGCTAATTGAATTTATGCAATTAATGACCTTTCTGGTTCTTTAACAGTAAGTTCAATAGTGAGGTTGAACTTTTAAAAGTAGATTCTATGAGAACATCAGGCTAAAAAATTGATGAACGTTTTTTTTAATTTCTGTTCTCAAAAACGTTTTTCCCGACAATTTGCGTTTCTGAATAGCTAATTGAATTTATACAATTAATGACCTTTCTGGTTCATTAACAGTAAATTCAATAGTGAGGTTGATTTATTAAAAGTAGATTCTATGAGAGTATCAGGCTAAAAAAATGATGAACGTTTTTTGAATTTCTCTTTTCAAAAACGTTTTTTTTTGTCAATTTTCGTTTTTGAACAGCTAATTGAATTTACACAGTTAATGACCTTTCTCGTCCATTAACAGTAAGTTCAATAGTGAGGTTGAACTATTAAAAGTAGATTCTATGAGAGTATCAGGCTAAAAACTTGATGAACGTTTTTTTAATTTCTGTTTTCAAAACGTTTTTCTCGACAATTTGCGTTTCTGAATAGCTAATTGAATTTATACAATTATTGACCTTTCTGGTTCATTAACAGTAAGCTCAATAGTAAGGTTGATTTATTCAAAGTAGATTCTATGAGAATATCAGGCTAAAAAATTGACGAACGTTTTTTGAATTTCTGTTTTCAAAAACGTTTTTTTCGTCAATTTTCGTTTTTGAACAGCTAATTGAATTTATACAATTAATGACCTTTCTCGTTCTTTAACAGTAAGTTCAATAGTGAGGTTGAACTATTAAAAGTAGATTCTATGAGAAAATCAGGATAAGAATTTGATGAACGTTTTTTGAATTTCTGTTTTCAAAAACATTTTTCTCGACAGTTTGCCTTTCTGAATAGCTAATTGAATTTATACAATTAATGACCTTTCTGGTTCATTAACAGTAACTTCAATAGTGAGGTTGAACCATTAAAAGTAGATTCTATGAGAATATCAGGCTAAAAAACTGATGAATAATTTTTGAATTTGTTTTCAAAAACGTTTTTTTAGTCAAATTTCGTTTCTGAATAGCTAATTGAATTTATCCAATTAATGACCTTTCTGGTTCATTATCAATAAATTCAAAAGGGAGGTTGAACTATTAAAAGTAGATTCTATGTGAATATCAGGCTAAGAATTTGATGAACGTTTTTTGAATTTCTGCTTTCAAAAACGTTTTTCTCGACAATTTTCGTTTCTGAATAGCTAATTGAATTTATACAATTAATGACCTTTCTGGTTCATTAACAGTAAGTTCAGTAGTGAGGTTGAACTATTAAAAGTAGATTCTATGAGAATATGAAGCTAATGATTTGATGAACGTTTTTGAATTTCTGTTTTCAAAAACGTTTTTCTCGACAATTTGCGTTTCTGAATAGCTAATTGAATTTATAAAATTAATAACCTTTCTGGATCATTAACAGTAAGTTCAATAGTGAGGCTGAACCATTAAAAGTAGATTCTATGAGAATATCAGGCTAAAAAACTGATGAATAATTTTTGAATTTGTTTTCAAAAACGTTTTTTTAGTCAAATTTCGTTTCTGAATAGCTAATTGAATTTATCCAATTAATGACCTTTCTGGTTCATTATCAATAAATTCAAAAGGGAGGTTGAACTATTAAAAGTAGATTCTATGTGAATATCAGGCTAAGAATTTGATGAACGTTTTTTGAATTTCTGCTTTCAAAAACGTTTTTCTCGACAATTTTCGTTTCTGAATAGCTAATTGAATTTATACAATTAATGACCTTTCTGGTTCATTAACAGTAAGTTCAGTAGTGAGGTTGAACTATTAAAAGTAGATTCTATGAGAATATGAAGCTAATGATTTGATGAACGTTTTTGAATTTCTGTTTTCAAAAACGTTTTTCTCGACAATTTGCGTTTCTGAATAGCTAATTGAATTTATAAAATTAATAACCTTTCTGGATCATTAACAGTAAGTTCAATAGTGAGGTTGAACTATTAAAAGTATATTCTATGAGAATATCAGGCTAAGAATTTGATGAACGTTTTTTGAATTTCTGTTTTCAAAAACGTTTTTTTTTTCAATTTTTGTTTCTGAATAGCTAATTGAATTTATGCAATTAATGATCTTTCTGGTTCATTAACGGTATGTTCAATAGTGAGGTTGAACTTTTAAAAGTAGATTCTATGAGAACATCAGGCTAAAAAAATTGATGAACGTTTTTTTAATTTCTGTTTCAGGAGTGCTTTTTTTGTCGGCTAAAACCGGAGAACTTGTTTTAAATGCGATGCGTGTAGGCAACAAGGGCTACGAGAGGAACACAAAAGGTGGAAGAACCTTAATAAACCACAAGAAGCTTGAAAACTTTGTAGAAACTGTAACTTTCGTATTTTCTGAAAACTTTTCTTTTCTCCAACTCTTTGTTAATCTGAGTGATCTTGTGGTGCTTCTAGTGCCCTCCAAACTCATAACATTAGACCAATTTTTCATATATGGCTAGATTTTCAAAGAATTGATTGATATGAAGTCTGCGATCTCTTTGTGAAAAGGAATCCGTTTTGATGTTGAAAAAAAATCAAAGATCGGTAATTTCTGAAACCGTTATTTTCTTCCTCTCAGTATGGTTACAACTGAAACCATAGGGCTAAGGGACTTCGCAGGCGGCAACGTCTGCGACCGAGGAATTCTGCAAAAAATAGGTTTTTTCAAAAAACAATTTTTGCTCTTTTTTTTGGTGGGTATGGCAAGACTTTTCAGTTATTTTTGACAAATCAAGTTTAATTTAGATCATTTCTGTTGAAAAAAAACTCACAGGAGACTTTAGGGGAAGGTTTTTGGATTATGATAATTTTTTCCATAATAAAATGAAGCGGGTAGCTTAAAAAACGCTTTTTGATTTTATCTGGCCAAAAACGTTTTTTTTTCGTCAGTTTTCGTTTTTGTAAAACTAAAGGATGTTATCCAAGTAATGACCTTCTTGGTTCTGTGACAACTAGCAAAATTGAAAACGAAATTGAGTTTGAACTATGGAATAAAGATTATATAAGAATATCAGGCCAAGAATTTAAAGTAGGTTTTTCGGAATTCAGTTGTCACAAATGAATTTTTTGTCAACTTTCGTTTCTGAACAGCTAATTGAATTTATCCAATTAATGACCTTAATGAATTAACAACAGGTTCAAAAGTGAGGTTGAACTATTAAAAGTAGATTCTATGAGAATATCAGGCTAGGAATTTGATGAACGTTTTTTGAATTTCTGTTTTGAAAAACGTTGTTTTCAATTTTCGTTTCTGAATAGCTAATTGAATTTATGCAATTAATGACCTTTCTGGTTCATTAACAGTAAGTTCAATAGTGAGGTTGAACTTTTAAAAGTAGATTCTATGAGAACATCAGGCTAAAAAATTGATGAACGTTTTTTTTAATTTCTGTTCTCAAAAACGTTTTTCCCGACAATTTGCGTTTCTGAATAGCTAATTGAATTTATACAATTAATGACCTTTCTGGTTAATTAACAGTAAGTTCAATAGTGAGGTTGAACTTTTAAAAGTAGATTCTATGAGAATATCAGGCTAGGAATTTGATGAACGTTTTTTGAATTTCTGTTTTCAAAAACGTTTTTCTCGTCAATTTGCGTTTCTGAATAGCTAATTGAATTTATAAAATTAATGATCTTTCTGGTTCATTAACAGTAAGTTCAATAGTGAGGTTGAACTTTTAAAAGTAGATTCTATGAGAACATCAGGCTAAAAAATTGATGAACGTTTTTTTAATTTCTGTTCTCAAAAACGTTTTTCCCGACAATTTGCGTTTCTGAATAGCTAATTGAATTTATACAATTAATGACCTTTCTGGTTAATTAACAGTAAATTCGATAGTGAGGTTGATTTATTAAAAGTAGATTCTATGAGAGTATCAGGCTAAAAATTTGATGAACGTTTTTTTAATTTCTGTTTTCAAAACGTTTTTCTCGACAATTTGCGTTTCTGAATAAATAATTGAATTTATACAATTATTGACCTTTCTGGTTCATTAACAGTAAGTTCAATAGTGAGGTTGATTTATTAAAAGTAGATTCTATGAGAATATCAGGCTAAAAAATTGACGAACGTTTTTTTTGAATTTCTGTTTTCAAAAACGTTTTTTCGTCAATTTTCGTTTTTGAACAGCTAATTGAATTTATACAATTAATGACCTTTCTCGTTCTTTAACAGTAAGTTCAATAGTGAGGTTGAACTATTAAAAGTAGATTCTAAGAGAATATCAGGATAAGAATTTGATGAACGTTTTTTGAATTTCTGTTTTCAAAAACGTTTTTCTCGACATTTTGCCTTTCTGAATAGCTAATTGCATTTATACAATTAATGACCTTTCTGGTTCATTAACAGTAACTTCAATAGTGAGGTTGAACCAATAAAAGTAGATTCTATGAGAATATCAGGCTAAAAAACTGATGAATAATTTTTGAATTTGTTTTCAAAAACGTTTTTTTCGTCAATTTTCATTTCTGAATAGCTAATTGAATTTATCCAATTAATGACCTTTCTGGTTCATTATCAATAAATTCAAAAAGGAGGTTGAACTATTAAAAGTAGATTCTATGTGAATATCAGGCTAAGAATTTGATGAACGTTTTTTGAATTTCTGTTTTCAAAAACGTTTTTCTCGACAATTTTCGTTTCTGAATAGCTAATTGAATTTATACAATTAATGACCTTTCTGTTTCATTAACAGTAAGTTCAGTAGTGAGGTTGAACTATTAAAAGTAGATTCTATGAGAATATGAAGCTAATAATTTGATGAACGTTTTTTGAATTTCTGTTTTCAAAAACGTTTTTCTCGACAATTTGCGTTTCTGAATAGCTAATTGAATTTATAAAATTAATAACCTTTCTGGATCATTAACAGTAAGTTCAATAGTGAGGTTGAACTATTAAAAGTATATTCTATGAGAATATCAGGCTAAGAATTTGATGAACGTTTTTGAATTTCTGTTTTCAAAAACGTTTTTCTCGACAATTTGCGTTTCTGAATAGCTAATTGAATTTATAAAATTAATGACCTTTCTGGTTCATTAACAGTAAGTTCAATAGTGAGGTTGAACTATTAAAAGTAGATTCTATGAGAATATCAGGCTAAAAATTTGATGAACGTTTTTTAAATTTCTGTTTTCAAAAACGTTTTTTTTTCGGCAAATTTCGTTCTAAGGAACAATTTCTTGCACTAAGAAGTTGTCATTGCGTTTGATCAAATTCGACAAGTATGCGTCAAAGAATTTTGCCTAAAAAGCAGTGAAATTTTGATAAAAGTGGAAAAATTTCAGGTTTTGTGTTTTTTTTCTCTTTTTCGACCTGTAAAAGATACTGATTTTGAATTGATCTAACCGGGGAACAGAGTTTCTGGAGGTGACGTCTGAAACCTCGGGCGATCAGCGACGGTGACGTCTGAAACCGTAGTAGAAAAAATCCTCCAGGGGTAACGTCTGACACCCCCCCCCCCCCCCCCCCCCAAAGAAAAAAAAATCGTCCTTCTGGGTAACGTCTGTAACCCAAAAATTTGTCTCCAAAAGTGTCTTTTTCTTTAGGACCTTTGTCTTTTGGTCTTTTCTGTTCTGTATTTCGTGCGTCGCACAGTCTCTGGGCCTCACGTCCTTGCTGTGACAGTTGTTAGGTGATGCCTTTGTGTTGTGCCCAGCACAGAATGTAGAACTGTGGGGAGACTCAAGTCCAACATTTAGGGCCGTAAAGGAAGCTTCTGTCCGGAGAGGGTCACCAATTACTTGATCTCTCTCTCTCTCTCTATATATATATATATATATATATATATATATATATATATATATGGGAATAAGTTTTCTAGTCAAAAGATTATATTGAGTAAAGGTTTTTGTTACAGTTTTTTGATGATTACATATTTGCGGGTAGCCGTTTTCAACTTGTTCAAGGACTTGAGTCAAGTTTTCATGCGCTTGACTTGATTGTTTCACAACAGGAGCAAACGTTTAAAACTGCTCAGCTAATCATAAAAACAGCGATGTAATCCTTCTTGGAGTACTATTTCAAAATTTCCAAACAAAATTTGAAAAATAGTATTTGTAAAGTGAGTAAAGAGCTTTGTTATCTGGAAAAAAACGTTTCCAAGCAGACACCATTGTTACGTTGCAAGCATTCACCAAGCCGTTCATATAGGACATTCATAATGTAAAGTGAGCAAACAGATTTCCTCCTTTCGAATTTCTTGTCTAGCTATATGAAAATTAATAACAAATTATTTCTCCCTAAAATAAAACATAGCTGGTGGCCAGCAAAGTCTCAAATAGCCCACAGAAAATGAGACTGAAAAACAAATTAAAAATGCCGTTGAGATGTCTATTTGATAGATAGACTAACACCTTTCTCTTCTATAAGCTGCTCTCAACTAAATCGAGGCAACCTTATTTGACTTCAAAACCTCAAAGTAAAGTGATAAAAGTCTGTTTGAGAGTGCAAAAATTCTTGGGAGGGATATATTATCTGTAATCAACATTGTATCTACTCCCATTGAATAAAAGATGGCTCCAGTGTTGCCACGCACGCAACGCAGCGATAAATTGCATGCAAGAATAATTGAAAAACAGCTGATTTGAATTGAGCGTGACGTCATATGGCCGTAACAAAAAAATTTTGCCGATAAAAGAAAGAAAGTCCTGACATACAAACCCAGAAAAAGAATTAATTCATAAATACTCCTCGAACTAACCAGCAGACAAACTGAACATGATAAATGAAGTAGGCAAGCATAGTTCTACAAAAAAGAGAAAAAAATGGTATTTAAAAAAGATACTTTGCAATTAAAACGTTGATTACAAAAATATTTGAGCAAAAACATAAGTGAGCAACAACAGAAAACTTAAAAAGTAGTAAAAAAAACTGCTAGAGGCTAGCAGAGACAGGCAAAATAAAAAAAATACCAAATTAAACTATGAAATTTGCAAAAAAAATACTGATTACCCGCTAGAGCTTTTTAGCGTTAACGTAATCAAAACAACAACGGTAACGCCAAAATCTAAACATGAGCGCAGCACCAAAATAAGCACAACAACTGTTTCACAATTTAGGATCATTATAGAAATTATAGAAATTACTTAATAACAAATTCAAGACACTTGAGAAAAAAACTACTAACAAAAACCACAAACCTGGGAATTATTTCCCATACGTACGCTTTCAAAATCAATTTTAACCAGTTAAAATCGACAACACGACTACTTTGCAGGCTTACAGAACAGAAAACTGATCGAAAACATAACAGACAAAAACGGGGCGAATATGGCAAAAAAGGGGGCAAATCTGGCTTCCAATACGAAAACCAAAAAACCAGACGTATAACTTCAAATAATCAGACAAATAAAAAACAAAGACCACATAAATAACTTCTGGCTCGCACATGACATCTATAAATTTTGATCAAGTCAATTAAAGACCCGTCTGACAAAAAAACGGCCCTTTTAACATCCTCTTCGGTAGCTCGTAAACATGGTATTCAGATCCCCCAACATGCATTTTTGGCTCTCTTCAAACATGGTCCTTTATCATTCATACGTTTAATATATTTGATAAATTGAAATCCGCGAATCAAAGAGTCAAACCATTTCAAAATGTAAAGCAATGCTCAGAAATCAATTGTAAGTATTTCATGTAAAGTCAAACTTTTATTTGTGGCAAAATAAAAAATAAATTTACTAGTTGTTCTTTTGAATCTCAAAAAATGTTGCTTGCTTGATTGCTACCACCCTCCACATTCCAATTTGAAAATCAGGTTGTTGAGATTTATCTAGCTTGAGGAGTTTGTCCCGGGCGGTCAGTTGTTGTGTCATTAGTATATTCTAGCTGGCCGCACTCCTTCTGATTAGTTGTTTAAGTGCAAATGTGGGTGAACGAGATGGTAGCGGCCTTTAGGCACTGCCATCGCATTGATTTAGATTCTCGTACAGATTTTCAAAAATTTTCAAAGTTTTTTTTTCAAGGAAGACAGCACTATTTGAAGGCTTGTAACCAATACTCCGTCTCTGAG
Organism: Convolutriloba macropyga; assembly: GCF_964194025.1. Lineage (NCBI taxonomy): Eukaryota > Metazoa > Xenacoelomorpha > Acoela > Convolutidae > Convolutriloba > Convolutriloba macropyga. The sequence continues at coordinate 26,384,841 of NC_134469.1, read as the reverse complement.
GGAAACATGATGTGGTACAAGCCCCACGTGCATGCCCTCAGTTGCTTTCGCAATGGAATAAAACTTTAAAAATGATAAAATTCGCAATGAGTTTCTTTTGCTCTTTTCAGTATCAAAAATTACTTAGACTTACCTTTGGTCTGGGGAACAAGTCTCGTTAACAAGTATCAGGACTGGGGAACATTTTTTCGGATCAATGGGAAAATTTTCATAGAATTAAACTAATTATTTTTATTGATTTCTCATGTATTCAAAATGACTGCAATGAGTCTAGGCAACACTTGGTAATGTTGCTTGAGCAAATTCAAATTTTGAACTTTGAACTTAGAAAAAAATTGGGTAAAAAATTTAAAGTTTTCAATAATTGTTTTTAAAAGCTTCTCTGAAAGCTTTCGTCTGTTTTGAAGTACATGCCTAAGTATAAGTCATAGGACTTCTGTTTTTTCTTTACAAATGATTGCTACAAGTTTTAGTTTCGAAAATAGAGCTTTAGAAAAACTGCCATATTTTTTGACGGCGGACAGATTTCCCTTTGATGAAAAAAGTGAAAAAAATCAATAATTTATGATAAAAAGACCATTTTTAAAAAGACCATTTAAGACCAAAAGACCAATAAAAAAATCCATAAAAAATCGTTCAGAGTTTTACAGTTTTATAAAAACTGCAACACGTTAACCGAAAACTGTTTCCCAATGCAAAAATAATCATTTCATTCTACTCTCATTAAAAAATGCGTTAAAATTTACACGAAAGAAGATATAGAAAAATCATAAAAATTGGGCGAAATTTAGCCCAAAAACCCGTCAAGAAGTCATTCAATCAAAAACTTTACTAAGAGACTTTTGCTTCCCTTGGGCTTAGGAGGCCACAATCAAAAAAATTAGGGAATGTTATCACGATGATTTCATTATCCTATTTTTTTTTTGGAAAAGGTCGGTATATATACGAATGTGTTTTAAGATGGGGCGGGGCCCCGAGCCCGCCCCTACGTTTTCACGATGCGAATGCGGCGGCCCCCAGCTTCGAAATTGGGAAGGAAATTATCACATATCCTCATTGCCATTCAGCGATCCATCAGACTTTTCAACAATTCTACCCGCCTATAACTGATTTTCAGGATTCTCCTGATGCAAATGCGCTTAATCAACCCAAGTCAATTGAAAAATATCACTGCTGGAAGATTTATTTTGTCACTCGCAGACTTCAAAGAATCATTTTTATTAGCTGTTTTAATGCAGTTAAAACATAGACGGCAGATTGCCGTAATAGCTGCAAAGGACACCTTTGTCAAGTCGAATATAGATAGCAACATATACAGAATTGAATTGATGCAGTCGCCAACCTTTTAATGACTTTATTGGTCAGCATGCTTTATTATTATTAACAGTGCCCATTAAATGGGATTTCTATAGTCACCTTGATAGAGGTTAGAGTAATCTGATGTGACATTAACCAATTTAGACATCATTTAGAGGGTGAGGTAAATCAGTTATGGTTAAAAAGATGCCGGAAGACTCCGGAATCAGCTCGAAGTAATATAACGTAAACCTTAGCCAAAAACTAACTGATAAAATTATTAATATCATTATGCCGTTGAATTTGTAACAAACCGAGGAAACCAATGGTCAGGGAAAAAGTAAAATTTGAATTGTTTTGCTTGAAAACTTTTGAAGTGTTTTGAAATTATGAAAAGTTTTGCTTGGAAACTCAAGTTGCAACTCCAGATGCATTGTTTATAATATATTGTCTGTTATGACTTAATTGTGTTCAACAAAATAAAATCAGCAGGTGGGAAAATATAACCAACAATACATCAAAAAAGGAAAAAAAACCGAGCAAAAAGAGAAGAATTTTATAAATTATTTTATAAAATTCCCTTCACTTGAGAATTTGGAAGTCTCAATGACTTCTCTCGACACACACACAAAAAAGTCCCTGTTTATTTATTGAGCACTAAAACGACACCCAAACGCACGGAATAACATTGAAAACATGAGCAAGCAGTAGAAAAGTACAAAATAAAGCAAATTGATTAATTTAAATCTGGACTACATGTGTTATCAAATCTTCAATTGATTTCACTCAGTAATAATATCCCTAGTGCTAACCTAATTTAAACAATTCAAGACGACAAAACAATTTGAAAGGCAGGAGAAACAGAAGAATTAGACGAAAAAAAAGAAGAAGAAAGCAAAAAACTCATATTTAGCTTTTTTGCTTCTACTAAAATCAACTTAAATTGATATTGAAAAACCTAAAAGGCCATAAATATCAATAAAATCTGATTGCAATCCAAAAAATTAACCAAGACAAAATAATTTTTAAAAAGAGTACGAAAAACGCGTCTAAAAAGACGAAAACATTAAAACAGCTGAAGATTTCATATAAAACTCTAATTTATCGATTCAAAACTGTTACCAAATGTAAAACTGTTTCTTAATATGGCATAGAAAACCACTTTTCACAAAAGTAATGTAAAGACTAAAAAACATGCTTTGTACCTGCCGCATGTGACCAAAATACTTCGCTCGCTTAGCAAAAAATTTTTCGACTTTTTTTTTTCCTTTTTTTCGATAGCTTATATGGAAAAAAAACACGATTCTCGCTTCTCTTCACTCTCCATGTTTGTTCATCAACAAAAAAATCAACATTTTCGCACGTGCGGTCTTGACTTTAACATCCATACAGTTTCAGAACAACTGGGCCAATTAAAAAAAACGACTCGATCATGTCTCCGCCAAAAAGCAGCCTGTCAAATAACTAGTTTTTGATATCAGTGTGCACGAAAGAAAAAAAGACTATTTTAATTGAAATTAAAATAAATTGAACTAATTATTTAAACAAAATCAATTAATTTTTCAGATGGTACCAGTACAAATAGAGTTGAAAAACAAAATTTCAAGTAATCGAGACAATTTAATTGCTCATGTGATCCGGTAGTTCAGTCTCTGATGCTGAGGTTCCGTATGGAGTATAAGTTGTAGTTACGCTTTGCGTATTTTGTAATAAATCTCCACGTGGAGTAAGGTTGACGCTTACTCCTGATCTATTAATTACTCCCGGTGATCTTGTCTCCGGGGGAGTTGTTCTATGGATGAATATGAGATCTCTATTTTGGAATCTATTATAGTTGTGAACAACTATGTTATATAAGCTTGCTGAATATCTAGGTAAAAAGAATTCACGCTTTAACACTTCAATTGTCTGACCACGAACACGACCGTTTCTTAGCGTGTCTATTTTCGTCTGCAATAACTTTATAGTGTGACTCATTGTCACTCTGCGTGACCTGTCTAGCAGGCGTTGAAATGAACGTTAACAACTCTTTCTCCGTTTGGAGATTATGAATATGTACAGTGCATTAGTTATATAACATATGATATATCAGAGTTTATAATTTAATACTTTTAAAACTTGGTTTCGATAATACTGAGCAGTCTCTGTATGTCACATCCCCCTCCACGATAAAATTTCATGAGTGTGGAAATTTATTCAGTTCAATGATGTCATCTTCATTCAGATCTGAGATTGAGTCAGACCGTATTGATGATGGGGGTGTGCAGTAAATTGACGAATTGGGTGGACTTTTGATGGGGTCTGTTTGGCTCTTTTGTTGCAATGATGTTTCCTGTATGTCTTGGGTATTGTCCGTTTCGTTTTTCAGTTCCACTTGGAGTGCAGCTTGTGATGACTTTGGAACTATTTTACCGCAATCCATGTTTGAGTTGTTATTAAATGAATTGGATGAGTCCAAGTATATTATCTCTGGTTTCTTGATCGAGATAATAGCGCTATAATCGACTTGCGACTGGTCTACTTTGGATGTGTCTGTAGATCTATTGATGTTTGATTTGATCTTTTTCATTGCGTTGTCTATGCGTGTGGTGCTTCGGGATAGGTCGTCGTGGATAGTTCCGAATACGTTTCGTTCTCCGCATGGAGCTAGTGTTGTGCTACTGGTTATGGGTGGGCTTTCAGGACTTGTTACCATGAAATCCGAAGGCTCGTTACTGGTATGTATCACGTGTTGTGGTTGTCCTGGTTCTTCGGAGTCAATTAGATGTGTTTGGATGCTGATTGGTGGTGGTACGTCAACATTGAATATGAGGAATGATCTGTTGGAGACTTCTGATTCGTCCTGTGATTGTTGTGTTTGGTTACGGCTTGTAGATGGTTGCACTTGTGATAGATTTGCTGATTCCAATAGGGCAGCTTGTTGTGCTTTATAGTTGAAGCTGAGTTTCGGTGTGCTGTGTTTGAGCTTCTTTTTCGTAGTCCCAGTAGGAGTTTTATGAGTGTAGGGTTTGTGTTCTTGTTGTCGGCGTTGGTTTTTGGTGGCGAGTTTGACTAACTTGTCTTTTGACCACTTTGTTTCAACTTTTGCTTTCCTGTTGGGAGTTGATTTCTTCGTTGGGGCTTGTTTTGGATTCAGTTCCTTTGGCTGTTGTTTTTGTGTGTTGGAAGACGATGGTCCTTGGAGGGTGCTTGTTCTCGCTGTAGCTTTGGCTGCTTTTTCTTCTTCTAAATAGAACTTACGTATTCTTTCTTGGTTTATTTATACTCCCCTACGGTTTTACATGCTACCATGTGAATTAAGCGGGGTTTTGGTTTCGGTGGAGGGAGTGGTTTTGTTTCAGTAGCTATTGCTATATCGTTTTTTCTTATTACTGTATTTTTTCTTCTTGGTGTGTCTATAGTTATCGTGTGTGGAGAGTAGCCTGTTATTGTACCATCTGGTATAATGTTCCATTGGGGTGCCAGCGTTTGTCTTGGTTCCTTAGTTTTTCGCATGATTGTTTTTCGTGCTACATTTTTCTTATTATAAATTATTTTTGTGGTTTCGTCTCCGATGGAGAAGTGAAGTTCGGAAGGTGATATTTTACGTGGTTTCGTTATTGAGAAGGGTATGTTCTCCGAATCATCCGAGTCTATCTCCAAAGGAGTTGTTGTGACCGGGGGAGGGCATGAGGAGTGTTGGATGTCTAGTTCTTCCTCTGATAGACCGTCTCGCCTCCACATCTCTTCTGGAGTCAGTACGTTGTGGCGGAGCAATTTCTTGTCTAAACAACGCAATTTGAGTTTGTTGTAATTCAGGTTTTTTGAAGATGGTTTGCTTAGTATATTCGACAATTCGGTGTTTGGTTTTCTACAGAAGTGTGCTTCGAATGGAGTTGTTTTTGTTGTTCTATTAGGAATTAGTCTAATGTTTTCTATTATATTTGCAAATCTAGAGCTCAGTGTTTCGTTACTCCATTCGGGATCTATGTCGAGTACAGCTAGTCTGCGTTTTATTGTCTGAATTAAGCGTTCGACCATGCCTGTTCCCCTGTGATCTCCAGCTGGAGCCAAGATTAGTTTTATGTTTTTGTTTTTACAAAATATTTCAAATTCTTTTGCTTTGAAAGCTTGGGCTTGGTCGCATCTTATTGACCGTGGTATTCCGTGTTGTTTGCAATACCTCTCTAAGTAGTCTATTGCTGTTTCAGTATCGCAAATATGGAATGTTTCTGCATGAGGATATCTAGATAGTCGATCTACTGTTACTAAGATGTAATTGTTTTGTGTGTTTTCTTTATACGGGATTGGACCTGCGAAGTCCATTTGAATTTCCTGGTTCGGTTCGACGGGGTGGAAGTAGGCCTAGGGGTGGAAGTAGGCCTAGATTATTTTTTGATATAAGTGCTTTTAGGTTTTTACCTTTGTCTATGCAATGTCGACAGCCTTGTGCTTTAGATGTGATATCCGAGTGGATGTGAGGCCACCAGACTAGTTTGGCCAATGATAACTACCCGCTTGGCCTGGGTGTTTTCGATCAATTGCATCCATAGCCAAGAATTTTAATTTGTTCGGGATAACTAATCGGTTGTCATAAATTAGACAGTTTGACGGGGAAACAAATAAATCTCGTCGTATACGGTAGTAAATAGGATTCACTTTCTTTAGATCTTCCCAATTTTTTGCGAGTACTAAATCTATGATTGGTTTTAGTTCTTTGCTTGAGGCTTCAGCTATAAATTCCTCATTCAATACTTTATTCAAGTTTTCTCGGTACGCTGGGGTAGGGATTTCTGCATGGGCTGTAAATAGTTCTTGACGTTTCGAGGGATCAATTGGGTCTAAACCGCGTCCTTTATTTGAGTGGCCCTTTGTTTGTGTGCTTGAATTTACTAAAATTTTGGGTTGATTAGTTTCTGTCTCCATTTGGAGTTTTTGTTGGGGGCGCGTGGACGTTTTAGAATAGGAATGGAATATGTTTCTTTATTTGGGTTATTTCGCGTTGTTATGGCGACTATTTCGGGATTAATACTGTTTTCTGAAATTGTTTGGACTATTTGTGAATTGAATTTTGAAGCGGTTAATAAGTTGGGATGAACTGAGTGCGACTGCAATCTGTGTGTATTAAGGCTAAAAGCGTTGTTTTGATCGCTGTGTGTTTGGTTGAGATATATGACGTCATTAGTGTAGACTTGTTTTGTGTCTGAGCTATGCGCGTTTACTCCGTTTGGAGTTAAGTCATTCTTAATCAGATTGAATTTGATTTCGTCTATTGCGTTTATTACAAAGTTGTTGTCCTCTATGTTTGGAGTAGGTGCTACTCCTGATGGATTTCTGCTTAAATAATCAGCGAAGCCCATATTTTTGCCAGGGACATGTTCAACTGTAAAATGGAATGGGAGTAGACGATCTAACCAGCGTGTCAGTCTACTTTGATATGTTTTATTCCCCCTGTTTTCTTTCAGTGCTGAAAGTAGCGCTTGATGACCCGTTTGGAGTAAAAATTGTGAGCCATAAGGATAATATTTGAAATGCCGACCACACGACGGCTAGTAGTTCTAATTCATTAGTGTTGTATCTTTCTTCCAGTTTATTTAGAAATCTGCTTGCGTATGCTACGGGTTTCCATATGTTTTCGTGTTTTTGTTCTAAACAAGCTCCGAGTCCTTTTTTGCTTGCGTCGCAACGGACTCGTGTTTGTTTGTTCGTGTCGAAATGTTTGTTTTCGGTAATGCTTTGAATTTGAGCTTTTATTTTATTGAACGCCTCTGTATGGGTGTCGTTCCAATCAAGTTTGTTTTGCGATTTTGTGTTTGCCTTTGATAGAAGTGGGCGTAGAGGTTCGGATATATGTGCAAGGCTGGGTAGGAATTTTATAAGATGATGTATACAACCCATAAATGATCTTAATTGTTTTAGAGTTTTTGGTTCCTCTAATTTTAGTATCGCCTCGCATTTGGGTTTTGTTGGGGTTACTCCATTTGGAGTTAATTCAAAGCCTAGCCATACTATGTCTTCTTTCGCGAATTCGCATTTTTGTAAATTTATCGCTAGGTTTTCGTCATTTAGTTTTTTCAATATTTTGTCAAGTTCGTTTTCGTGTTCTTGTAGGTTTCCCTTGTTTACGACGAGTATATCGTCTAGAAATGCAAATTTTGTTGTGACATTTTGTAATGTTTTGTCTATTGTTTTTTGAAATGTTGCCGGCATATCTGTAAGTCCATAGAATCCGTTGATAAATTGGTATGTACCTGTTGCTCGGCCACCTAGTATGTTAAAGTTACAGTGTTTTTGTATGTTTTCGTCCAGTGGAATTTGACTATATGCATACTTTAGATCAATTTTTGAGAAGAAGTATTTTCCGGGTAGGTTTCTCCGTTCGGAGATATAGACTGCCACTGCGTCTATTAGGTGGTCAATGCTTTGCATTTGATATTTGTTTTTGTGGATGGCGTCGTTTAGTTTTTTCGAATTAAGGGCTATTTTGACGCTTTTGTATTTTTTCACTGTGATTACCACAGGGCTTATGAATAGTTCGTCTGGACATTTTTCTAATTTTATTATTTATCCATCGTCAATTAATTTCTTCAGTTCGAGTTCCACTTTGTCCAATAGGTGAAGTGGTACTCTTCGACCCTTGTGTTGAGATGGAGTATAATTTTGTCTGAATAATGATTTGGCAAAATGGTTCTTTGATCGACCTAATCGTGTACACAAATGTGGATATTTTTGGAATATCCACTTAATAATGTTTTTCTCTGTTTGAATATTTAGAATAGTGTGATCTTGCTTACCGTGAGGTTTCTCTGCTTTCAATGTAATACCAAGTTTGGCCAGTACATCTCGTCTCATGATGTTGTTCGTTTTGTTGTCAACGACTAGTATCTTGCAGTTTTTGGCGTTCCAGGATTGAGATTTTAGCTCCATATGGAGTACTCCTTTGATTGCGATGTCATTGTTGTTAAAGCATCGGTATTTTGTTTCCTCGTTGTACGGATGTATTTCTGCATTGTCGATTTTGTTTGAGAGTTCTAATGCTTTTTGTGTGTTAATAAATGATCGAGGGGGACCTGTGTCTGCTAGCCACTGGATTTTTTTCTGCTTTTGTAGTTGTTTCGACCCAGAACTCCCCGTTTGTACTCTTGTTTATTTGATCGTTCTTTTCCGGGTTAAACTCCATTGGGCGGATTAAATTTATATTCGCCCAGTCTTCGTGGAGTTCTTTGATGTAGAGAGCCGCTTCTGCGTCTACGCTTTCTTCTGTTGAGTCATCTTGACTGTTTTCGTGTTTCACATGTCCTACTCGTCTTGTTTGAGGCGTTGCATACTGGCCTGGTGTTGTTAAATGTTGTTTGCGCGGTGTTCTTCTTTCTGGCATTTTCGCTGTGCATCGGGAGGCAAAGTGTCCTACCTTTTTGCAAATATTGCACTGCGTGTTTTTTGCTGGACATATTTGTAAATGCGCCATACTGGAAGGGTTTCTGCATTTTCTGCATGGAGTTATTTTTTGATTTTGTACATTTTGATTTCGTACGTGTATATTGTTTCTTTGTTTGTTCTGTCTTATGTAAGATACTGTGTTCCAATTGGAATGTGCTTTTTGTATCTCTTGTTGATTGGCTAGTCCTCTCTCTCTGTTGACGGCGAAGTTGAGGACTTGTTGGGCCGTTCTTACTTCCGATAACAACTGCATTTGGATGTTGGAACTTTGCATGTTCGATATGAACAAATCTTTCACGAGATCCTCTTCGAGGTGTTCTAGCTTTGCGTGTGATCCGAGTTCACGGAGTCTACTATAAAACGTCTCCAGAGATTCGTTACTCTGTTGGAGGGCTCGAAAGAACTGGAATCTGTCAAACGTTAGATTCCTAGGTCGAGTAAATGTTAACGACAGTTCATGTACCAACTCGCTGGTTGTACAGCGCTCTATCCTTGCATGTGGATTCCTTTGGTGGTAGGTTCTGCAACCCTCTGTGCCCAACGAAAGGTAGATAAGACTTTTGACCTTTAGGTCTGCTTCGTCCCAGGGAGTGCGATCTATCATAGGTCCCTTGTACTCTATCTGTTTACATTCGTTCTTCCAGTCTACTTTCCTTTTTAAATTTCCTTGCTCCCTCTGGCGTTCTTCATCTTCTGTTTCGCCTTCAAATGGGTCTTCGTAGGTTGGTAGCGTTGGGTAGAACAATTCTGCTCTTGTTGGCTTTAGTCTTAGTAGTTTGTCTACTACAAGATTGTCTCTGGCCATGATGGCCATTTTAAGGGTACGGAACCAGGTGCTCCATTTGGAGGGTGGGTTGGCGCCTGATTCCCAGAAAACCCGTGTTCCTAGGGGTGTTTTAGGCGTTGCTGACTGCGCCATGTGATTCGGTAGTTCAGTCTCTGATGCTGAGGTTCCGTATGGAGTATAAGTTGTAGTTACGCTTTGCGTATTTTGTAATAAATCTCCACGTGGAGTAAGGTTGACGCTTACTCCTGATCTATTAATTACTCCCGGTGATCTTGTCTCCGGGGGGAGTTGTTCTATGGATGAATATGAGATCTCTATTTTGGAATCTATTATAGTTGTGAACAACTATGTTATATAAGCTTGCTGAATATCTAGGTAAAAAGAATTCACGCTTTAACACTTCAATTGTCCGGCCACGAACACGACCGTTTCTTAGCGTGTCTATTTTCGTCTGCAATAACTTTATAGTGTGACTCATTGTCACTCTGCGTGACCTGTCTAGCAGGCGTTGAAATGAACGTTAACAACTCTTTCTCCGTTTGGAGATTATGAATATGTACAGTGCATTAGTTATATAACATATGATATATCGAGTATAAATTGAGTATACGATATATTGAGTTTATAAATTAATACTTTAAAAACGGTTTCGATAATACTGAGCAGTTTCTGTAATTAATTTTTCAGATGGTACCAGTACAAATAGAGTTGAAAAACAAAATTTCAAGTAATCGAGACAATTTAATTGCTCACATAGATTCGGATAAGCCAAAATAAGCACAAAAACATCTACAATTTTGAAACAAAGCGAAAAACTTTAAGAAATTTAGAAAAATTAAGTAAAAGCAATAAAGTACAATAATGGGTCAAAAAACACTAAAATGGCCTTAAACCGAGGAACTAGTTGAAAAACCTTGAAATTAGCGTAAAACTCCCTTCAATTAACACAAACCTTTCTAATCGTTAAAAAACCTGAAAATTATAACTTTATTCTAAAATAACTTTTTAGACAACATATACAGCTTGAAAGAGCCGCACGTGAACAAAAAAATCCTCGCTTAGCAAAATTTTTTTCACAACTCCTTTTCCCACTCTATTCCAAAAGAAGGCATCAATTCTATGTACTCTTATGTCTCCGCTTTTCCATTTTGTTCACTAAAATAATTTTTCAAATTCCGGTTTTCTTGCTCGCTCACTTATCAAAAAACATCCCCGGAAGAACTGTCGACTCAAAGATATCTTAGACAAAAAACAACTTGTCGATTATCCAGTTTCTGATCGCAGTGAGCTTCAAAGAGAGAATACTATCTTGATTGAATAAAAAAATTAACTAAAAGTAATTCTAATCAATTGATTTTTTAATTTGTAAAAGTACAAATACAAAGGGAAAACAATATTTCAAGTAATTAAGACAATTTAATTGCTCAAAAAATTTCGGACAAGCCGAAAAAAGCACAAAAACATCTCTAATTTTGAAAGAATGCGAACTGTAGGAAATTTAGGAAAATTTTAACAACTGTTCGCAATATTTTTTGTCAAAGTTTAAAGAATCAATTTTTGGGACCAAATATACTGTATTTATTTCTAATAGAAACTGCTCCAAGCATTAAGCTTACATTCCGTTACAAGTAAAAATAATAAAGTACAAAAATGGGCCAAAAATCGGCAAAATAGCCTTAAAACAGGAGAATGTTGAAAAACCTTCAAATTAGCAAAAAAACTCATTTTAATTTAAAAAAAATTGGAAACGCTATCAAAACAACCTGAGAATAGTAATTTTAGTAATAGCCTTTTAGACACATAGAATTTTCAAAAAACAAAATAAAACGGCTTGAAAACAACATCGCTCGTCCAGCGAAAATTTTTTCACACCTATATTTCTGGCCCTGTTTCAAAAAAGGCATGAACAAAAGAACCACCCTCTTTTTTCTCCACTCTTCAAATTTGATCACTGAAACAACTTTTTCAAACTTTTCACTCCCTGAACTTCCAGTTTTCTTGCTCAGTCACTCATAAAAAAAACCATAGACTTTTCGAGTCTTAAGAATAGATCACCATAACTCCTCTTCGAGTCGTAAAAAGACAGTTCAACTTAAACTCACAGCCATTTAGTTTGAGAGGTTTCGCAGTTAAGAAAATTGATGTTTACTAAGCTCGAGTCCCTGATCGTCCCAAATTGTCCACCCAATTTGTCTCACTCGTCCATAGTGCTTCATAGGGTTTTCGTCGTACACATCAATAAATCCTTCGAATATGGCTCTGGCATAGTTATAATTAAATTTATCAATCTGAAAATCCTCTTTATTACCACCTGGAGGAGTCATGAAGGTGGGATTCTTTTGGAGATTTTCCTGAAGCCAGAGAAATATTTTTGTCTCTTCTGGGTACTCTCCTTTTATAACCCCATCGCTCCAGTGTCTTCGCTCAGAGGCATCCTCTATGTACTCTGTATTTTGGTAGCATTTAAGTTCTTTTGTTCATTCGACCAAAAAACCCTTACTCAATAGGAACGAAATGTATAAAAAAACTAATCGCCTCAGAAAATCTTTAGAGTTCTGCAGCGAGTGAGTAAGGGTTTTCAATTGTTATTATTCTCTTCAATTAATGAATTCAAGCTCCGATCATTTTAGCGCCCGTAAAATCATTAAAAAGTTACCACTTGACTCGAAAAGCTGACAAATCCGAACTAAAAAATCATAATTAGGCTGCCATCATTAGACGTGAGTAGTGGATAAAACAAGGGATTCAACCACCAGTAAAATTTGTCCCTTTCTCCTAACGCTAATCGCGCATGTCGAATCGGGCCAAAATTTACTGTTTGTTGAATCCCTTGTTTTATCCACTACTGTATATTAGCTCTATATTCACTTCTTTTATATTTTAAATCTATCATTTCTTGTCTCACTTAGTGCAAATCACTAGTACAGAGTTAAGCTGGTAATTAACTGTTATCAGACGGATCCGTGAAGCGGTTTCACCGATAGTTCGGGTTCTATCCCCACCGACTCCGGTGGACGTCCCCAGATACTAGTATAAAACTAATCAGTGAAACTGCTTCGCAGATGAAACCGTGTAAAAAGCACGTAAAACCAACTTGCGAAAAAACTTGAACAAAAATTGAAAGAAATATTAAAATAATAAAAATTTTCATATATCCCCTAATCAATATTTAATCAATTTAAAAATAAAACTTTCTGTCTCACTTGGTGTAGTGGTTAAATCATCGAGTCTAGTTAAGTTGCTTTAGCAAACGGAAGGTTTGGGGTTCCTTCCTCACTGACTCCAGTGAACGTCCCCGACTCTGATGAATTGCAATAAAACTAAGTGAGATAAAAAAACCAAATTCACAGTTCTTAAAAAGGATGATCCCTGCTGTGAGACTGTATATGGGACACACTGTGATGGGTATACAATCAAAAACACTGAGATCGGTGGAAACACAGTGATTAGTGTTTTTCTATGTCTTCTTGAATATTATACTTATGAACATGCTCTCTGAATTGATTTCTAGTGTGACCATATCTATATCTATGAAGATAAATACATAGTCTACATTTCCTATTTCTAAATCTATATAATGATATATGTTTATAAACTTTACACATACTACATGTTAGATATTGATCAGGATCAGAATAATGATATCCCAAATGTTCTATATAATCTTTCACTTTAACCATATTTTTACAAACATAACAAGAATACTATAATTCTTTACAATTATTACAACATTCTTTCCAAGGTTTATTTATACACTTATCGCATTTCATTTTCATTTTTCAAAAAATTATTTTTTGATTATTTCCCTAAAAAAATACATCATGTCTCAATCAACTAATACTAGTGTCATAAACTTCTGCGATGTCTGTAATATATCCTTTGAATCAAAGAACGGTTTATACAGGCATCAATCATACGATCTCAAACATAAGGAACTATTGGAGAAAATGTTTGAGTCTGAAGAAGAGGAAATCTCGGAGAGGGTGTATAATTTGGATGAAGATGATTATATTATTAAAACTAAACCAGCCACCAAAGCTAAAACTAAAACTGAAGAGAATATCTACACCAGAATTAAATCGGCGAAGCCGTTTCACGGATATGAATGTAAAGAATGTCATGAAGAATTTAGAAGTAAAGTAGCTCTAACTACTCATTCATATAGTCACAATCGCATGTATCTAGAAAACACAGAAGACTTCGATATAAACTCAAGTCAGAACATGAGAGAACTTTATATTACTGATAAAGGTGGGAATAACATTGAAGATATAGATGAAGCAACTAATTACTCTTTAGAAGAAAATAAAAACTGTTACCAGTTCAGAAAAGTTAAGAATTTTAAATATAAGATCACGGCTGAATGTGATTATAAGAGAACCAAAGAAGAAGTTAAAACTACTAAAATATTTTTCAATACTGATTATATTAATAAAAATGCAATATATGAATATGGTGACTTCAATCGGTGGCTAGATCGCCCAAATAAAAACAACATTAAATACTATTATTGTGATAGGTGTACCTATTGGTTTAACTCACAAATTAAATATGATAAACACGAATGCAACAACTCATTCAAACCAGAGATTGTTTGTCCTAAGAAAAAACATATTACTTTTGTAAATGAACACAAACGTCAGCATTTAAAAAATATAATAACTGCCGATATAGAATGTTGCATTGTTGATCCGCGAAGCGGTTTCACCAATGTCTCAACTAATGATTTAAAATATGTAATAGTTGAACATATTCCAATAGCTGTGGGTTACAACTGGCAAGGTAACTTCAAGCACTACTTCGGTCTAGGCTGCATCAAAAGATTTGCTAGAGATCTGTTAGAAATGGAAACTGAGAATAATTTCAAACATAACGAAAAGATGATATTCACAGAAGAAGGTAAATTATATCATGAAACTAATAACACTTGTCATATCTGCAGCAAAACATGTATTAAATAAGTAAGAGATCATTGTCATGAAACTGGTAAATATAGGGGACCAGCATGTAAAATATGTAATCTAAGATACAAACAACAAAACTTCCTTCCAGTAATATTCCATAATGGCTCTGGCTATGACTTCAACCTACTATACAGTGAACTCTTCAAACAGAATAATGATAAAAGAAAAGTCGATAACATACCACTAGCTGCTGGTAAATCTAAGATGTTTAGCATTGGTTGTCTCAAATTCTTAGACAGTTATAACTTCTTAGCTATGCCTCTAGATCAAATGGCAAAGTTATACGGATGTAAAACTAAAACATTATATCCATATGAATACTTTGGTTTAGACTCCTATAATAATCTTATAGGTAATCTAAAAAAAGAAGACTTTAAATCCTCTCTACATAATAAATTACCAACACAAGAGGAAGTAGATAACTTTAATAATGAAAACAGTAATAAAACTGGTAAAGATCTAACTATAGAGTATTTACAAAATGATGTGGAAATATTAGACTATTGCATGAATGAATATGTTAAACTAAGTATGAAAGAATTCAAGCTCAATCCACTACATTACGTTAGTCTCCCGGGTTACAGTTTTGATTGTTGGTTAATGTCAAGCGGAGTAACATTAGATACATTACAAGATAAACAAATGCTAGATGATTTTGTTGGAGCAAAGAGAGGTGGTATATGTGGAATAATGGGTGATAGATATATAGATAACAGTGATGGTAAGACCATATGGTACATAGACCTAAACAACCTATATGGTTACGCAATGATTCAAAAGTTACCTTATAAGGACTTCCAGTTTACTACTACTACTTCTCTAAATCCACGAAGCGGGTTCCTCGATGTAATATTGAATACTCCAGATGATAGTGATCATGGTTACTATATAGTTTGTGATATTGATTATACTAATGAATGTAAAGAGAGAACAGAACAGTTAGCACTAATGCCTAATAAAAAAAAGATAAATGATAATGAATTGGGATGCAGAGAAAGAGAGAAAAGTAAAGCAAGAACAGAGAAATTAATCTTAGACCAAAACAACAAAACAGAATATATGGTTCATTATAGGATGTTAAAGTTCTATGTTAAGATGGGAGTAAAAGTAACAAAAATACATAGAGTAATTAAATTTAAACAAGATTATATATGTAGCGATTATATACAAAACAATACAAATAAAAGAGCAACAGCTGAAACTGAAGCAGAAAAGGATGTGAGGAAAATAATGAATAACTCATTATATGGAAGAATGTGCATGAATCCTCTACACTTCTTTCAAAGCAAGTTCTTGCATGATGAAGAAAAGATAATGAAAAGTGTAAGTAAACCAACATTTACGAATATAACTAGATATAGAGATTATAGCCAAATAGAATATATAAAGAAAAAAATAGAATATGATTCTCCAGTATATGTAGGTGTTACTATCTTAGAATTAAGTAAATTACACATGTATGATGTATTCTATAATATTCTACAACCATCCCTCAAAGATCTAACACTTCACTATATGGATACGGACAGTTTCGTATTAAGTTAAAGTGAAGGTAAAGTTAGTGATGAGCATATGGACTTAAGTAATCTAGACATACCTATAAAAACTAATAAAAGTTTTTAGCACGAGCTGGGAAGTAGGATTATTGAGGAATTTATAGCATTGTCCCCCAAAACATATAGCTTCAAAAATTATCCCAAAAACACTAAAGAAAAAGGAATAAAGAAGCATAAAAATGCTAGGCCCATAGATTATTATGATGCATTAATGAATAATTCACAGAGAACAGTAGATGAATGTAGAATACAAAAAGTTGGCGATAACATGACAACAACAAAAACAAGTAAGATAAGTCTAAACACATTTGATGATAAAAGATTTTATGTAAATAATATTAAAAGCTATCCTCATGATGAGAATCTATATCTATTCAAAAGAGATTTAATAAAAATGATCCGCCAAGCATCAGTGAACGAGCAAAGCTCGCGGTTTACCAAAGTGCTTCGCAGATCATTAGATGGAGACAAAGACCTACTGGTTAATAATATTCTAGAACTAACCATTAATGATGATAGAAAGTTAATTGAAGTTGCTATTATATTATATAACGAGCTTTGCTAATTTTTATAACAAATAATTATAGACCTAATTCATTCATTTAATCCATATGGTTGGTAGTTAGTTTATTATAAATCATTATCTGAGCCATATATTTTTCCATAGTGTCTCCCATGATTGTATTCTTATGTAGTTTAGCTCCAGCTATTATATTTTTATTATATTCTAGAAATTTTATTATCTTCCCAGCCCCATCTACATATTTAGAATAAGTTGAAATTATTAAATCATCATGATTTGGTTCCTTAATATGATCGATAAACTCATCTATAGTATTACAACGTCTTTTACAAGCTAAACATCTTTTTAGATTAAGAGAGAAGTTGTTTTCATTATCCATTTTTTTACTCTTATTATAATTTTTCAATACATATAAAAAGACTAAACTAGATAAACATAGAATTAAACAATCTAGAAAAACAAAACAGAAGAAATAGATTAGAAGATAAGTTAAAACAAAAAGAATATTATGGTGAAATAGAAGAGTTATCTGATCCTCTAACCAAAACTATCAGTGAAACTGCTTCGCAGATAAACACAAACAATGAACAGAATCTAGCATTAAGTGAACAAACATTAAGAGCTATAGATTGGCAAAATTAAGAGTTAGATAAACAAACTAAAATGATTGGTGAAACTGCTTCGCAGATCGAGCAAGCTGGTTCCCAGTTTAATGAAACTGCTTCCAAGATGGGTGAAACTGCTTCCAAGATTGGTGAAACGTTAAAGGGGACCATAAAGCAAACTCAAGATATAGCACCAGTTTATGTTGATACAAAAACAGCCAAACTTCTTCATGACATGGGGGCTCAAACTAATCCTCAATTAAAATTAGAACTCGTAGATTTACCTAGTAGGAGATATAAAATGAATGGTGTTGATATAACTCTAGAGCAGGGTGCATTTTTAGTTAGGGATAATGTATATGAGTTTTCAGAAGGATTTACTGATTTTCTTACTAAAACAAATGTAACATATGATGATAAGGTTGAGGATGATGAAAACAAAATTAAAAGGTTTTTAAAGGATATTAGATATGATTTAGGAAAAGGGGATAAGAAAAGCGCTAGATATAGAACAATAAAACGTATAATGGAGGTAAGGGATGATATATTTGGCAGGGGATTAAATGGCAACCCAAATAATTTAGTAGAAAGACTAGAATTATTAATACTAGAAACAAAAGCTGGTCATGATGGGTTATATTATGAAATGCTAGATATATCTAAGCAACTATTATCTATGAATATTATTAATCAAAATCAACTAGATAATTTTGTTTTTAATTATGGTAAATAGGTGAAATCATGACTACGTCCATCAGGGAACCTGCTTCGCAGATGACTATGTCCATAAATAAAACGTTAGAAAAACAACAACAACAACTAGCTAAAGAAGTATTCAGTCCTCAAATAACAAAGTTGAAAAACAAAGAATAATACCACTATATAAAGATGAAACATGGTCAGCTGATTTAATTGATAAGTCATCTCTAAGTAAATACAATAATAATTATAAGTTTATATTAACAGTTGTAGATATATTCACAAAATATGCAAGGGCTATTCCTTTAAAGAATAAATCTGGTTTGTCTATAACTAATGGTTTTAAAACAATCCTATCAGAAGGACGAAAACCAGAAAAATTATGGGTAGATAGAGGTAGTGAGTTTTACAATAAAACATTTAAATCTTTACTTAAAGATTATGGAACCGGCAAAGCCGCTTCAGGGATAGAGCTGTATTCTACTTATAGTGATTTCAAGGCTGTGTTTATAGAGAGATTTAATAGAACATTATTACACATAATAAACAAACCAATGTTCATCAACGGTGATGGTAATTGGGTAAATATATTAAATGATGCTGTTGTAACATATAACAATAACATTCACTCAACAATTAATATGACACCAGTTGACGCTTCTAATAATCCTGATAAAGTTAAATACTATATCAGTGAAACTGCTTTGCAGATTAATTCTACCAAAGCAACACCAAAATTTAAAGTTGGTGATTAAGTTAGAAATGCAGATAAACGTAATATCTTCTCTAAAGGTTACACTTCTAATTGGAATAGAGAATTGTTTAAAGTGAATAAAGTTCTAAAAACACATCCACCAACATATAAAATAGAAGATATTAATGGAGAGATAATAGAAGGTAAATATTATGAACAGGAACTATTGAAATCCGAGTTTGATTTTGAATCTAATAATAAGGTTTTGGAATCATTAAATATAGACCTATGGTTCTAAGCCGGCAAGCCGGATTTATTTCTTAATATAAATAATGACAAGAAACAGATTCAATCAAGCGAAACGTCATATAAGGAATGGAAACAACTTAACACTAAGTAAGGCTCGTGGGTTATTCCTAGAAGATAATGATAATATTGATATGAAGGATACCTATAAAATTAAAAATGTTCATCCTCCAATAGATGAAAAAGATGTTGTTAATAAAGAGTATTGTGACAATAACTTAGTATCCTCTTCTAATAAAAAAGACATTTTAAGTAGAAACATAACTGAACTAAGAAAGGGTGATTTTGATAAAGTTACAACTAAAACATTACAACTAAATTAAACACAAGTTAATGAAGAATTAATTAATGAGTTTATTGAATCAACAATAAACTCATTAATAAAGTTGCTGCAGATACTATCTCTAAATATAATCAATTAAAGCAAGAATTTGAATATAATAAATTTAATCAGAATATAACTAACATACAACTAGATGAAATGTTTACTAACGGTCTGAGAGAAATGAAAGAATACAATAAATCTCTTAGAGGTGTTATAGTACAATATATAATTGCTATACTTTTACAAAGTAAGTTACTTGATAATAAAGAGAAAGACAGACTTGAGATGCGTTATAGTTTTAATCAAGAAGATATAATGAAAGAAATAGAAAGAATTTTTTACTAATGAAAATAAGCAAAGCAATGACCAATCCAACAGCACCGAGTGAGAGATTCCTATATCCCAACTTGTCAACCGTTAATGAACAATAAAAAAACGAAAAGATTCAAACTAATAATAAATTTAACAACAATATTAACATTATAAAAGATATAAGAAATTTTTATGAAACTGAAACTAATAACTATAATAAGAAGTTAAGTAGATATAAGAATTATATTAACATAGCTGAGATAACAGAAATAGTATTATCATCAATAGCAACAACTGCAACAGCAACATCAGTTTCATTAACAGGTATAGGATTAGCTTATTCTATACCAACAGCTTTTGCTACAGCAACTGTTTGTGGTTCATTATCAAAAACAATTAATACTAAAATTAGAAATAAAATTATAAAGTATTCACAAATGTATATTTCAAGTAAACAGTTTAGTGATAAGTTTAATAAACTATATACTAAATCAATGAATGATAATAAAATAGATAATGATGAGTATAATGAAGTTGTTAAGTTATATGAAGAACATAAGAAGAGCAAGAAGAATAAGTTGAGTATTTTTTTTAGATTAAATTTAATAGTGTTTAGTAACAATAGTATGTTTAGTAATAATAATATTAGTATTAATATTTATTGATAAATATATAATCATAATCTTAGTTATAATCATAATCATAAACATAATATAATCATAATATAATCATAATCATAATCATAGTTATAATCAAATAATTATCTTTTCTTTGTACCTAAGTATAACCCTCTTCCTTTTTGTACTACTTTTATACCTTCACCAGTAGTTGCAAATTTAATTAAATCAGGTGTAGCCGCTAGAGCTGCTTTAGGCTTTCTAGATGCAGCTGCACTTCCTATTTTACTTGCTTTTTCTAATGCTCTTACTGGATTATTAGCAACCTTCTTTCCAAAATTAACCGTAGCTTTACCAACACTTTTAAAGAAATATTTAAGTCCTTCTGCTTCTTTTGTTGCATCAGATACTGTCATTGATTTATTCCTTCTACATAAAACACAATTACCTTTTAACATTTCAGTACCTTTTGAAGTAATAGCTCCTCTTATATTAACAGTACCACTATAATTTCTACCTCCAACACAATATGAATTAGTTTTGAACTTATTTAAAAGACTCATTTCTATATATAAAAAATAATGGAAGTTAAAAAGTATAATCCTTTTGTTGTTAGTAAACCCAAGCCCAAGCCCAAGCCCAAGCCCAATCCCAAGGTTAAGCTTGAAGCTAGAGGCTTGGCTCTAGAGAATAAAAAGAAATTAGACATTATTTATGCTAAAGGTTTTGTTAATATTAATAAGAAATAGTTGGGTGTTAACAAGAGTAACAAGAGTAACAATTAGAGCTGACTAGCTATAAATATAAGTATAAGTATATGGTTATGTATAAGTATAAGTATATAATTATAACAATAACTATATTATACTATAATTATAAATTATCGCTAGAGTTATATCTAAAATTATAATTATCGCTAGAGTTATATCTAAAATTATAATTATCGCTAGAGTTATATCTATGACTTAAATTATATCTATGACTTAAATTATATCTATGACTTAAATTATATCTATGATATTATAACAACCATCTTATTACCATCACTATTAACACTAATAACCTTTCTAGTTAATACTAATGCATGACATATAACATCTGCAACTGCAGCACTAAATTTAAAATTAAGTTGTATTGGTCGTGGACCTATATGATCCCTTTGATATCTAGTATCGAATACATATATTCTATAATTACTTTTGAATGTTCTATGATTTATATATGGTTTTATATTATGTGGTAGCCCATTATAATCTTTATTAAAGCTAACAATCTCTTTAAAAGCCTAATTATAATTATTGGTTCCATAATTAATATTCATTCTATCCTCGGGATAAACTCACTACCAATCTTACAATAACATTCAGTAACATTCATTACATCAAATGTACTTGCATCATGAGTTTGCTCATTAACATTAATATTTTCAAAACCAACTATAATATATTGTGGTCTTTCCGTACCACTTTCCATACCTAGATCAAACAAGAAGTTAGTAGCATTGGGTACATTCTTATAAAATGTCTTTCTTTCATAATAACTAAAGTCTACATTATTCTTTTTACTTAAACCCTTTTGCACAATAATTCTATTATCATTACTAGGATCAATACAAGGTACACACCATGATATATCTCTAATTTCTATATTACCATCATTAGCAACTGCACCAGGATTAGCATTAACTCTATATAGAGCTCTATCATTATTATTCCTTTTTAATAATAGTTTAAATCCTAAACCATATATAATCTTTTCTAAATCATTTATGAAACCAAATAGATCACTCATCTTAATCATCATATACATATGACCTCGTTGTGCAGCAATATGGTCACCTTTAAGTTGACTATCTCTATTGCCCTGATTTCTAACAAAACCACTCTCATATTCATCACCAGTACTTGTTAATAACTTATACATCAATAGATTAGGATGACAATGATCTATATATTCAATAGTCCTACCACCACTAGTTTCAAGCTTAATTGAACTAAACAATGCCATCATACCATAATTAACTAATCTAATATTAGCATCATTAGCAAATACACCACCAGCATCATCTGATACAACAAACTCTTTCTCTAGATATGAATCACGAAAATTTAAGTGATTCTCTTCTCTATTGAGTATGATATTAATGTTAGTATTAACCGTATTCATTGTTGCCAGATTATTAGGTTTATATTTTATAATCTTACTTTTGTGTATATCATTATTATAACTATAAGTTGTATCCAAATTAAAATCCATTTTTATTAGATAAAAAATGACAGACAACTTGATATTATATGAACTACAAAAGATACATGAAGCTTTAACTAAAACTAAAGAAGAGCATACACTTAACTTTAGAATGATAAAACCAACAGAAAAGTTTAACTTTAATGAACCTATACTTAATACAACAAAATTAGGTTTCATTAGATTATCTGTTTATAATTCGGTGTTTAATGTGAATAGGAGAAACAATCAATTCTTAATAATACAATCAATTCTTTTTAATAATAGTTTAAATCCTAAACCATATATTAACAATCAATTCTTTTTAATAATAGTTTAAATCCTAAACCATATATAATCTTTTCTAAATCATTTATGAAACCAAACAGATCACTCATCTTAATCATCATATACATATGACCTCGTTGTGCAGCAATATGGTCACCTTTAAGTTGACTATCTCTATTGCCCTGATTTCTAACAAAACCACTCTCATATTCATCACCAGTACTTGTTAATAACTTATACATCAATAGATTAGGATGACAATGATCTATATATTCAATAGTCCTACCACCACTAGTTTCAAGCTTAATTGAACTAAACAATGCCATCATACCATAATTAACTAATCTAATATTAGCATCATTAGCAAATACACCACCAGCATCATCTGATACAACAAACTCCATCTCTAGATATGAATCACGAAAATTTAAGTGATTCTCTTCTCTATTGAGTATGATATTAATGTTAGTATTAACCGTATTCATTGTTGCCAGATTATTAGGTTTATATTTTATAATCTTACTTTTGTGTATATCATTATTATAACTATAAGTTGTATCCAAATTAAAATCCATTTTTATTAGATAAAAAATGACAGACAACTTGATATTATATGAACTACAAAAGATACATGAAGCTTTAACTAAAACTAAAGAAGAGCAAACACTTAACTTTAGAATGATAAAACCAACAGAAAAGTTTAACTTTAATGAACCTATACTTAATACAACAAAATTAGGTTTCATTAGATTATCTGTTTATAATTCGGTGTTTAATGTGAATAGGAGAAACAATCAATTCTTATATGCTAGTACTGTTATAGAAGATGATGAAGCTTTACCTCGGGCTCTTAGCTCTGACCCTAACCTTAACCCTATCTCTACCTCAAGCCCAAACATTACATCTATACTCAATCATAATTATAAAGGAATCCCATTGCTATATTCAACTATTACATCGGGAGCATATGAGTTAACTGATATAGCAGAATTAATAAAAGAAGAAACTGATGGTAATGTTATAATAGAACCCAATAAGAATACGATGAAATGTTTAATGGAAATAAAACAAGGAGCACTCAGCTTTGATATAGAAAACTCACTAGCCTCATTACTAGGATTTAGAAAAAATAATTTATAAAAAAGGTAGATATAAATCTCAGAAAATTATTGATATTATGGGTTTTAGTACTATTTATATTCATTGCAATATTATATCTGGAGCTAAAGATAATGGTATAGATACAGACATACTATATACCTTTAATCTAACAGAACCACAAGGTTACTTGATAAATATTATACCAACTCATATCTTATATCAAAATGTAACTAGAGATAGAATAGAATATATAGAATTTCATATTAAAGATGAGCATGGAAGACCTATAGACTTTAATGGTGATGTATTAAGTTTTACTTTACATTTGATTTAGACTTATACTTGTACTTAGACTTAGACTTATCTGCGAAGCAGGTTCCTTGATACTTAAACTAAACTACAAAACTCTCCGATCCCAATTAATTCTTAGTTTACCATTAATATTTTTATTTTTAGTTATATCAATGACAATATAATTATAAGGCTCTTTCCATACCTTATTACATATATTAGCAAAATCATTATAACTAAGTTCAACATTATTAAAGAAATCTTGATATATAGATATGCGGACTTTACCTCTTTGTTCAAATAAAATAAATAGATTACAGTTCTCTCTAACACTCTGCCTATCCAGAGAGAACAGGTTTTGATTAAGATATATCATATTGCAATTATTATGTCTACCTCTACAAAAGTATTCATTAATAACTGGTTCTTTGGCTCTAACATCATCGAATATCATTAGTTTATTTAAGTCTGGGTAGTTTATCGGGAGATGGTAAATCTTTTATATCTTAAATAAATTCAACATCTGCTTTTGGGTTTATTCTTTCTATACCATGGTACTGATCACCAGTAGGTCCAATGATGTATAGCTTATCAAAGTATATACTAGCTAGAATTAGTTTTTTCAATAAGAATGACTTACCACATTCACTAGGACCAGATATTATACATCTAAAGTTATCTGGGAATGCGGCTTCAGTAATTATATCATCATCATTTAACCATGAATATAGATCATCATTTATGTTTACAGAGATCGGTGAAACCGCTTCGCGGATACTGTTAGTAGGACTATGGGACTTCGTCCATGTTTCACCATTGTTATTAGGTTTAAACTTTTGATGGGACTTCGTCCATGCTTCGCCATGAGGCTTCACCCATCCGGGAACCGGTTCCACCGATGTTTCACCATGTTTTTCATCCAATATATATAAAAAATTATCATTATCATTATCATTATCATTATCTTTAACACTAACATTATCATTATCATTAACATTAACATTAACATTAACATTAACATTATCTTTATCATTAACATTATCTTTATCATTAACATTATCTTTATCATTAACATTAACATTAACATTATCTTTATCATTAACATTACAACTTAAACAAAAACACTCATTATATATTCCTGGATATTTACATTGATTAACTAGAATATTCAAAGCACTTTTAAATCTAAATCCTCTATCAATAAGATAGATCATATATAAACAATAAGCCCCACAATAAGATTCATCATATTGTTGTATTCTTTCATTGGAGCCTAGATCAACATATTCTTCTAAAAATAAAGTTGGAGTTTCTACACCAAAACTATCAAAGTAATATGTTGGACCACCGGTGTAACCGCTTCGCTGATCTTCTCTTCTTATAACTAAAACCCAATGCGTACCTTCAGTTGGATGTAGATTTACAATAATGTTGAAGAAAGGATCCCTGATACTATCTGGAGTTTGATCTCTCTTTACAATCTCAATTGGTGTTAGACTTATATCTTTACCTATATCTTTTATTCTGATATCACTCATAGCATTATTATCAATATTAAATTTATTGTTGAATTCCTCAAAAGTTAGGATGAGCATTTTTATATATATATATAAATTTTATATATAAAAATGGAAACAGGTAATGCGGTTTTTATTTTTATTATTATAATTGGAATTTGCTATATAATATATGATTCAAGACCAAGTAAATATACAAAACTAGAAGAAAACTTTGGTGGACTTATGAATAGGAGTCTAGTTAGATTTGAATATGAAAAGTCACCATTACATACTATTGTTTATGGTGGAACTGGTACAGGCAAACATATTTTATTAGACAATATTTAAAATTATACTCAGTCCAAAATCAAGATCAAGATCAAGATCAAGATCGAGATCAAGTTCAAGATCAAGATCAAGATCAAGATCAAGTTCAAGATCAAGTTCAAGTTCAAGATCTGCAAAGCAATTTCACTGATCAAGATCAAGCTATCTAAAATTATAGTTATAGTGTGTAAAGATGACAGAGACTAGATAGATCCTGAGTCTAATAAGTTTTATACTGGGTTTAATAAATGTGATATAAATATGATCACAAAAAATAATATGCATAAATTTCAAAATTGTGTAATAGTACTTGATGATATGGGTGATAGGTTAAATAAGGATATAGGTTATTATTTTACAGAAGGTAGACATTATAATATTCAAATGATTGTAATGTGTCATAAATTAGCTCAAATAATTAATACAGCAAGAATGAGTTGTGATACTATTTTTTTAACAACTTATAATGGACCTGACCTATTTAAAAACTTTAATGAGATATATAAATGTGAACATGACCTCAAAAAAATAATTAGTGAATTATATAGTAACTATTATAATTATACAGATGGAATGTCAGATGAACTTCGTTATGGTATAATTAAATATTAAAAAAAGGAAAATACTTTTATTATTATTAGTAGTAATAGAACAAAGATATATGATTCAAGAGTTGGTTTCCTTGATTTAAAAGCTCATAGTTTAAAAGATGATTTAGAAAGAGAAGACATAAATAAACTTACAGCATATATGAAACCACTAAGGATTAATGCAACAGATAGAAATGTTATTAATCATGATAATTATCAGTTTTATTTTAATAAACTTCTTACTTTAAATAATATTAAAATACAGAATGATGTTCTAACTAAAGAAATGATTATGGGAAGGGTATGAAAATTTTATCAAATATTGGTGGAATTATAGGCACAGGTTTAATTATATTTAGTTATATTTATCCCGATTCAATATCAAGAAATGCTGGAACTGTAGCAATGGGAGCAAGCACAATGTTGAGTAAAGTAAATACATTAGTTAATGTTGGATATGGAGAAGAGTCGGAAGGTGAAACACGAAGCAGTTTGGTAAACCATGAACAAAGTTCGTATACTGATCAGTGTAACTGTGACTTTGTCAATGAAGAGATGGGAATTTTGAATAGAAAGGGAGGAAGGTTTTTAAACAAACTATATATAAATAATGAAGAATTTAGAGAAGAGATTATATATTTAGTTAAAGATGAAAAAGAATTAGACCTTGATTTGATCTTAGATAAAAGATGTAAAACTAATACACTCAATACTTTAGGAAATAAATATTTAGCAGAGTGTATAACATCTAAAGATAATACTAAAGATTTAATTGAAATTATGGCTAAATATTATCAGAGACATTAAAGTTTACCTATTATAAATGCTTTTACAATGTTTAGAGTGTAACTATAAATGTGGAAACATTGCTGTTTTAAAATATCATTATGAATCATTTCATAAAGATAAAACTGATAAATGTATGTGTGGTAATATAATATTAAGTGGTACTTGTGCTAATGATTTTTCCCCATGGGGTTGTTCTTTAAAAAATGAATCTAGTTCTAGTTCTATTTCTAATTCTAATTCTAATTCTATTTCTAGTTCTAACCCTAGTTCTAATTCTAGTTCTAACCCCAGTTCTAGTTCTGGTTCTATCTATGACTATAACTCTAACTCAGATCCTAACCTTATCCCTAACCCTTACCCTAGCTCAGAAGTATTAACTAGATGTTTTAATAAGTGTAATTATATAAAACCACTAAATAATTTTGATGGGGGTAAGTATACATGTAGAAGTTGTACTTCAGCTAAAGTTAATTGTCCATATTGTACTTCTGTTGTGAGATATGATGGGATACGGGCTCATGTAAAGAAACAACATCCAGATATAGAATTGACTAGAGGATTTAGTAGAAATCTGCAAAGCAGGTTTCCTGATATAACTGATCGGTGTAACCGCTTCGCGGATAAAACAATTAATCCTAGTTGGCAAAGTCCTACAGCTGTAAGTCCTTTAGTTATTAACCAAACTGAGGATCTGCAAATTTGTAAATTAACTCCGTTGAGCAGTTTCACTGATAGTTGTTCATGTAAATACTATAATTTTGTATCATTTCTTATTAATAATGGAATAAATATAGAAAAAATAAAAGAAAATATAAATTTATTGAAAAGTATAGATAATTTGAAATAAAAAGTAAAAAAATAAAAAAAATATCAAAAAAGAGGGATTCACTCTTTAAGAGCGAAAAAGAGCGATCTTTTCTACTGGGGATCACTCCGAATAAGAGTGAATCACTCTTAAAGAGTGAAATGTAAATTTTGCTTTGATTTTTTGATTTTTTATTTTTATTTTTGATTTTAATTAATTTTTTTATTGAATTTAGAGCTAATATATAGTAGTGGATAGAACAAGGGATTCAACAAACAGTAAAATTTGGCCCGATTCGACATGCGCGATTAGCTTTAGGAGAAAGGGACAAATTTTACTGGTGGTTGAATCCCTTGTTTTATCCACTACTGACGTGCACTACTTTCAATCATAAAAAATTTCGAAAATCCCATAACAAAAAAGATGGGGAGCTAAAATGTTGAGAACCGCGTGCAACATATGACTTGAGATCATTACAATGTCGTTTATGCTTCGGCCAATCAGACTTCTGACACTTCTTACTGCAGTATTGTGCTACTGAGCAACCTGAGCATCTTTTGAGCTGATTAATATGGTGCCTTGTATTACAAGTTGAGCAGCGAATGCTCTTGTTGACTGACGAGCTGGAGTTCATCTGGAGGTCAGAAAATCTCACTAAACAAACAAGAAAATTTCTATACCAAGATTTCTTTTGATAAATTATTTTTTTCACAACAGATAAACTTTATCAATGTATGAAGTCAAAAGTATTGTTGTTCTTCAAAACAGCTGTCATTCTCAGCAGTTCAAGATTAAGCACCTATAAATAATTTTACCACAATTACTTCCTTGAGTGAATATAAATTCTGTTCTTTCGGCATTTTATATGCGCGCCAAAAATCACCTATATTGTTTGTATATTGCCTCAACTTCAAAAAACCTCCTGATCTTTTCTTCTGTAAAATGCCACTAATCATTCGAAAAAAACTGCTTGATTTATGTTTAAATAAAAACACGCTGTATAATTGATGCAAATCCCCAAATCAAGTTGGCAACAGAAAAAAAAGAGTTCGTTTTCCAGATATGGCATCCAGCCAAATCTTCTACACTTCCTCCACAGACAATGTATCATCAAGGCCACATCAAAACATTCAGCTCACATGAAAAGCAATTTTAAATTTACAAAAGGCTAGCCCAAGCGAAATTTCGTATCAAAACGAAGTACAGGACACTCGAAAAATCAAATACACATACGCGGTTTTTTACGACCCATAATTTAAGAGTTGTAAGCGTGTGTGGAAAACAGTGACACTAGGCTAATTAGGTACATTTTTTTCAAAATTGGTTATATTCCCCACTAGCTTTATTGTGGGGTTGGCTTTATTGTGTTGTTTTACCATGAACACCTAGGAAAATTTTTCTTCAATCGTTTCTACTCCATAATCCACTAGTTTCCACCCTACAAGTAAACCCATTTCCGCGTCACTCATTCCCACTGTTACAGTATCCATTTACCAAAATAAAAGAAAGCCTAATTAGTGATAAATTTCCCCCTTGATGCTATTAGTTGATAAAAAGACAACTAGTGGTTTTACAATCATCCATAGCACTGTTCACAAGAACAACTAAGTCTTGGAATTTGGCCTCAATTATTTACTTAAAAGATTTGGCAATGAGTTTTAGGCTAATTAAACGCTCTAAACGAGGGATATTTAACCGTGAATACTCGTGACAAACAGAAATCCCTACCACAATATTAGTAACTTATTTCCAGGCTTCGCGTAACTAAATTCCATTGTTGAATATATAGCGACCGCCGCTAGGTGACCCCTCATGCGTCACCTAGCGGCGGTCGCATGAGGTGTCAGTCTCATTTATTTGCATATCGCTCCAAAAAGCTGAAAATTGGTCTAAAAATTCTATGAAAATTAAAAGCCTACAACAATTTCCCGCTTTTTCGAAATCACTAAAATTAATAGCTAAAATACGTGGTTCTCATAAATAGGCCATAGAAAAATCGTCCCAATATCAAAACAGTCAAAAGAATTTACATCACATTTCCAACTTTCATGCAAAAACAATTGAATTGTGTTATTGCTAGAATTCAAAAAACGAAATCTATACGAATTTCGAGCAAGATGGCTCGTGCGAGACTGTCCGTAGCACACAATGTTCCAGCATGCGTCTCAAAATTGTCAAAAACTCTTCGTTCTTCTGAGAGGAAGAGTTCCTTTGACTACCAGTTTGCAAAGCTGAAAATGAAGCAATCAATCAAGAGCAAACTTATGTGCGACTAACAATAATATGGAAACTGGAAAACTCAGAAATTGGAAAATTCTTTTCGAGAAAATTTTACCAGAAGTAAAAACAATGTTTTGTTTTTCACTGAAACCTAACAAGAATAATCAACCCAAGAAAAATTTCATTTAAAGAAAAACAGACAGTAATTTGCGAACCAAATTGCGTCGATCAGTTGACACACAAAAAAAGCAAACAAATAAGGGACTGAAAAATATCGCCGAACAGAAAAAATCATCAAAAAAGTGTTGAAGATTTTGTCGAAAATTCTCTTTGGCAAGAAGATTATTTCAAGTCCGCATTATATCACAAACTAGGTGTTCTAAAATCAAAAACAAAATTTTATATTAACAATTTTTTACAATTTAAATAAAAAGAAACCATAAAGCTTCTTTCCTTCGTGCTTACATGACAAAGCGATGAAAGAATGAAGTTAAGGTTTCCAATTTTTTTTTACTCATGTACTGACGTAACTTTTGCACATAATATAATTTAAACCGGTGCAATCCGGAAAAATATGTTTTAAAGTCAGCCGAGCATCAGTTGAGAAGAACCGAGCAGCGCTGAAAACGATAAAATTTTCCATCGTTCTTTTTCTAAAATGAATATCTTTCTCCGTTTTCTTTGATTTAAAAAATCCGATTTCTGATCCGTGTAGTTAGCTTTAACCAAATTTAACTCTTAATAATTTGCCGGACACTGCTTTGGCTAGTATTTTGCGGTATTTTAAAAAAAACTGTTTGTAATAATTGAAGTGAAAACATAAAAACAGACATCAAATGAAATTGAGTAATTGCATTAAACCAAACTACTAATCAATAAGGCACAAAAAATTGAGAGCCGAAGGATCAAAGTCAATTACGCTACTCAAGAAGATGAAGGTCAAAGAAGATGGAAGAAAATCATTTTTGTTCTTCGTTCAGCAGGTTGCGTATTCTGTTATCTTTTTGAATGTCTCTTAAATATTATCATACGCAACTTTGCTGTCAAATTAAATCCCTGAAAACTAGGTAGCAGCTTTAAAAAGTATATAATAATTTTGCTTCAAAATCTACAAAAAGAACAAGGTTGTCTGCTTTATGAATAATTTTCCAGATTTAAAAACTTTCTTTACATTTGGAGCGGAATGGTACGCATTTCTTTACAGATTTTGTTAACTGAAATTCTAATTAACTAAAAGCTAAAGTAGAACTGAGAATTGGGAGTCATAGAAAGCAACAGGAACAGTCGAAAATATATACAATTTAGAAGTATTTTCTTTTTCTAGAAAAATTAAGTGATGTGTTGTTTTTATCTTGCAGATCCAATATTCAGTCAAAAATGAGAAAGAACTAGAGACGTGGATAATAGGTATAGCATAAAGTCCCAAAAGCTGCTAAATCAAATTTGTTTTTTACAATGACATTGATCTTTTTCTTATGTTACTCAAAAACGTGATAATGTACCTATACATTTGTATTTAACCGAAGAACATGAAAAACAGAGACTCTTTCTTTCAAAAAAGATATCGGATTCAACAGGCCAGATACAGCAGCAAAAATATAAAAAGAGTTGATTCATATTTTTGTTTCCTTCTCAATCTCTTGAAATTTTTTATAGGATTTTTGTTTTCAAGGACATCAAAAAATGCTTTTGAATAAAATTTCACGCAATAACACCAGAATAAACTACATAATAATACATTGTATTAGAAGTCTATCTATGAGTTCAAAGAAAACAGATTTATTTAGGTTTAAAGAAAACTTCTGCATCTGGTCAAAATTTTTCGATTCCTGTGTTTTATTTTAATTTTCTGGTTTGGTCATAGCGGAAAGATATTGAAATAGAAAAATGCTGGAAATTTAAGGGAGTTTTCCTTGGAATATTGTGTTTTGTTTGTACGCAAAACTATATTATCCAATATCTTTAGAAATACAATTTTACAAAATTTGGATAACAAATCATTATTTTGTATAATTTGAAACCCGCCCTACCGAGCTCAAATTTCCTCCATAGTTTTAAATTTTTTTTCCGTTTAATATTTTAAACAGCTCCCATTTTCAACCTGCAATAAAATGTGTTTCTTTATTGAAAATCAAAAGTTAACTGAATGGGCTATAAACTGATGTGTTGCTTTACTCTGTAGAATATGAAAACTAGAAGTAAAAAATCCGGCCTCGCATATATTTCCGATATCAAAAAGTCGACAATTTTCTGTAAAGACAATTGCCCGACGCTTTCTCAAGTATCCGAAAAACTGAAAGGTCGGCTGATTTACGATTTACCGACCAAGAGATTCTCAAGAATTCAAGATCTTTGATTTAACGGTCATTTGATTGAATAGATCGCTAATCATCTCGTTGAAAATGAATTTCTCGATTATTTTTGAAAACAAATTTTCTCCAAATTCAAAAAAGAAAACGTTTTCTGATTTATTTGACTCAACTTTTTACAAAAGCAAAAGGCAGAATTTTGAAATAAACTGATTAATTTGTTCAACTAATAAAAGCCATTTTTGAAGTAAATGATTGTTCTACAAATAAAAGCTTCATTTTCATGTAAATAAAAAACTAAGAAAAAATCAAGAAGCTTTTTCTGAAAACAAAAACACTAAATGAAGCGCACGGTTTTATATGTTTACAAAATTCGTCAAAAATTCTCCAAATTAATTGCATTATTAAAGAAAAGAACTGTTTACAGGACAAGAAATTCGAGTTTTTTTTTTAATTTTTGAGCAAAACATTCACAAACAGACGAAGTCAAATTGCATTTCTCTCTTCGTTAGTACAAGAGGTCCTCAGCATAAGCACTAAAATGGTTCCATTTTCCGGCCTTCCATTCAGAAAACGATGCAATTGCATAAAGAAACCGAGAACTGAGAGCAACTGAACTAGTCAGAAACAGAAGTGACCAGCTCATCGGCCAATATACCAACGGCCCTAAATAAAGAAACTATCTGCATCTGAAGGAGACCTCCAAGACAAACCATAAAAAAAGTTTTCAATAGGATAAATTAAAAGGGACAGAGCAAAAGCACAAGAATGAACGCTAAAATTTAAAAACTACTAATAAAAAACCTATTAGAACTACTATTGAAAAACCTCTGAACTGAGAGCAACTGAACTAGTCAGAAACAGAAGTGACCAGCTCATCGGCCAATATACCAACGGCCCTAAATAAAGAAACTATCTGCATCTGAAGGAGACCTCCAAGACAAACCATAAAAAAAGTTTTCAATAGGATAAATTAAAAGGGACAGAGCAAAAGCACAAGAATGAACGCTAAAATTTAAAAACTACTAATAAAAAACCTATTAGAACTACTATTGAAAAACCTCTGAGAACATACTAAACCTATATAAGGCTGGCAGAATTACTTACGGGTAAAAAAACAAAGTAATAGAAAAACTCAAAAGATAAGTCTGAATAAGTCTGAGAAAAACACAAGTCTCAATGAAAAAGCAACAAACCGGTTTCTTGAAAACGAAAAACTAGCGCAAGTTACAACAAAACTCCCATTGCATCCAAGTAAACCAACAGCGACTTCCTCAAGAAACGAAAGGTCAAATATGCTTGTTGGCTTAGCCTAATCCAAACCTAAAAGACTTTCAACAAAACTTAGCACTAAAAAAATGCTGAAACTGGATTCAGGAAAGTAAGCAAAAACAGCGGAACCCAAACAACAAATGGAACCAAAGACCGTTGACAACTTCAAATTGGATTGTCATTTCAACTGATGAAGATCTCTCGGCTGATGTAGAGAAAGACGAAAATGAGAAAAAGTTCTACTAAGATGCCACTCTACGTTCAATCCTTGAGAAAATTTCAAAAAGGAGTTACTTGAATCACTCCTCGTCCAAAACTCGTTGAAGAAAATATCTGATACCTATATTTTCTTCAACGAGTTTTGGTCGAGGAGTGATTCAAGTAACTCCTTTTTGAAATTTTCTCTAAGACCAAATTATAAAAGTGGTTAAGAATTTTAATGAAATTATAAGCCTCAAAAGATCATAGTTAGAAAAACAAACATACGGATTCAGACCATCGAGGCATCTAAAATACGCAAACATAGGAGCTAAAATGGGATTTATACCCTATCACTAACCATGAAAATTGATAAATTTTGCTTCAAATGCTTGATAAAATTAAGAATAGAACAACTGCAAATCTGTTTAACGAGCAGCTGGAAAATTCCACGATAGTGGTTAATGTATAAACTGTATTTAAATCCTAGAAAGCTTAATTGACAAACAATTGCATAATAGACACAGCTTTGCCAATTTAAGTAGACAAATAGCAAATTATGGCTCTCGAGACAATCGGTTTCTGAATTGGATCATAATCATAAGTAATTAATCAAAAATCAAGCTTTAGACTCATCATTTTTGTGGGTAAGTATTAGCTGTACTATTAATAAATTTATATAATATTGGCGCTGTAATGGTATCCAAGACAAATGTCCAAATAAAGGACTTTGGACTAGGGGAGGACAATCGTCACCGCCAATAAAATGACCAAAAATATTTCGGCGAAATAAAGAACGACGAAGAGCTCAAGGAAGGCAACAGAGAAGCGAAAAAAGGACACAGCCTTAATTTTAGATGTCAGAAAGCCAACCGGTTGAGGTAAAAGGATACCAGAAAGCAACTTGTTTAAAGCTTGAAATCCATCCAAGGAGAGAACTGATCGCTAGACCTACGAGACCTCTGAGCCAATCTATCCTGGACATTGAAAGATAAAGAATTGAATTACATGTCCACAATACTTCAATTTTTTCTGCTTGCTGCTCATTATGTAAAGAGCGTATTATGGCGCTTGCAGGAAAGATATGCGGGTTCGCATCCTGTACCGTTCCATTTTCTAACTACATGCGCTTGCTTAGGGCACTCTTAATACCACCAAGGAGGCTCGGTAATAATGTTTGCACAAAATGTTCCGTCCACTTTCATTCATTTTTAACTTAATTATCAACCAAATGATGCAGAGATAAAAATCATTACATACTGGTCGAAAATTACTGGAGTATCAGCAAAAAAATTTTAAACTCAAATCACTAAATGAATAAAATAATGCCGCATTCGAGGACCGATGCGACCTGCCTTTAAAGAGGATACGAGAAAAGACAAACAACAATAACAACAAGCAACATCAATTACAATCAAACCTCGCTGTCTTTTCGAAAACACTAAACAACAAAGTCAAACGAGAATCCAATAAAAACTAACTAAAAAATTTTAACATGAATTTCACTACAAAAATAAAGGACTTGATGAGAACCAGTCCTATTTTTGAAAACAATTAATTTCAAAGTCATTAAACCCATTAGCTATCAATTGAAATCATTAAATAGGTTTATTTATAACTTCATAGCAAGCCATCGAGACTTCCTTGTCGAGAAAAGGTCATATGACAAATACAAGCAAAAAAAGAAAAGTCAATTATATTTAACAAACAAATGGAGCTGAAGCGATTAAAACCATAAACTATTAAGTAAAAACAACAAAAATGTCCAATAACGCCTTCTTTTAACGGTACCTTCCAATAATATGACAATGTGCCAAGAGGACAAAAAAGAACTTCAAAATGCGTAAGTATCAACAAATGGCAGACATTTAATCAGAACTTGAACCAGAAATAAAACCACTATCCATAAATTTAAATTGTCTTAAAAGAGGATGTGAACTGTCTTTACTGAGATTAAGCTACAAGTTCAGAAATCTGTCTATACCGAGATTAAGCAATAGGTTGACCGAAATGAGTTTGAAAAAGGCAAAACTCAAAAACCCATTATTTTTATGAAACCATATATTTTCCGTCATAACAACCATGAAGCCCATTGAGATTGTCATTGGTGAGATTAAGTTCAAAAAGCTTCAAATGGGACTTATTTGATCATTAATAAGCCATATAAAGAGACTAGGTGAAAAACAGCAAACAGAACAAAAATCGAACTGCATGCAAGACACCAGATTTTTATTAAAACAGAGCCTGCAGGCCATAAAACTCTCAAACGAAACATGAAAACAATACAGATTAACGCTTGGTGCACCCGAAAATCGGTGGGTCCTGTCATAAGAGGCAGTAGACATCATTCGAAAACATTTCAAAACTTAATCTACAACTCCATAGGAAGACAAAGAGACCTGTCATTATCCATATTATCCACTAAATGACGACGAAAAGAACAATAAATAAAGGTAAAAAACAGAATCCTATTTAATCGAAACGAAAAAACAGTGCCGAGTGAAACAATGAGATCCTCGCTAAACATTATAAAAGTTCTACAAAAATTGCTTTGCTGCCAACAGGACCTGTCGTTTAAAAGATTAAGTAATAACTTGACAAAAAAGAACCTAATTTCGGCGAACATCAAAAAGTCTTAAAAATAATAAAAAGTGGAGAGTAGTTTCAAAAATACTAGAAAGAACCAAGCTATATATTGACAGTAATAAAATAAAGAAGGGAAGTTTAAATGAAGACACATAATTCCTTATAACAGATATATATATATATATATATATATATATATATATATATATATATATATATATATATATATATCTTGTGTTTTGTCTGCATTTAATGCCTGTAGTCTCATGTTTCAGCCTCGCTAATCAAAGATCTAATTCGTTTCCTTAAGTTGTATGCGTGAAACTTTTTATTGCTTTCAGTTGATACGTAATGAACCCTTTCGATTTTATATATATATATATATATATAAAATCGAAAGGGTTCATTACGTATCAACTGAAAGCAATAAAAAGTTTCACGCATACAACTTAAGGAAACGAATTAGATATTTGATTAACGAGGCTGAAACATGAGACTACAGGCATTAAATGCAGGCAAAACACAAAATTTCACTTAAAATTTACGAAGAAAAGCTGTCGATGCCGTAAAAGCAACAACTAAAAACAAAGTAAAAAAAATTGGGAAAAAAATTTTAAAACAAAATAATTGCCCCAAAACAATCCGAACGATTTTCGATTGAAAAAATTCACGATGAGACCAAAACTAGCCTTGATATTGCTAAGTGCCATTAAAAGTACGTAAGAGTCCATTGGAAACACATAAAAACACTACGATAAAAAGTGAGTATATCAAAATATGCATTTTGGGTAATTATCGAGTTGAATTAGCAAAAGATCCGTAAAACATTTCCTCCAGAACACTCCCATAAGAAGCAGAAGTTAAACTAGCCCTCTTTGGAGTTTACAAAAATTGTGCAGTTTCTGGGTCCGTGTTAACGGCAAGTTAAAACAAAGGGAGCCCAAGAAGCAAATTTAGTGCCAGTTTGATGAAAAAAGGACTTCTTTTTGAAAAAATTAGCCAACATATTGTTCAAATATGTCAGATCAAACAATTCAGTGATAATCCTCAATCGTTAAAGATAAATCCAAGTATACTATCATTTTAGCAAAACTGACAAAAACTGGGACAAAAATTACGGAAAATTTGAACAAAAATAACGGAAATCAGTCACATGCTCACAAAACTTTCAATATCGATAACTCCGAAAAAACGGTAATTAAGAAAATTTTTTAAATTATATATTCTACGCTGGCCGGGCTTTCTAATGATATCACTCTCTACAAAGAATATATCAATCGGTCAAAATTGACTGCGCAAAAAAAACAGTTGAGCACATAGTTCCTCCCCCGGTCGGGACGGAAAATGTTGTCGAATAAACCGAGTTTAGATACAACACACTATTATGGCGCCTGGGTCAAGAAAACAAAAACTTAGGCATAAATATCATTAAAAATATACATTTTGTTTCTCGGGAGCAAAGATACATTTTAAAAGTTACCAACAAATACTTAGTTACGAACAGATTTACCTAAACTGGACACTCTGATACTAATTGTTGGCTTATGCAGAAATTATTATTATCGACCTCTAGAAGTCGGGAACAACAGAATATAGCAAAACGTCAATTTCTGAGCTAATTTCACACATCCCGATAAATAAAAGTTTTGCGGCTAAATCAGGCTGCTTACTACGTTTGTCACCTCAACACCAGATTTTGATCAATAAGTTAATTTTCGCAGCGATTGTTTTGGCTTACATAGAAACAATCGCTGCAAAAATTAACTATCTAAGCCATCGCAATTCGACAAATATATTCTCGAAAAATATTATATTTGTGAGATTTGCGACAAAGAAGTGTCCGTAAAAGATAGACGGGAAAGAGTTAA
Source organism: Convolutriloba macropyga (assembly GCF_964194025.1). NCBI lineage: Eukaryota > Metazoa > Xenacoelomorpha > Acoela > Convolutidae > Convolutriloba > Convolutriloba macropyga. The sequence continues at coordinate 26,346,369 of NC_134469.1, read as the reverse complement.
CAAATTATGCCATAAATTTCATTTTGTTCGAGGTCTCTAAAAGATGGAGACTTTTGCCCGGAGAGTATACAGTAGCCCGTGAGTTTTTCCAGTTTGTAGACTCTTCTAGTTAACTTTATTTCCAGCCTAGTCGTACTAGGAATTATTAAGGTTGATCCAGCTCGGAATAATATCAAAGAGGGGTGAGACCGGACCATTCCCGACAAACTATTGTCGAGATTTGTCAAATTCATTTGCACGCATTGGAGAGGATCGGTCGAGTCTGTAAATGTCAACACCTCCACGGTTCTCAGAGTTTGTAAGAGGGCAGTGATAATAGACAATAGTTGCACGTATTCTTTCTCTGAGCAAGTAAACTCTACAAAACTGAATGACAACATTTGCAACTGCATGCTTTCAAAATAACTAATATATTCCGCTAACTGATAAATATTAGAACATCGTAAGAATAGAGTTTTCAAATCATAGAAGGCAGAAACTATTCTAGGGAGCAAATAAAGATCAGTTTCAACGGTTGTACATTTTAGCTTAGTATTTGGGACTACAACATTGCTGTTGATTGTGATGCCGAAATAGCTGAAAAACTCGAGCGAAGGGAAACTCGATGTCAATGTCGTCAGATGGCTTGAGTTGGAACCACAGCCCATGTTCAATCTCAAAGTCTTCACTTTCGGAAACACGACGGCATTTAAGGGCTTCTCGAAATCTTCAATACTGAATCCATCTATTTCAAGCTCCTTCAGCCGTTTCATGTGACATAAAAACTGAAGTTTCATTCCGTTTTGAGGGGTTCGAGTTCGAAGAGTTAATTTTTCCAAAAATTCCGATGCGCGAAGAACTTTCTGAACATCTAGAAAGTTTAAGTTACTGACTGTTATATCAAGGTGTGCGAGGTTCTTATAATACGAAAATTTGGGATCCAAACCGAAGCCAGTTAAAACTTTGATACTTATCCTAGCATTTTTAGGATTCATCAGGCTGCAGACAAGTTCGCAATAACTAAAAATTTCTGCAGTACCAGATAACTTGAATTCCAAATTTTCCATTTTTTGAAAAAGGCTCGGAAATTTCTGTATTGCGGTTAGCAGATCTCTATTGCCGACACCAAATGTAGATGTAAAGAGCGCACTTTCAAATTTCCAGTTAGTTTTTGCAACCATGCTAAGAAACTCTAGACTATGCCGACAGGAACCCGCTTGTTCTTCTTGATATGAAGGCGACAATCCGTATGTTTTCCATGATAACAGTAATGGCCAGGAATTTATGCGGTTGTAAAAGGAATCAGATGTTGCCCGCAAAGCCAAAAGTGAGTTGAACTCGCCTGATCGTATCAGAAGCTGGCATATATGTTGTAAAAGGTGCTGTGGCAAATCTTCAAGACTTGGTTTACGGCTACACTGAACTAGGTCAAGTTCTAAACTGTTTTCTTCGTCATGTTTACAAGAAAAACGACTGCTTTTGCGGTATTTCAGAATTGAATTTCTCACAAGGTTTGCAGTGACTTGAAATGGATAGGCAATGACCAAAATATAATGAAAAAATTGGTGAAAAATTGTTCCTGTATTGATTTCCATATCGACAGGTAACTGATCAAAAATAATGTAAGCAATATTTATCCTCAATCAAGCCATATTGTAACTTGAAACAGTTGTTTGACATGACGTGGAGAAAACAGCGTCAACATTCGAGTTAATATAACATATAACCGTCGTTATAGAGTAGTACACCAGCTACTATACATAGTGACGTCAGCCCCATTTATATACAAACTTATCTGCTAAAGTTTAGCCAACGAGTGATTCTATGAACAAAGAGAGTGGTGATCTCTGCTCTCGTTAAAACTAAAGGTTCAATTTTTCCACCAAAATATGCTTGGCGTACATCACCAAGGTTTTTTAACGGTGTTCTTAGAAATAATTACACACAATTTGAGAGAATGAAAAAATGGGCGCATTAAATACAAAACAAACCTTCTCCTGTATACAAATGAAACAATATACAACCATATTAGTTAGCTTTGCAAATCAAATTCGGAAGAAAATGCTGTCTTCTGCGTTTATTTGAACTAGTGAAATGAGTAAACCCTTTTTCAATGAGAAACAAAGAACATAGGACAAGTCCTGAATTACAGTCCAGCGAAATATAAAATCTAATAACCTGAATATTAATAATTTCACAAGAACTAGACTCTGGGTGTCTACAGACTACATGATCAACCAAAAGTAACAACATCAAAGCAGAAAAAAAAACAATTTAAAAAGGTTTTCTTTCGAATATTTTTGACGTGGAAGAACATGTGGTTATATACTGAAATCTTGACTATACACTGAACAAAGTATGGTTATTAACGTTAAAAGCACATAAAAATCCTTGATTAAATACACAGGGGGTCAGTGGCAAAAACACCAAAGAACGGAAATAGTGAAGTAAATTCCCTTCAACTGTTCGAAAACAAACGACGTTTTGGTGTCAGGGAAACTATTAGATGCCCAAAAAATATGAAATTGAACAAATTTAGCCGGAACAGAAAGCCTACGCAATTCGCTATTTATCAAATTAAATGAAAAGACAAAAAATCATGGCAAAACTACAGAAAATATTTTAGTAAAACAGAGCGTCATAGTGGTGAAAACAATTAATAATCAGCCAAATACGTTGAGTAAGTTCAATTCTGCCTCTCCAAAAAAAACCCAATTTAACCTATTATTGGTGACACTATATGCCAAGACGACAGAAAGAGCAACAAATGGAGTTATAATTTAAAAACTCATTAATTCTTTGCACAGAAAACGCAAAGCCAAATTATCTATCAAATGAGAACATTAAACAGATTCATTTAAGCTTCGTTCGGAAACCAAAGGAAATCTTCTTAATTGAGGATAAGCAATGAGACAACAAAAGGAACAACAAAAACCTTCAAAATTGAAAAAAATCACTAATATTATACAACAACAAAGTGTCAAATTCATAAAAATCGTTACCTATTAACTGCAAACATTCAATAGGTTCAATTGTGTATCAATAGAAACCCAAGACTGCTTGTCATTAAAGCGACCAGCGAGCAAACAAAAAATACGGTGAAACAAGAAATGCACTGCTCTTTTAAATAAAAAAAACTCCGAAGTCATAAAAACCACTAGCCGCCCACTGAGGGATTAAAAAAAGCAGATAAGAACTATTAGAACAGCTCTTTGACCTTTAAAATCATTTGCGAAAATTGAAGAACTAAAACCGGGAAAACAGAAGTCAAAAACCAAAATTTTGTTCAGACACCACTCACATTTCAAAAAGCACTCGAACAAATTTCTCACTCTACTTTAAAAACAGATTGAAAACGTTTACGTTTGAAAAATAATCCTTTTTTATCTCCCATTACGACTCCAGTGTGACAAAATCTCTACTATTATTTGACTTCTTATTGAGTCGAAAAGAGTGAAGATCTGAAAAAAAAACTAGCACCCCAAATCCTTTAGATTGCAATAATGCTCAATAAAAACGTTTTTCTATCACAAGATCATAAAAAGAACTTTACTAAATGCGTGTGGAAAGTGAAAGCTCACACTCCAAATATATAAATCAGTGACTTTCGGTAATCGCATTGCATCTACATGACCGCTGCAAAACTTATTTCCCATCATATATGGTATAGGAGAAAAAAGAATTTAAGCTGCTACTGCAGTTAATTGGTCACCTGTGCTCAATTAGAAGAAAATGTATCCTAAGACACCTAGCAGGCAATAGATACCTATTTGAAATTGATAATATTTTTACTATTTATAATTTACTAAGTTAGGAATTTCAGTCTGACTGGATTGTGCATTTGGTTTAAAAGATCTCTGACATAAGAAAGGATCCGACAATGTTAACCGACTGGTTAACTGTGGAAGACGAGGTTCAATTGTTCTAAAAAAGGGCAGCTGAGAACAGGCTACTGTAGGCCTAATGCTGATCCGCTGCGATTCCGCAGGAACCAAAATTATTATTCTAGAAGCCGCGCGAGTGAGCACTAAGGGGACATCCAGCCGTCGATGTTTGCTGAGCTACCAGTTACTGAGCTTGCCACTTTAGCAACTTTAGCTGCCCTATTATAGTAGTATAAGTGTTTACTACTGTGATAACAATAAACTACTGTGAAAGTTAGTTATTCAATGCAGAATAATTGACAGCGCAATTGTTTTTTTCATCTGGTAAATTCATATTAACACGAGGATTCAGAGATATCCATTTTTACAAAACTAAAAAGTACTCAAGTCGTTCTACGGAAAAATGCTTCAATTTGAGCTTCGACAAATTGACAGTGAAAAGATCTTTTCAACTCAAAATACAACGTTTTTGACAAACTTGAAATGTATGTTAGAGGATTCTGTGCTTTGCACAGTGTCGCGCGAGTCGTCTTTTCATTATAATAGGGCAGCTAAAGTTGCTAAAGTGGCAAGCTCAGTAACTGGTAGCTCAGCAACCATCGACGGCTGGATATCCCTTTAGTGCTCACTCGCGCGGCTTCTAGAATAATAATTTTGGTTCCTGCGCAATCGCAGTGGATCAGCATTAGGACTACAGTAGCCTGTTCTCAGCTGCTCTTTTTTAGAACAATTGAACCTCGTCTTCCACAGTTAACCAGTCGGTTAACATTGTCGGATCCTTTCTTATGTCAGAGATCGTTTAAACCAAATGCACAATCCAGAGTAGTATAAGTAAATGACTAGCAGTAGTACTAGGGGGGTCACGCACTGTAAAGAAAGGACCCCCTCTAAATCTTTACATTTGACCACTAAAATTCTTCGGAAAAGCCCTGGCGCGATGGGACAATATATGAAGACAAAATCAGAACATGAGTTTGGAAAAATTGTCTAGCAAGATCTTTTTTCAAATTACAGTTCCAGTAAACAGAAGTTAAGTAAAATCGATAAAACTGTTTCAATGAGTACCCGAGTTACGAGAGACGAAATTGATGGGGGTATTACAAACTTGGTTTTTGATTATGGAAACCGAGAGAGACCTCCATGGCGTTGCTGTTCCAATACCGTAGTCCCTCGATCAGAGATCATATTTTTCGTTCAAGTGAGTATTATAGTGCTCACGATTAATCTCTGTTTTGCCATGCTATTCTTGATATCGGAGAGTTGCGAAGAGAAATCAATTTGGACTGCACTGCTTTCGAGTCTTGTTGGTTATATTTTACCCCATCCTAAATTATGAATAAAGTCATTCTCACAAACGATAGGATCTCCATGGCGGTTGTAGGCCCAAGTGGTTCTGGGAAAACTGACCTCATATTCAACATGTTGCAAGGTAGGTCCTTCTACCCAGCATTTCTCAAAATTTATTGCTTCTACAAAGAGTTCCAGGACACATTTACAGCTATACAACAAAAATACCGCACAATGAGTTCATCAAGTTTTCCGGATTGGATATAACGAAAAAAATTTTGGACTGTCTGCTCGTTTATGATGACTCATGCGAGGAAATCTTTAACGACAAAGAGTTTGTGAAAATATCAACGTCAGGAAGACACAGAAAACTTCATGTGATCTACATCAAACACAACTTATTCCAACAGAGTAAATGGTCGCGGACAATTGATCTAAACACAACTCATAGAGTTTTATTCAAATCATTGCGTGATTTTCAGCAAATAGTATACCTCGGAAAACAGTTAAACTGTCTTCAATTACTCAAGGACGCATACAAATTAGCAACAGCTCAACCCTATGGACATTTAATCATTGACCTGGATCCTAAAACAAGTCGAGGCTTACGATTTTCTTCTCAACTCATTGGTCCCGAACCATCAGTATTCTATATTTCTTCGGAGGAAGCTGTTATTACACCAATTACGAATGAAAAAGAGACATTTGCTTATGCTGAAGCGCCGGTGCGTTAACAGCAACACCAAATCGAAAAGCAAGAGAATTTTTCTAGCCCAAGATATTGAATTCATTTGGTTCCTAAGCGATTGTGTAATGAACGTGTTCTCTGGTGTTGTCCCAATCAACAAGAAAGAACTGCAACAATTCGAACCTCAACTATGACAACTATCTGAAAAATATTTCAGTGCGCTGGAAAGAAGTAAATTATTCCAGACAACGAGAGGGTGTTCTCTGATTCAACTAATTGCCAGACCTTGTCTAGATTATCTACAGAAAAATGCCAACTGAGGAATTTGTGCTCATTCCTCGCAACATGTTTACAACTGGAAAACCCCATGTTTCGCAAATATTAAACAATCCACTAACAAAAAACAAGTGGAAACAACTATCGCTTCTACAGAGAACTTCAAAACAAGAGCCACCGGAAGCGGTCAAACAGCAGAACACAGACCAACAAACAGATGACGTCATGGTTTCCGATGAAGAAGAAACGCAACAAAGTATCCCAGACGACACTAAACGAAAAGAGTTTGATGAAATCAGTCAGAGTGTGATCGATGATATAGATTTTCTCGATAAAGACAAATTTGGAAATGCAAAAACAATTTTGAAGAAAATCAACGGATCACTCAACATTTCACTGGACTTTGAAGGTAAAATCCTGATTAATGGAAGGAACACCGACATTCCAGCATCAACTTTCCTCTACGCATTACAACAAACATCATCAAAACTTTTGCCTGACGATTATCAAGTATTGAATTATTTGAACTTTGCACCACATCTCACTTGTAATACATACGCAAATAAGTTCATAAAAGTTCCGAAAGAGCAAAAACTACGTCAGTTTCCAGATGGAGCAGCCAGTGAACAGAAACCTGCTATCGAGAGAGCAGAAAAAACAGAGACTGCTAGCTTTGATGAGGAAGGCTTCGCAGACGCAGAAGAAGAAATTAAAACGCCAACAGACTGGAAAACTCCATTCAGCGGAAATCAAAAAACTAAATAAAGTTTACACGAAACGAAAAAGCAGCATTTGAAATTGTTGCTAACATAAAAGAGGAAAGTGGCTTTTCCCACAAAAAAATTGAAAAATTCCTTCAATCGAAGAACTCATGTACTAAATATCGTCAATTCCGGAAAAGTTTTCCACGATTGAAGGTAGTTGCTTACAGAATAAACGAAATCTGGTCCATGGATGTAGCCTATATGGACAAAAAAGCCAAGCACAACAATGGAGTCAAATACCTATTGATTGCAGTTGACGTTTTCTCACGCTATTTACGTGTTCAACCTCTCAGAACGATGTATTTGAAGGATTGCGTTGAAGCCTTGAAACAAATGATAAAGACGAAACAACCAGAGAAAGTGTGGACAGACAAAGACACCGAATTCAAGGGCGAGTTCAAAACATTCTGTGAAAACAAAAAGATTCATTTGTATACAACCGAAAACGAAACCAAATCTGCGTTTGCGGAAAGAAATATTCGATCACTTAAAAACATTATATACAGATACTTGGAAGAAAAATGGTCTTGGAACTATATAAAGGAGCTTCCCAATTTCGTAAATATCATTAACTGTCGTGTTAACCGCGTTACAAAGTTAGCCCCAAATAAACTATTCAAAAAACATGAACCATTTTAAATTTCGATTGCTTTGGACAACAATAAATATAAACCACGATTCGAAGAGGGGGACCTGGTACGAATAGCAAAACCAGACGATACCTTCAGAAATAGTTACACTCAGAATTATACAGACGAAGTTTTCACAGTACTAAGATTGGCTACAACAAGTCCACCTATCTACAATCTGATTGACGCAAACAACGTTAAAATCCTAGGGAAATATTACGAACCGTAATTAGTACAAGTTGATGCGTTAAACACAGGAGAGGAGCAATGATTTCTAACAGCAATGAGTTTACAATTGACTTGTTATCAAATGCATCAATGGACGTTTTTAATGAAAATACTATGGCATCATTTCGGAACCAATTATCACAACCGATGCACTTACAAGGAGAATGGCAAGTAGCATTGACATCTCTATCTTTTACATCAAACATCAACAACGTAAACTCTGGAGAAATAGTTGTTCACAAGAATTCAATGACCAATCCAAATGAGTCGAGTAACCGATCAGGACAACTCAGAAAAATTCGGACTGGTGTTTACATCAGCTGGGAAGATCTAGTCTCGGAGATTGTTCGATACATGATAACGCAAAAGCTTGTGTTAACATTTGGGGAAAATGAAGGATTGTCGTTTCAAGACGATGAAATTCCCAGCATTCTTGGTTTCAAGGGGACCCCGGACCCTGCACACAATGGTTTTGTTCACATTGGTTACAAGACAAACTTCAGAAATGGGACCCCGAACACTCTTAACAGACATTTTGGTATTTTCCCTGTTGATATAACATGTGGTTCACAGCTTATTTTTGTGTACCTTGATATTATTGAGTATCAACATTTGGGTGACTCAAGTGCACCCATTCTCAAAATCATTGAATCGGAGAGACGTCTGAGAAACGGTAGCCTCAACACAGTAGCACCTATTCACCATAAAACCTATACAAACTTGGAATACAAGCGTTTACTTTCAAATAATATCCAGAGCATCAAAGTTGAGCTGAGAAGTGAAACTGGGAAATTGATCCCTTTCACTGGAATTGGTAAAGTTGTTATAAGTCTCAAATTCTAGAGAACAAGCTAACTGATGGAAGCCTATTATAATAATCAAGGATCCAATTCAATACCCCATTTCTCAGGACATTATAGACAAAGAGGAAGTGGATTCGGCGCATTAGCTGCTGGCATTGGTCGTGTTGCATTACCCCTAGCCCGACGACTTATTTGGCCAGCAGCAAAAACAATTGGAAGAGAATTGCTAGTGCAACGTGCACCAGAGTTATTAGAATTTGCAACAAAAAAGAAATCAGCGAAGCAAGCTCTGAAAAGTACAGTTGCAAAAAAAGCTAGAAAACAAATCGGAGGAGCACTTCAACGAGGACGATAAACAATCTATCGAAGGAGGTCGAAGAAGAAAGCATACAAAAAGCAGTCTCCATCAAAGAAAAAGATCATTTCGCGAAAAACGAAGCCACAAAGGAGTCGAACAAATTTCTTCTCAAAAGTAAAAAATGCGTACTAACATTGTTATTCCCACAGAGGCAAAACATAGCTCATTGAACTTGTTTGAGAAATCTCCCCTTCTTATAACATTTGATCAATCGTTCGAGCAAAAAACCGGACCTTTGTACTCGCCCACTGGATCTTCGTTAGAGTTTGAAATAGTCGGTGACAGAAATAACTTCATCGACCTACAGAAAATTTATCTGGAAATCAAATTTCGAGTTGTTCGAAATAATGGAACCGATTTACGCTTCACCACGGGAGATGCCAACAACAGTGACACGCAACATCTAGTCAATAATGTCTTACATTCCCTTTTCGCCGATTGCACAGTGTCAGCAAACGGCATCAAAATTTCTTCCGCCAATGGTCACTACGCACACAAAAGTTTCATTGAAACAGAATTTTCTCATGGATCGGATGCGAAAAAAACCTGGCTGAAATGTCAAGGATATGATTATGAAGCAGACCCAACAGGCGTCCCAGCCGCTACAATCACAGCTCGACAAGAAACTGTGAGAAGATCTGCTCAACTCACACTGTATGGAAAAATAGCTACCGATTTCTTTTCATGCGAGAAGCATCTAACGAGTGGAGTAACGCTGCGAATTTCTTTTCGACGACCACAGGATGACTTTGGGATTGTGAGTGAAGACGGGGCTAAACACTATAAAACCAAAATCGATGAAGCAAATTTGTTCGTGCGAAAAATGACAGTCTCCGATATCGTGCTTGGTGCAATCGAGAAAACACTTCTCAAGACACCTGCCCATGTACCGCTATAATGAAGTTATTTCGAAAGTTTTTCTAGCAACAGCTGGGCAACAGAGCTGGAAGCAGGAGGATATTTTCACAAAAGAACCTATTGGTAGACTAATAGTTGCCATGTGCCGCAGAGATGCGTTCATCGGTACTAATACGCTCAACCCATTTTCATACCGGAAGTTTGATTTGAATGAAATAATAATTTACCGTAATGGGTTCGCCACAGCTGGTACACCAATGTCAACAACTGATAATAAACGACTATAATAGAACTCAATGGCTGCACTAGCTTATGTAGAAAATGGTCACGGGATATCTCTATCTGATTTTCCTAACCATTACATTATGGTGTTTGATCTCACCAGCACTCAAGAAGCCACGCATGATTTTATTCATCCCGAGTTAACAAACTCTTCATTATCTGTGGAACTCAAGTTCGGTGCAGCGTTGCCCCGCAACATTGAAATTTTATTTCTCGGGGAGAAATGTTCAACAGTTTATATCAATTCTTCGAGAAACGTTTCCAAAAACGCTCTTCCTATAATCTAATGGATGAAGCTAAAATATTCAAATTGACTCTACAACCAACTCATTTGCTATCGTTAACGCTTCACCAGCCTCTTCACCAGGATCTAATTGGATTGTGCTTGCAAAGAGATATGCCTACCCAATAACCTACTTTGCCGAACCGCTGGCATTAGCTCTCTATTCATATAAACACATATCAGACCGATTTCGACAAAGCACTAATGATAGCATTATAGTGGACCTCATGGAAGACAGACGTGACACAAATAAACCCCTACAAAGTGCATACTCTCAAATGTGTGGACTTTATTGCATCTATATAGCGCATTGTGTTCTCAATGATAATTTTCCATTCATTCCCAATATCAATGAAATTCAGCTGTTGTCTTTTATAAAACATATGAAGTAAACAATTATACACGCTTTCTTTTTTAGTTAGGTCAATGACTCACTAAACAAAAATTCACCTTCATAAAGAACTAAATTCCCCCTCCCCTGGAAAAACAAACAAAATCGTTCGACTATGACAAAAACGTTGATGGCTTGTAAACATATTCAAGTTCTTCAGACTTGTGTTGATGGCTTGTAAACAAATTCTTCAGAGTTTTGTCTGGACAAGAGTGCGCTATGTAAACAAAAAGTAACGCTACCAGGTTGAATTGCGTCACTGTAACGCGATGGCCCCTCGACAAAAACGTCCTCGGAAAGAAGTGCATAAGATCTATCCTCAAGCAAACTCATTCGAGTGCACTGAATGTGGTTTCACCACGAAAAGCCTGTATACCTAACAGGACACATGACTGTGCAGCATGCGGCGACCAGTCCACGATACTGCATATACTGTCAAAAATGTTTTCCACGTGACGCTGATTATCTTGAGCACATGAACACTTTCCACGGTCTACCAGCTTGGAGTGTAGACGTAAACAACCTACAGGACTCAGGCATCATACCAAGCGAACGCGCTTTCGGCGATACACTGAAAGTCTATGAGATTACCGTCGGGTCAAGAGACGTTGATCTATTACACGCTATGCAGCTAAAACGACGAGAAATTGAAAATATTATCAACATTAGTGTTCAGCAACACTCACAAAAAGTTCAGTTCAACTCAGTTATCGATCTCGTCAAACCCATGAAAACCGATGATGATCTATCATCAAGCCAGCCCGATAGAATTCCGATTCATGTTGCATCAAAAATGGACCGAGTGGATTTCGGTGGTCTTGCAGATAAAACCTTCCATGCACTTGTAGAACAGATGCTCCTAGCGCTCAACAATTTTGCTTCCCATGGTAGCGGTTGGACTCTCAACCAAATGGTCAATATTGAAACCCGATTAGCAAATTAAACCAATAAGGGCATCGTCATATTTGGCGCTTCCAGGCAATCTAGCTCGCACATGTTCTCTACTGAATATCAGACACCGAGAAGACGAGAATTGTTTTCTGTATTGCTATACTGCCACCTACCATTTGAAGTTTTGCCCTCGACTTCTTCCTCCTGGTTTACCGGCACACAGGATAACCAGCCCAGTAACATATGGGCAGGACAACCCGCTTGCAAAACAAGCAGATGGTGTGTTTGACATGCCTATGGGCTTCCACCAGATGACTCGCTTTGAAGAGCTAAACAATGTCTTCGTCAACGTTTTTCGTTAAGTTAAAAATCTTTCTTTTCGAAAAACTTTATAAAACTAAAAAGAAGATTATGTCACAAAAGCAAATGAGGGAAAAAAGATAAAAAACAAAAAAAGGTTGAATATTTTAGCTACGCTGAAAACGGACTGATACCATTCCGAGTTTCAAAAAAAACAGAACTGTGAATTCAACATGGACCTTCTTCTTCTTAGCGATGGTCAAATTAATCACTACGTTTTAATCAGAAACTTGCGATCTCTTATTCATAAAGTCAAGGAACGAGTAGTGAGAGCAGATAATCATATTTGTAGAAACTGTTTTCATGTTTGCACCTCAAAAGAACGATATGAAAAACATTTAGAACTTTGCTGGAAGAACAAACCAGCAATCGTGCGTATGCCAAAAATCACAACGTTTTACTACAAAAAGTTTCAGTTCCGTTGGTTTGCTCCAATTGTTGGCTTTTTTGATTTGGAGTCAATAATTGAACCTGTCTCAGGATGTCAAAACAACCCAACCAAATCAGAAACAAGAACAATAGAAGTACGTAAACCGTGTAGCTATGCAATGTTGTTTGTGGCTCAAAACCAAACTGAACCGTTTCATTTTGAATGTTTGACAGGACCGAAGGTCATGGAACAATTTGTTCAGTCTTTGGAAACCATAGCAGAACAAGTTTACAGTGTTAAACAGCAACACAAATATTTCTCTGGCCAGCCTCTCATCGCGAAAGAAGATGCCGCCAATTGTTGGATATGTGAAGAACCATTGGAACACAATTTCAATAACCCGACAGTTCTAGATCATTGTCACTTCACTGGAGAATTCCTCGGTTGGGCGCATAACACTTGTAACATCAACAGGAGGTTTCTCAACTATACTCCGCTATTTGCACACAATCTCTCAAACTACGATCTTCACCATGTAATTATCGCTCTCCAGGGTAGCAACATGAGGAATACTGTATCAATTGTTCCGAATACAGATGAGAAATATATAGCTCTGGAAATTGGGGTTCTAGTCTACAACCGTCAGGGCAAGAATGGAGTAATCAAACCGGTGTATGAGTATATCAGGCTACTAGACTCATTTCTTTTCATGGCCTCGTCATTAGATTCTCTAGCACAAAACTTACCCTCTGATCAGTTTACTTTGCTAGAACATCACTTTAAGGATTGGCCAGAAAGTTCAGTGCAAATGTTGAAACGGAAGGGATTTTTTCCTTATTGTTACATTGATAATTTCATTAAGCTTAAAGAGACAGCACTCCCACCACGAGAAAAGTGGATGAATAGTCTCCAACAGTATCGAGTGAGCGTTACAGAAGACGAGTACAAACATGCGCTAGAAGTTTTTGAGAAGTTTCAATGTAAAACAATTGAAGATTACTATAGTTTGTATCTCAAAACTGATGTGTTTCTTCTAGCTGCAGTTATGCTCTGCTTCCGCAAGGTGTGTTACGAAACATACGGACTGGATTGCTGTCAGTACTATACCGCTTCCAATCTCTCTGGTGATGCTATGCTAAAGTTATCTAAAGCGCCTTTGAGACTTCTAAAAGAGAGAGAACAATTGGATATGGTAGAAGGATTGATTCATGGTGATGTAAGCTCGATATACAATAAGCGGTTGGCGGTTGCGAACAACAAATATTTACCAAATTTCAACCCCAAAGCACCCTCAACCTTCATAGTAATGATTGATGCAAACAATTTGTATGGGGCATAATGGAAAAGTTTCCATTGCCATTGAACAATTTTGAGTACACTGACGGAAACTGGGATCCTGAAATTCAAAAAGCGTTCATCCAAAGCGTGTTGGAGACACCTGACGATAGCGATATTGGCTACGTATTAGAAGTGGATTTGTTGTACCCAGATGAACTTCATGATCTTCATTCAGATTTTCCCTTGGCCCCAACAAAACAGAAAGTTGACGCATGCTGGTTGGGTGACTATCAGGAAGAGCTTTTGAATGATATGCAGATGAATGCGCCGCTTTCGGGTAACAAATTGATCCAGACCTTGTTCCCCAAAAAGAACTACATTTTACACTATCAAACATTGAAGCTCTACGTGCAGTTGGGGTTGAAAGTTGAAAAACTACATCGATCACTCGCTTTTAACCAGTCAAAATGGCTAGCGCCATATGTAAAGTTGAACACTCAGAAGCGAAAGCAAGCCAAGAACAAGTTCGAGGAGAACTTCTATAAACTAATGGTGAACAGCGCATTTGGGAAAACGTGTGAGGGGATACGCAATCGCATAAAAGTAAAACTGGCTCGAAGTGAAGAAGAGACACTGAAATGGACCAGCGCTCCACAGATGAAGTCGTTCAAAATCATTGATGAGAACTTGGCAACGATAAGCTTGAATCAGACTGAAATAGAGTGGGACAAACCAACTATCGTAGGTGCTTGCATCTTAGATCTTTCGAAGAAATTCATGTACGACTTCCACTACAATACAATGAAGAAACACTTCAATTGTAAACTACTGTACTCGGACACGGACTCGTTTGTTTATGAATTTTTCTCAAACGACTTCTTCGCAGACTTGAAGCGGAAAACCACAGTGAAGGAACTTTTCGATTTCTCAAACTTTCCAAATAATCACGAGATGTACTATCAAAGCAACGCGAGGAAGACACTAAAATTTAAAGATGAGATGGGAGGCAAGATGATTTCTGAGTTTGTTGGGTTGAAGCCGAAGCTGTATTCCATCAAACTGGCAGATGGTTAGTCAACTTTTTTTCAAAACCTAAAAAAGTCAAGAAAACAACAAAAAGCAGAATGAGCAAAAAATAACCGGATAAAAAGTAAGAAGAGACCTAGGATTAGATTTCCAAGAAAAAACTTAAGAAAAAATGTGAAAAACAAAAACTAGAATGCACGAACTTCTATTTTAGGTCTTGCAAAGCAGTCGGCGAAAGGTGTGACGCAAGACGACAGGCGCATGATGACACATGAACAATACAAACAAGTTCTCACAGGAGGAGAAACTGTTCGACTTATCAACACCAGAATTGCCTTGAGCAAACACCAACTAATGACAGTTGTGTGCAACAAGAAGTCACTCTCGGGATACGATATTTTGAACGACAAGATCACAACTCTACCATTTGGCCACCACGCTCTGTGCGAGGAAATGTTCATGCGTAACGTAGTACAGGATCCATATTGGGGTTCGAGTGACGAGGAAGAAACTGTTGTACACGTTGCCGAGTCATTAACGCCAGAAAGTCAACTACCAACTCAATACACAGGTCCACAAATGTCAGCAGAATTCTGGTCTCCGCCTGATCCCGGTCTCAACTAGCGTGTTTACAGTGACGATGAGCTTGAAGCGGACATTGCAGATTTTGCAAATCTGACACAACAAGTGATTGAGAACGAAATTGAAAGATGTTCCTGTATAGACGATCAGGCTGCTGAATCAAGTTCGTCGCCTAGTCTTCTAGACCCAAGACCCGTATCCCCCATTCATGTTTCTATTAACTCATCAACAGAAGAGCAACCCATCAACCATCCCGGACCCTCCAAAAGTGTGAAAAAGTGCGCAAAACGAACGCTGGAGTTGATATGAGACAAAGAATCTATCAATGTAGATAGAATAAAGAAATGGAGAGTAGTACAAATTGACTCTGATATTGACGACAATTAACTTCTGTGACAGAACTTTGCTTTAGTTTTTGTGACTTGTGTTTTGTTTTTTCCGGCTTGATGGAAATAAAAAATCTTTTCAACTCGAGTTACAGAAAAATTGTACTGTATAAGTCTTCTAAAGGTCCCGCATAGGCAGTTGATCATTTAATATCGAAGTCTTTTTTACCCTCAGTACCTTCAATCCATAGTATAATTCTTTAGAAGTTCTTACAATACAAACTGATCAATTAATATCTAAGACATTTTTGCCCACAGTACCCTCAATCCATAGTATAAGTCTTTTAAAAGCTCCCATATAAGCAGTTGATCAATTTATATATAAGTCATTTTTATCCTCAGTACCTTCAATCCATAGTATATGTTTTTTAAAAGCTCCCATATAAGCAGCTAATCAATTTATATCTAAGTCATTTTCATTCTCACCACCTTCAATCCATATTATAAGTCTTTTAAAAACTCCGATGCTAGTAGCTGATCAATTTATATCAAAGTCATTTTTGTCCTCAATACCTTCAATCCATAGTATAAGTCTTTTAAAAGCTCCCACATAAGCAGTTTATCAATTTATATTTATGTCATTTTTATCCTCAGTACCTTCAATCGATAGTATATGTTTTTTAAAAGCTACCATATAAGCAGTTGATCAATTTATATCTAAGTCATATTTGTCCTCGGTACCTTCAATCCATAGTATAAGTCTTTTAATAGCTCCCATATAATCAGTTTATCAATTTATATCTAAGTCATTTTCATCCTCACTACCTTCAATCCATAGTATAAGTCTTTTAAAAACTCCCAAACTAGTAGCTGATCAATTTATATCTAAGACATTTTTGTCCTCAATACCTTCAATCCATAGTATAAGTCTTTTAAAAGCTCCCACAAAAGCAGTTGATCAATTATTATCTCAGTCATTTTTGTCCTCAGTACCTTCAATCCATAGTTTAAGTCTTTTAAAAGCTCCCATATAAGCAGTTGATTAAATTATATCTAAGTCATTTTTATCCTCAGTACCTTCAATCCATAGTATAAGTCTTTTAGAAGCTCCCATACTAGTAGCTGATCAATTTATATCTAAGACATTTTTGTCCTCAGTACCTTCAATCCACAGTATAAGTCTTTTAAAAGCTCCCATATAAGCAGTTGATCAATTTATATCAAAGTCATTTTCATCCTCACTACCTTCAATCCATAGTATAAGTCTTTTAAAAACTCCCATACTAGTAGCTGATCATTTTATATCTAAGACATTCTTGTCCTCAGTACCTTCAATCCATAGTATAAGTCTTTTAAAAGCTCCCATATAAGCAGTTGATCAATTTATATCTAAGTCATTTTTATCCTCATTACCTTCAATCCATAGTATAAGTCTTTTAAAAGCTCCCACATAAGCAGTTGATCAACTATTAACTAAGTCATTTTTGTCCTCAGTACCTTCGATCCACAGTATAAGTCTTTTAAAAGCTCCCATATAAGCAGCTGATCAATTTATATCTAAGTCATTTTCATCCTCACTACCTTCAATCCATAGTATAAGTCTTTTAAAAACTCCCATACTAGTAGCTGATCAATTTATATCTTAGACATTTTTGTCCTCAGTACCTTCAATCCATAGTATAAGTCTTTTAAAAGCTCCCACATAAGCAGTTGATCAACTATTAACTAAGTCATTTTTGTCCTCAGTACCTTCAATCCACAGTATAAGTCTTTTAAAAGCTCCCATATAAGCAGTTGATCAATTTATATATCTAAGTCATTTTCATCCTCACTACCTTCAATCCATAGTATAAGTCTTTTAAAAACTCCCATACTAGTAGCTGATCAATTTTTATCTAAGACATTTTTGTCCTCAGTACCTTCAATCCATAGTATAAGTCTTTTAAAAGCTCCCATATAAGCAGTTGATCAATTTATATCTAAGTCATTTTTATCCTCATTACCTTCAATCCATAGTATAAGTCTTTTAAAAACTCCCATACTAGTAGCTGATCAATTTATATCCTAGACATTTTTGTCCTCAGTACCTTCAATCCATAGTATGAGTCTTTTAAAAGCTCCCACATAAGCAGTTGATCAACTATTAACTAAGTCATTTTTGTCCTCAGTACCTTCAATCCACAGTATAAGTCTTTTAAAAGCTCCCATATAAGCAGTTGATCAATTTATATCTAAGTCATTTTCATCCTCACTACCTTCAATCCATAGTATAAGTCTTTTAAAAACTCCCATACTAGTAGCTGATCAATTTATATCCTAGACATTTTTGTCCTCAGTACCTTCAATCCATAGTATGAGTCTTTTAAAAGCTCCCACATAAGCAGTTGATCAACTATTAACTAAGTCATTTTTGTCCTCAGTACCTTCAATCCACAGTATAAGTCTTTTAAAAGCTCCCATATAAGCAGTTGATCAATTTATATCTAAGTCATTTTCATCCTCACTACCTTCAATCCATAGTATAAGTCTTTTAAAAACTCCCATACTAGTAGCTGATCAATTTATATCAAAGACATTTTTGTCCTCAGTACCTTCAATCCATAGTATGAGTCTTTTAAAAGCTCCCACATAAGCAGTTGATCAACTATTAACTAAGTCATTTTTGTCCTCAGTACCTTCAATCCACAGTATAAGTCTTTTAAAAGCTCCCATATAAGCAGTTGATCAATTTATATCTAAGTCATTTTCATCCTCACTACCTTCAATCCATAGTATAAGTCTTTTAAAAACTCCCATACTAGTAGCTGATCAATTTATATCAAAGACATTTTTGTCCTCAGTACCTTCAATCCATAGTAGAAGTCTTTTAAAAGCTTCCATATAAGCAGTTGATCAATTTATATCTGAGTCATTTTCCTCCTCACTACCTTCAATCCATAGTATAAGTCTTTTAAAAGCTCCCATACTAGCAGCTGATCAATTTATATCGAAATCTTTTTTGTCCGCAGTACCTTCAATCCATAGTATATGTCTTTTAGAAGCTCCCATATAAGTAGTTGATCAATTTATATCTAAGTCATTTTTATCCTCACTACCTTCAATCCATAGTATAAGTCTTTTAAAAGCTTCCATACTAGTAGCTGATCAATTTATATCTAAGTCATTTTTGTCCTCAGTACCTTCAATCCATAGTATAAGTCTTTTAAAAGCTTCCATACTAGTAGCTGATCAATTTATATCTAAGTCATTTTTGTCCTCAGTACCTTCAATCCACAGTATAAGTCTTTTAAAAGCTCCCATATAAGCAGTTGATCAATTTATATCTAGATCATTTTCATCCTCACTACCTTCAATCCATAAAATAAGTCTTTTAAAAACTCCCGCGTAAGCAGTTGATCAATTTATATCTAAGTCATTTTCCTCCTCACTACCTTCAATCCATAGTATAAGTCTTTTAAAGCTCCCATACTAGCAGCTGATCAATTTATATCTAAATCATTTTTGACCTCAGTACCTTCAATCCATAGTATAAGTCTTTTAAAAGCTCCCATATAAGCAGTTGATCAAATTATATCTAAGTCATTTTTATCCTCACTACCTTCAATCCATAGTATAAGTCTTCTAAAAGCTTCCATACTAGTAGCTGATCAATTTATATCTAAGTCATTTTTGTCCTCAGTACCTTCACTCCATAGTATAAGCCTTTTAAAAGCTCCCACATACGCAGTTGATCAATTATTAACTAAGTCATTTTTGTCCGCAGTACCTTCAATCCACAGTATAAGTCTTTTAAAAGCTCCCATATAAGCAGTTGATCAATTTATATCTAATTTCTTTTCATCCTCAGTACCTTCAATCCATAGTATAAGTCTTTTAAAAGCTCCCAGATAAGCAGTTGATCAATTATTAACTAAGTCCTTTTCATCCTCAGTGCCTTCAATCCATGGTATAAGCGTTTAAAAAGCTTCCGCGCTATCAGATGGAAATGAAAAAAGTAGCTGATGTTTATTGCCAAACAACAATTCCTCTTTGTCTCGAGAAAATTAGGAACATGTTCATAGTTACCTCCGTAGATCATCTGTGTCGATTGTAGCAATCTGTCATAATCTACCCTGCAACTGATCTAAGTGTCTAAGTAAACTCAGTGAGTGTTTGTGAATGGTGGTGCGTGTTAAAACTTTGTGAACCGGTGCCGTCTAATTTTCGCAATGGGGTGTCTCTAAACCAGCAAGGTCCGCTTCTCAATCATTGGGGTTGCCAAAGTTAAGAAGGCAAGGAGTTTACTGGCGTCAAGCGAGTACAGTTCCTGCTACTCTTCAGACTGTTTATCTCAAGACTTTGTACTCTAGACAAGATATTAAAATTAATTCCCAATATATATAGAATTTATCAACAAACAAAAATATAAAGGTGAGCAACATCAGAAATTGGTGATGAATTAAAATGCCATGAGACAAAGAGGAGAGTTTTGAAATATAAAAACCCAAAAAAAACTGGACAAAAAGATGTAATACTTAAAAGGACTGACTGAATTATTCCTTTTCTGCAGTGGGTTTCCAACTTGCTCTCCTCGTTGCTCTCCACCTTGCTCTCCGCTTCGCACTCCCTTTTGCTCTCCACACTACTTTGTTCGGCCACAAAAATGTCACCAATACCCTTGATATGAAAAAGTTAAAGCTCGCTTAGATAACCAGCAAGTAACTTAGGATCCAAAACACAAGTTATTTTTCACCAATACTCTTGATATGTACAAGTTGAAACTCGCTTAGGTATCCACTAGGCAGCTTAGGATCCAATACACAAGTTACTGTTAATTGTTACCTTCATTATTGAAAGTCAAAACTTGATTAAATACCGCTTGAGGAAAATTTTTTTCTGCTTGACAACTCATTGATAAAAATGTCAGCTGTCTATTGTCAAAAATTACAACTCAGTTTCTCTGGAACGGTTCAGCAGAATTATCTTTATTAGCTTTACCTAAGGTTGAAAATAATCGTACCAAATTTTATTTAAATTTGAAACATCGCTTCAAAAGATTGTTTGCTAAGGTTTTCACAACTCTGGGTCTTTGAGTTCGTTGAGTCTTTTTTCTATTTTTCTTCAAACGGAACCGAGATCGCGAAACTTGCGCTAATATTGCTCTTAGTTCGCTCTGGTTGTCGATCGTAGGCTGTATATAATCACAGTCTATGTTTTCCTGGTCATTGTTTGTCGGGTCTTGTTGTGAGTTGTCAGTCATGATCAAATTAGAGTCGAGATTTTCAACAATTTCTGTAACCAATATTGGTTCCTGTTGCTCGTCAAGATCTCCTTCATCATCAGATAGGAAAACGAGAAGCACCACCTCTCACTCGTCATGCTCGTCCGGGACTCTGTCTCTATTGGAGCGTGTTGAAGGTAAACAGGTGGAACAACTGCATGGATTGAGATCAATGAAGCCAGTGTTTTGACAATGTTCCATTTCTGAGTTTGACTTTTTTAAAAATTTGCCAAACTTCAAGATCCTAGCTATTCAAAAACATTGACCTTGCAAAAGGTTTTAGGAACACTTCAAACCATTTTTCGATCACTATTTATGTTTGATACAATTCGAAAGGCTCAAAAATATAAAATTCAAAAACATAGGTTTGCCAAATTTTTGTCAACCGTGTCAATTTGCTGATGATAAGCCAAAATAAAGAATCAAAAATTGGTTTCTTTTACTTTGGAATGTTATGCGATGAAGTGTGAGAAAAATGATTAAACAAGAATTGTATCTCAGTTGTCTAGACAAAACTCAAAGGTATTTGAAAAATGTACGCCGGTTCTCTGTTGATATTGTTGTCTGAATTTACCGAAGTCGATGATTAGTACCTAAACAATACGGGAAGTAACAAACTTTTGAACTATGGGGGTCCCTTATACTGTTCTCGGTAAAATTAGACAACATCGAAACTTATGACCAGGTAGTTTTAAAACTCTTAACAGAATAAATAGAACGGGCTTCGTCATTGTTAGTCCAAAACAATAAAGCTTATGAACAGTGGCTAGATTGTAAAGCGCTTTAACTGAATAAATAGAACAATAATTATATGAGTTCAAGCGGAGAACGAAAGTAACCAATTTATTCAGCTTAGTTATAAACACTGGTTAGACGAGGTTGCAAAGGGATGTAAACAAAAAGAACAAACAGTTAAACGAGTTCAAGCGGAGAACAGAATTCAGCTAAATGTTCGGAGTACCGAAAGTCAAAAAGTCGAAAAAAATATCTAATATGAATATTAATACCATACCCCTCCCTTGGATGGTGGGATCAATTCTAAAATTTTTTGAAAATTTGTATTTTCGGCCAAAAATGAGGGGGTCGGTTTTTTACAGTGCGTGACCCCCCCCCCCCTGGTACTACTACTAGTCAATTACTTATACTACAATTGTATACTACTATAATTAGTTATCCTAATATAGTTTGGATCCTAAGCTACCTAGTGGATACCTAAGCGAGTTTTAACCTGTACATATCAAGGGTATTGGTGAAAAATAACTTGTGTATTGGATCCTAAGCTACCTAGTGGATACCTAAGCGAGTTTTAACTTGTACATATCAAGGGTATTGGTGAAAAATAACTTGTGTATTGGATCCTAAGCTACCTAGTGGATACCTAAGCGAGTTTTAACTTGTACATATCAAGAGTATTGGTGAAAAATAACTTGTGTATTGAATCCTAAGCTACCTAGTGGATACCTAAGCGAGTTTTAACTTGTACATATCAAGAGTATTGGTGAAAAATAACTTGTGTATTGAATCCTAAGCTACCTAGTGGATACCTAAGCGAATTTTAACTTGTACATATCAAGGGTATTGGTGAAAAATAACTTGTGTATTGGATCCTAAGCTACCTAGTGGACACCTAAGCGAGTTTTAACTTGAACATATCAAGGCTATTGGTGAAAAATAACTTGTGTATTGGATCCTAAGCTACCTAGTGGACACCTAAGCGAGTTTTAACTTGAACATATCAAGGCTATTGGTGAAAAATAACTTGTGTATTGGATCCTAAGCTACCTAGCGGATACCTAAGCGAGTTTTAACTTGCACATATCAAGGGTATTGATGAAAAATAACTTGTGTATTGGATCCTAAGCTACCTAGTGGATACCTAAGCGAGTTTTAACTTGTACATATCAAGAGTATTGGTGAAAAATAACTTGTGTATTGAATCCTAAGCTACCTAGTGGATACCTAAGCGAGTTTTAACTTGTACATATCAAGGGTATTGGTGAAAAATAACTTGTGTATTGGATCCTAAGCTACCTAGTGGACACCTAAGCGAGCTTTAACTTGAACATATCAAGGCTATTGGTGAAAAATAACTTGTGTATTGGATCCTAAGCTACCTAGTGGACACCTAAGCGAGTTTTAACTTGAACATATCAAGGCTATTGGTGAAAAATAACTTGTGTATTGGATCCTAAGCTACCTAGCGGATACCTAAGCGAGTTTTACCTTGCAAATATCAAGGGTATTGATGAAAAATAACTTGTGTATTGGATCCTAAGCTACCTAGTGGATACCTAAGCGAGTTTTAACTTGTACATATCAAGGCTATTGGTGAAAAATAACTTGTGTATTGGATCCTAAGCTACCTAGTGGACACCTAAGCGAGTTTTAACTTGAACATATCAAGGCTATTGGTGAAAAATAACTTGTGTATTGGATCCTAAGCTACCTAGCGGATACCTAAGCGAGTTTTAACTTGCACATATCAAGGGTATTGATGAAAAATAACTTGTGTATTGGATCCTAAGCTACCTAGTGGATACCTAAGCGAGTTTTAACTTGTACATATCAAGAGTATTGGTGAAAAATAACTTGTGTATTGAATCCTAAGCTACCTAGTGGATACCTAAGCGAGTTTTAACTTGTACATATCAAGAGTATTGGTGAAAAATAACTTGTGTATTGAATCCTAAGCTACCTAGTGGATACCTAAGCGAGTTTTAACTTGTACATATCAAGGGTATTGGTGAAAAATAACTTGTGTATTGGATCCTAAGCTACCTAGTGGACACCTAAGCGAGTTTTAACTTGAACATATCAAGGCTATTGGTGAAAAATAACTTGTGTATTGGATCCTAAGCTACCTAGTGGACACCTAAGCGAGTTTTAACTTGTACATATCAAGAGTATTGGTGAAAAATAACTTGTGTATTGAATCCTAAGCTACCTAGTGGATACCTAAGCGAGTTTTAACTTGAACATATCAAGGCTATTGGTGAAAAATAACTTGTGTATTGGATCCTAAGCTACCTAGTGGATACCTAAGCGAGTTTTAACTTGTACATATCAAGAGTATTGGTGAAAAATAACTTGTGTATTGAATCCTAAGCTACCTAGTGGATACCTAAGCGAGTTTTAACTTGTACATATCAAGAGTATTTGTGAAAAATAACTTGTGTATTGAATCCTAAGCTACCTAGTGGATACCTAAGCGAGTTTTAACTTGTACATATCAAGGGTATTGGTGAAAAATAACTTGTGTATTGGATCCTAAGCTACCTAGTGGACACCTAAGCGAGTTTTAACTTGAACATATCAAGGCTATTGGTGAAAAATAACTTGTGTATTGGATCCTAAGCTACCTAGTGGATACCTAAGCGAGTTTTAACTTGTACATATCAAGAGTATTGGTGAAAAATAACTTGTGTATTGAATCCTAAGCTACCTAGTGGATACCTAAGCGAGTTTTAACTTGTACATATCAAGGGTATTGGTGAAAAATAACTTGTGTATTGAATCCTAAGCTACCTAGTGGATACCTAAGCGAGTTTTAACTTGTACATATCAAGGGTATTGGTGAAAAATAACTTGTGTATTGGATCCTAAGCTACCTAGTGGACACCTAAGCGAGTTTTAACTTGAACATATCAAGGCTATTGGTGAAAAATAACTTGTGTATTGGATCCTAAGCTACCTAGTGGACACCTAAGCGAGTTTTAACTTGAACATATCAAGGCTATTGGTGAAAAATAACTTGTGTATTGGATCCTAAGCTACCTAGCGGATACCTAAGCGAGTTTTAACTTGCACATATCAAGGGTATTGATGAAAAATAACTTGTGTATTGGATCCTAAGCTACCTATTGGATACCTAAGCGAGTTTTAACTTGTACATATCAAGAGTATTGGTGAAAAATAACTTGTGTATTGAATCCTAAGCTACCTAGTGGATACCTAAGCGAGTTTTAACTTGTACATATCAAGGGTATTGGTGAAAAATAACTTGTGTATTGGATCCTAAGCTACCTAGTGGACACCTAAGCGAGTTTTAACTTGTACATATCAAGAGTATTGGTGAAAAATAACTTGTGTATTGAATCCTAAGCTACCTAGTGGATACCTAAGCGAGTTTTAACTTGTACATATCAAGGGTATTGGTGAAAAATAACTTGTGTATTGAATCCTAAGCTACCTAGTGGATACCTAAGCGAGTTTTAACTTGTACATATCAAGGGTATTGTTGAAAAATAACTTGTGTATTGGATCCTAAGCTACCTAGTGGACACCTAAGCGAGTTTTAACTTGAACATATCAAGGCTATTGGTGAAAAATAACTTGTGTATTGGATCCTAAGCTACCTAGTGGACACCTAAGCGAGTTTTAACTTGAACATATCAAGGCTATTGGTGAAAAATAACTTGTGTATTGGATCCTAAGCTACCTAGCGGATACCTAAGCGAGTTTTAATTTGCACATATCAAGGGTATTGATGAAAAATAACTTGTGTATTGGATCCTAAGCTACCTAGTGGATACCTAAGCGAGTTTTAACTTGTACATATCAAGAGTATTGGTGAAAAATAACTTGTGTATTGAATCCTAAGCTACCTAGTGGATACCTAAGCGAGTTTTAACTTGTACATATCAAGAGTATTGGTGAAAAATAACTTGTGTATTGAATCCTAAGCTACCTAGTGGATACCTAAGCGAGTTTTAACTTGTACATATCAAGGGTATTGGTGAAAAATAACTTGTGTATTGGATCCTAAGCTACCTAGTGGACACCTAAGCGAGTTTTAACTTGAACATATCAAGGCTATTGGTGAAAAATAACTTGTGTATTGAATCCTAAGCTACCTAGTGGATACCTAAGCGAATTTTAACTTGTACATATCAAGGGTATTGGTGAAAAATAACTTGTGTATTGAATCCTAAGCTACCTAGTGGATACCTAAGCGAGTTTTAACTTGTACATATCAAGGGTATTGGTGAAAAATAACTTGTGTATTGGATCCTAAGCTACCTAGTGGACACCTAAGCGAGTTTTAACTTGAACATATCAAGGCTATTGGTGAAAAATAACTTGTGTATTGGATCCTAAGCTACCTAGTGGACACCTAAGCGAGTTTTAACTTGAACATATCAAGGCTATTGGTGAAAAATAACTTGTGTATTGGATCCTAAGCTACCTAGCGGATACCTAAGCGAGTTTTAACTTGCACATATCAAGGGTATTGATGAAAAATAACTTGTGTATTGGATCCTAAGCTACCTATTGGATACCTAAGCGAGTTTTAACTTGTACATATCAAGAGTATTGGTGAAAAATAACTTGTGTATTGAATCCTAAGCTACCTAGTGGATACCTAAGCGAGTTTTAACTTGTACATATCAAGGGTATTGGTGAAAAATAACTTGTGTATTGGATCCTAAGCTACCTAGTGGACACCTAAGCGAGTTTTAACTTGTACATATCAAGAGTATTGGTGAAAAATAACTTGTGTATTGAATCCTAAGCTACCTAGTGGATACCTAAGCGAGTTTTAACTTGTACATATCAAGGGTATTGGTGAAAAATAACTTGTGTATTGAATCCTAAGCTACCTAGTGGATACCTAAGCGAGTTTTAACTTGTACATATCAAGGGTATTGGTGAAAAATAACTTGTGTATTGGATCCTAAGCTACCTAGTGGACACCTAAGCGAGTTTTAACTTGAACATATCAAGGCTATTGGTGAAAAATAACTTGTGTATTGGATCCTAAGCTACCTAGTGGACACCTAAGCGAGTTTTAACTTGAACATATCAAGGCTATTGGTGAAAAATAACTTGTGTATTGGATCCTAAGCTACCTAGCGGATACCTAAGCGAGTTTTAATTTGCACATATCAAGGGTATTGATGAAAAATAACTTGTGTATTGGATCCTAAGCTACCTAGTGGATACCTAAGCGAGTTTTAACTTGTACATATCAAGAGTATTGGTGAAAAATAACTTGTGTATTGAATCCTAAGCTACCTAGTGGATACCTAAGCGAGTTTTAACTTGTACATATCAAGAGTATTGGTGAAAAATAACTTGTGTATTGAATCCTAAGCTACCTAGTGGATACCTAAGCGAGTTTTAACTTGTACATATCAAGGGTATTGGTGAAAAATAACTTGTGTATTGGATCCTAAGCTACCTAGTGGACACCTAAGCGAGTTTTAACTTGAACATATCAAGGCTATTGGTGAAAAATAACTTGTGTATTGAATCCTAAGCTACCTAGTGGATACCTAAGCGAATTTTAACTTGTACATATCAAGGGTATTGGTGAAAAATAACTTGTGTATTGGATCCTAAGCTACCTAGTGGACACCTAAGCGAGTTTTAACTTGAACATATCAAGGCTATTGGTGAAAAATAACTTGTGTATTGGATCCTAAGCTACCTAGTGGACACCTAAGCGAGTTTTAACTTGAACATATCAAGGCTATTGGTGAAAAATAACTTGTGTATTGGATCCTAAGCTACCTAGCGGATACCTAAGCGAGTTTTAACTTGCACATATCAAGGGTATTGATGAAAAATAACTTGTGTATTGGATCCTAAGCTACCTAGTGGATACCTAAGCGAGTTTTAACTTGTACATATCAAGAGTATTGGTGAAAAATAACTTGTGTATTGAATCCTAAGCTACCTAGTGGATACCTAAGCGAGTTTTAACTTGTACATATCAAGAGTATTGGTGAAAAATAACTTGTGTATTGAATCCTAAGCTACCTAGTGGATACCTAAGCGAGTTTTAACTTGTACATATCAAGGGTATTGGTGAAAAATAACTTGTGTATTGGATCCTAAGCTACCTAGTGGACACCTAAGCGAGTTTTAACTTGAACATATCAAGGCTATTGGTGAAAAATAACTTGTGTATTGGATCCTAAGCTACCTAGTGGACACCTAAGCGAGTTTTAACTTGAACATATCAAGGCTATTGGTGAAAAATAACTTGTGTATTGGATCCTAAGCTACCTAGCGGATACCTAAGCGGGTTTTAACTTGCACATATCAAGGGTATTGATGAAAAATAACTTGTGTATTGGATCCTAAGCTACCTAGTGGATACCTAAGCGAGTTTTAACTTGTACATATCAAGAGTATTGGTGAAAAATAACTTGTGTATTGAATCCTAAGCTACCTAGTGGATACCTAAGCGAGTTTTAACTTGTACATATCAAGAGTATTGGTGAAAAATAACTTGTGTATTGAATCCTAAGCTACCTAGTGGATACCTAAGCGAGTTTTAACTTGTACTTATCAAGGGTATTGGTGAAAAATAACTTGTGTATTGGATCCTAAGCTACCTAGTGGACACCTAAGCGAGTTTTAACTTGAACATATCAAGGCTATTGGTGAAAAATAACTTGTGTACTGGATCCTAAGCTACCTAGTGGATACCTAAGCGAGTTTTAACTTGTACATATCAAGGGTATTGGTGAAAAATAACTTGTGTATTGGATCCTAAGCTACCTAGTGGATACCTAAGCGAGTTTTAACTTGTACATATCAAGAGTATTGGTGAAAAATAACTTGTGTATTGAATCCTAAGCTACCTAGTGGATACCTAAGCGAGTTTTAACTTGTACATATCAAGAGTATTGGTGAAAAATAACTTGCGTATTGAATCCTAAGCTACCTAGTGGATACCTAAGCGAGTTTTAACTTGTACATATCAAGGGTATTGGTGAAAAATAACTTGTGTATTGGATCCTAAGCTACCTAGTGGACACCTAAGCGAGTTTTAACTTGAACATATCAAGGGTATTGGTGAAAAATAACTTGTGTATTGGATCCTAAGCTACCTAGTGGATACCTAAGCGAGTTTTAACTTGTACATATCAAGGGTATTGGTGAAAAATAACTTGTGTATTGGATCCTAAGCTACCTAGTGGATACCTAAGCGAGTTTTAACTTGTACATATCAAGAGTATTGGTGAAAAATAACTTGTGTATTGAATCCTAAGCTACCTAGTGGATACCTAAGCGAGTTTTAACTTGTACATATCAAGAGTATTGGTGAAAAATAACTTGTGTATTGAATCCTAAGCTACCTAGTGGATACCTAAGCGAGTTTTAACTTGTACATATCAAGGGTATTGGTGAAAAATAACTTGTGTATTGGATCCTAAGCTACCTAGTGGACACCTAAGCGAGTTTTAACTTGAACATATCAAGGCTATTGGTGAAAAATAACTTGTGTATTGGATCCTAAGCTACCTAGTGGATACCTAAGCGAGTTTTAACTTGTACATATCAAGGGTATTGGTGAAAAATAACTTGTGTATTGGATCCTAAGCTACCTAGTGGATACCTAAGCGAGTTTTAACTTGTACATATCAAGAGTATTGGTGAAAAATAACTTGTGTATTGAATCCTAAGCTACCTAGTGGATACCTAAGCGAGTTTTAACTTGTACATATCAAGAGTATTGGTGAAAAATAACTTGCGTATTGAATCCTAAGCTACCTAGTGGATACCTAAGCGAGTTTTAACTTGTACATATCAAGGGTATTGGTGAAAAATAACTTGTGTATTGGATCCTAAGCTACCTAGTGGACACCTAAGCGAGTTTTAACTTGAACATATCAAGGGTATTGGTGAAAAATAACTTGTGTATTGGATCCTAAGCTACCTAGTGGATACCTAAGCGAGTTTTAACTTGTACATATCAAGGGTATTGGTGAAAAATAACTTGTGTATTGGATCCTAAGCTACCTAGTGGATACCTAAGCGAGTTTTAACTTGTACATATCAAGAGTATTGGTGAAAAATAACTTGTGTATTGAATCCTAAGCTACCTAGTGGATACCTAAGCGAGTTTTAACTTGTACATATCAAGAGTATTGGTGAAAAATAACTTGTGTATTGAATCCTAAGCTACCTAGTGGATACCTAAGCGAGTTTTAACTTGTACATATCAAGGGTATTGGTGAAAAATAACTTGTGTATTGGATCCTAAGCTACCTAGTGGACACCTAAGCGAGTTTTAACTTGTACATATCAAGGGTATTGGTGAAAAATAACTTGTGTATTGGATCCTAAGCTACCTAGTGGACACCTAAGCGAGTTTTAACTTGAACATATCAAGGCTATTGGTGAAAAATAACTTGTGTATTGGATCCTAAGCTACCTAGCGGATACCTAAGCGAGTTTTAACTTGCACATATCAAGGGTATTGATGAAAAATAACTTGTATATTGGATCTTAAGCTATCTGCTGGTTACCTAACCGAGTTTTAACTTGTACATATCAAGGGTACTGATGAAAAATAACTTGTGTTTTGGATCCTAAGTTACTTGCTGGTTATCTAAGCGAGCTTTAACTTTTTCATATCAAGTGTATTGGTGACATTTTTGTGGCCGAACAAAGTAGTGTGGAGAGCAAAAGGGAGTGCGAAGCGGAGAGCAAGGTGGAGAGCAACGAGGAGAGCAAGTTGGAAACCCACTGCAGAAAAGGAATAATTCAGTCAGTCCTTTTAAGTATTACATCTTTTTGTCCAGTTTTTTTTGGGTTTTTTTATTTCAAAACTCTCCTCTTTGTCTCATGGCATTTTAATTCATCACCAATTTCTGATGTTGCTCACCTTTATATTTTTGTTTGTTGATAAATTCTATATATATTGGGAATTAATTTTAATATCTTGTCTAGAGTACAAAGTCTTGAGATAAACAGTCTGAAGAGTAGCAGGAACTGTACTCGCTTGACGCCAGTAAACTCCTTGCCTTCTTAACTTTGGCAACCCCAATGATTGAGAAGCGGACCTTGCTGGTTTAGAGACACCCCATTGCGAAAATTAGACGGCACCGGTTCACAAAGTTTTAACACGCACCACCATTCACAAACACTGACTGAGTTCACTTAGACAATTAGATCAGTTGTAGGGTAGATTATGACAGATTGCTACAATCGACACAGATGATCTACGGAGGTAACTATGAACATATTCCTAATTTTCTCGAGACAAAGAGGAATTGTTGTTTGGCAATAAACATCAGCTACTTTTTTCATTTCCATCTGATAGCGCGGAAGCTTTTTAAACGCTTATACTATGGATTGAAGGCACTGAGGATAAAATGACTTAGTTAATAATTGATCAACTGCTTATGTGGGAGCTTTCAAAAGACTTATGTACTATGGATTGAAGGTACTGAGGACAAAAATGTCTTAGATATAAATTGATCAGCTACTAAAATGGAAGATTTTAAAAGACTTATACTATGGATTGAAGGTAGTGAGGATGAAAAGGACTTAGATATAAATTGATCAACTGCTTATATGGAAGCTTTTAAAAGACATATAATATGGATTGAAGGTACTGAGGATAAAAATGTCTTGGATATAAATTGATCAACTGCTTACGTGGGAGTTTTTAAAAAACTTATACTATGGATTGAAGGTAGTGAGGATGAAAATGACTTAGATATAAATTGATCAACTGCTTATATGGGAGCTTTTAAAAGACCTATACTGTGGATTGAAGGTACTGAGGTCAAAAATGACTTAGTTAATAATTGATCAACTGCGTATGTGGGAGCTTTTAAAAGACTTATACTATGGATTGAAGGTACTGAGGACAAAAATGACTTAGATATAAATTGATCAGCTACTAGTATGGAAGCTTTTAAAAGACTTATACTATGGATTGAAGGTAGTGAGGATAAAAATGACTTAGATATAAATCGATCAGCTACTAGTATGGGAGCTTTTAAAAGACTTATACTATGGATGGAAGGTAGTGAGGAGGAAAATGACTTTGATATAAATTGATCAACTGCTTATATGGAAGCTTTTAAAAGACTTATACTATGGATTGAAGGTACTGAGGACAAAAATGTCTTAGATATAAATTGATCAGCTACTAGTATGGGAACACTAAAAAGACTTGTACTATGGATTGAAGGTAGTGAGGATGAAAATGACTTAGTTAATAATTGATCAACTGCTTATATGGGAGCTTTTAAAAGACTTATACTATGGATTGAAGGTACAGAGGACAAAAATGACTTAGATATAAATTCATCAGCTACTAGTATGGGAGCTTTTAAAAAACTTATACTATGGATTGAAGGTACTGAGGATGAAAATGACTTAGATAAAAATTGATCAACTGCTTATATGGGAGCTTTTAAAAGACTTATACTATGGATTGAAGGTACTGAGGACAAAAATGTCTTAGATATGAATTGATCAGCTACTAGTATGGGAGTTTTTAAAAGACTTATAGTATGGATGGAAGGTAGTGAGGATGAAAATGATTTAGATATAAATTGATCAGCTGCTTATATGGGAGCTTTTAAAAGACTTATACTATGGATTGAAGGTACTGAGGACAAAAATGTCTTAGATATAAATTGATCAGCTACTAGAATGGGAGCTTTTAAAAGACTTATACTATGGATTGAAGGTACTGAGGACAAAAATGTCTTAGATATGAATTGATCAGCTACTAGTATGGGAGTTTCTAAAAGACTTATAGTATGGATGGAAGGTAGTGAGGATGAAAATGATTTAGATATAAATTGATCAGCTGCTTATATGGGAGCTTTTAAAAGACTTATACTATGGATTGAAGGTACTGAGGACAAAAATGTCTTAGATATAAATTGATCAGCTACTAGAATGGGAGCTTTTAAAAGACTTATACTATGGATTGATGGTACTGAGGACAAAAATGTCTTAGATATGAATTGATCAGCTACTAGTATGGGAGTTTTTAAAAGACTTATAGTATGGATGGAAGGTAGTGAGGATGAAAATGATTTAGATATAAATTGATCAACTGCTTATATGGGAGCTTTTAAAAGACTTATACTGTGGATTGAAGGTACTGAGGACAAAAATGACTTAGTTAATAATTGATCAACTGCTTATGTGGGAGCTTTTAAAAGACTTATACTATGGATTTAAGGTACTGAGGACAAAATTGACTGAGATATAAATTGATCAGCTACTAGTATGGGAGCTTTTAAAAGACTTATACTATGGATTGATGGTACTGGGGACAAAATTGACTTAGATATAAATTGATCAGCTACTAGTATGGAAGCTTTTAAAAAAACTTATACTATGGATATAAGGTAGTGACGATAAAAATGATTTAGATATAAATTGATCAGCTGCTTATATGGGAGCTTTTAAAAGACTTATACTATGGATTTAAGGTACTGAGGACAAAAATGACTGAGATATAAATTGATCAGCTACTAGTATGGGAGCTTTTAAAAGACTTATACTATGGATTGATGGTACTGGGGACAAAATTGACTTAGATATAAATTGATCAGCTACTAGTATGGAAGCTTTTAAAAAAACTTATACTATGGATATAAGGTAGTGACGATAAAAATGATTTAGATATAAATTGATCAGCTGCTTATATGGGAGCTTTTAAAAGTCTTATGCTATGGATTGAAGGTACTGAGGATGAAAATGACTTCGATATAAATTGATCAACTGCTTATATGGGAGCTATTAAAAGACTTATACTATGGATTGGAGGTACTGAGGACAAAAATGTCTTGGATATAAATTGATCAGCTACTAGAATGGGAGCTTTTAAAAGACTTATACTATGGATTGGAGGTACTGAGGACAAAAACGATTTAGATATAAATTGATCAGCTGCTAATATGGGAGCTTTTAAAAGACTTATACTATGGATTGAAGGTACTGAGGACAAAAATGTCTTAGATATAAATTGATCAGCTACTAGAATGGGAGCTTTTAAAAGACTTATGCTATGGATTGAAGGTACTGAGGATGAAAATGACTTAGATATAAATTAATCAACTGCTTATATGGGAGCTTTTAAAAGACATATACTGTGGATTGAAGGTACTGAGGACAAAAATGACTTAGTTAATAATTGATCAACTGCTCATGTGGGAGCTTTTAAAAGACTTATACTATGGATTAAAGGTACTGCGGACAAAATTGACTTGGATATAAATTGATCAGCTACTAGTATGGAAGCTTTTGAAAATTTATACTATGGATATAAGGTAGTGACGATAAAAATGATTTAGATATAAATTGATCAGCTGCTTATATGGGAGCTCTAAAAGACTTATGCTATGGATTGAAGGTACTGAGGACAAAAATGTCTTAGATATAAATTGATCAGCTACTAGAATGGGAGCTTTTAAAAGACTTATACTATGGATTGGAGGTACTGAGGACAAAAACGATTTAGATATAAATTGATCAGCTGCTTATATGGGAGCTTTTAAAAGACTTATACTATGGATTGAAGGTACTGAGGACAAAAATGTCTTAGATATAAATTGATCAGCTACTAGAATGGGAGCTTTTAAAAGACTTATGCTATGGATTGAAGGTACTGAGGATGAAAATGACTTAGATATAAATTGATCAACTGCTTATATGGGAGCTTTTAAAAGACTTATACTGTGGATTGAAGGTACTGAGGACAAAAATGACTTAGTTAATAATTGATCAACTGCTCATGTGGGAGCTTTTAAAAGACTTATACTATGGATTGAAGGTACTGCGGACAAAATTGACTTAGATATAAATTGATCAGCTACTAGTATGAAAGCTTTTGAAAATTTATACTATGGATATAAGGTAGTGACGATAAAAATGATTTAGATATAAATTGATCAGCTGCTTATATGGGAGCTTTTAAAAGACTTATGCTATGGATTGAAGGTACTGAGGACAAAAATGTCTTAGATATAAATTGATCAGCTACTAGAATGGGAGCTTTTAAAAGACTTATGCTATGGATTGAAGGTACTGAGAATGAAAATGACTAAGATATAAATTGATCAACTGCTTATATGGGAGCTTTTATAATGACTTATACTATAGATTGAAGGCACTGAGGACAAAAATGTCTTGGATATAAATTGATCAGCTACTAGAATGGGAGCTTTTAAAAGACTTATGCTATGGATTGAAGGTACTTAGGATGAAAATGACTTAGATATAAATTGATCAACTGCTTATATGGGAGCTTTTAAAAGACTTATACTATGGATTGAAGGTACTGAGGACAAAAATGACTTAAGTAATAATTGATCAACTGCTTATGTGGGAGCTTTTAAAAGACTTATACTATGGATTTAAGGTACTGAGGACAAAAATGACTTAGATATAAATTGATCAGCTACTAGTATGGGAGCTTTTAAAAGACTTATACTATGGATTGAAGGTACTGAGGATAAAAATGACTTAGATATAAATTGATTGACTGCTTATATGGGAGCTTTTAAGAGACTTATACTATGGATTGAAGGTACTGAGGACAAAAATGACTTAGATAATAATTGATCAACTGCTTATGGGGGAGCTTTTAAAAGACTTATACTATGGATTGAAGGTACTGAGGACAAAAATGACTTAGATATAAATTGATCAGCTACTAGTATGGGAGCTTTTAAAAGACTTATACTATGGATTGAAGGTAGTGAGGATAGAAATGACTTAGATATAAATTGATCAACTGCTTATATGGGAGCTTTTAAAAGACTTATACTGTGGATTGAAGGTACTGAGGACAAAAATGACTTAGTTATTAATTGATCAACTGCTTATGTGGGAGCTTTTAAAAGACTTATACTATGGATTGAAGGTACTGAGGACAAAAATGTCTTTGATATAAATCGATCAGCTACTAGTATGGGAGCTTTTAAAAGACTTATACAATGGATTGAAGGTACTGAGGATGAAAATGACTTAGATATAAATTGATCAACTGCTTATATGGGAGCTTTTAAAAGACTTATACTATGGATTGAAGGTACTAAGGACAAAAATGTCTTGGATATAAATTGATCATCTACTAGTATGGGAGTTTTTAAAAGACTTATACTATGGATTGAAGGTAGTGAGGATGAAAAAGACTTAGATATAAATTGATCAACTGCTTATATGGGAGCTTTTAAAAGACTTATACTATGGATTGAAGGTACTGAGGTCAAAAATGATTTAGATATAAATTGATCAGCTGCTAGTATGGGAGCTTTAAAAGACTTATACTATGGATTGAAGGTAGTGAGGAGGAAAATGACTTAGATATAAATTGATCAGCTACTAGTATGGGAGCTTTTAAAAGACTTATACTATGGATTGAAGGTAGTGAGGATAGAAATGACTTAGATATAAATTGATCAACTGCTTATATGGGAGCTTTTAAAAGACTTATACTATGGATTGAAGGTACTGAGGACAAAAATGACTTAAGTAATAATTGATCAACTGCTTATGTGGGAGCTTTTAAAAGACTTATACTATGGATTTAAGGTACTGAGGACAAAAATGACTTAGATATAAATTGATCAGCTACTAGTATGGGAGCTTTTAAAAGACTTATACTATGGATTGAAGGTACTGAGGATAAAAATGACTTAGATATAAATTGATCGACTGCTTATATGGGAGCTTTTAAAAGACTTATACTATGGATTGAAGGTACTGAGGACAAAAATGACTTAGATAATAATTGATCAACTGCTTATGGGGGAGCTTTTAAAAGACTTATACTATGGATTGAAGGTACTGAGGACAAAAATGACTTAGATATAAATTGATCAGCTACTAGTATGGGAGCTTTTAAAAGACTTATACTATGGATTGAAGGTAGTGAGGATAGAAATGACTTAGATATAAATTGATCAACTGCTTATATGGGAGCTTTTAAAAGACTTATACTGTGGATTGAAGGTACTGAGGACAAAATGACTTAGTTAATAATTGATCAACTGCTTATGTGGGAGCTTTTAAAAGACTTATACTATGGATTGAAGGTACTGAGGACAAAAATGTCTTTGATATAAATCGATCAGCTACTAGTATGGGAGCTTTTAAAAGACTTATACAATGGATTGAAGGTACTGAGGATGAAAATGACTTAGATATAAATTGATCAACTGCTTATATGGGAGCTTTTAAAAGACTTATACTATGGATTGAAGGTACTAAGGACAAAAATGTCTTGGATATAAATTGATCATCTACTAGTATGGGAGTTTTTAAAAGACTTATACTATGGATTGAAGGTAGTGAGGATGAAAAAGACTTAGATATAAATTGATCAACTGCTTATATGGGAGCTTTTAAAAGACTTATACTGTGGATTGAAGGTACTGAGGACAAAAATGGCTTAGATATAAATCGATCAGCTACTAGTATGGGAGCTTTTAAAAGACTTATACAATGGATTGAAGGTACTGAGGATGAAAATGACTTAGATATAAATTGATCAACTGCTTATATGGGAGCTTTTAAAAGACTTATACTATGGATTGAAGGTACTAAGGACAAAAATGTCTTGGATATAAATTGATCATCTACTAGTATGGGAGTTTTTAAAAGACTTATACTATGGATTGAAGGTAGTGAGGATGAAAAAGACTTAGATATAAATTGACCAACTGCTTATATGGGAGCTTTTAAAAGACTTATACTGTGGATTGAAGGTACTGAGGACAAAAATGGCTTAGATATAAATTGATTAGCATCTAGTATGGGAGATTTTAAAAGACTTATACTGTGGATTGAAGGTACTGAGGATGAAAATGACTTAGATATAAATTGATCAACTGCTTATATGGGAGCTTTTAAAAGACTTATACTATAGATTGAATGTACTGAGGACAAAAATGTCTTAGATATAAATTGATCAGCTACTAG
Organism: Convolutriloba macropyga; assembly: GCF_964194025.1. NCBI lineage: Eukaryota > Metazoa > Xenacoelomorpha > Acoela > Convolutidae > Convolutriloba > Convolutriloba macropyga. Next base: position 26,308,871 of record NC_134469.1, on the reverse strand, counting down.
TATGGGAGCTTTTAAAAGACTTATACTATGGATTGAAGGTACAAAGGATAAAAATGACTTAGATATAAATTGATCAACTGCTTATAAGGGAGCTTTTAAAAGACTTATACTATGGATTGAAGGTACTGAGGACAAAAATGACTTAGATAATAATTGATCAACTGCTTATGTGGGAGCTTTTAAAAGACTTATACTATGGATTGAAGATACTGAGGAAAAAAATGACTTGGATATAAATTGATCAATTGCTTATATGGGAGCTTTTAAAAGACTTATACTATGGATTGAAGGTACTGAGGACAAAAATGTCTTAGATCTAAATTGATCAGCTACTAGTATGGGAGTTTTTAAAAGACTTATAGTATGGATGGAAGGTAGTGAGGATGAAAATGACTTAGATATAAATGGATCAACTGCTTATATGGGAGCTTTTAAAAGACTTATACTGTGGATTGAAGGTACTGAGGACAAAAATGACTTAGTTAATAATTGACCAACTGCTTATGTGGGAGCTTTTAAAAGACTTATACTATGGATTGAAGGTACTGAGGACAAAATTGACTTAGATATAAATTGATCAGCTACAAGTATGGGAGCTTTTAAAAGACTTATACAATAGATTGAAGGTACTGAGGATGAAAATAACTTAGATATAAATTGATCAACTGCTTATATGGGAGCTTTTAAAAGACTTATACTATGGATTGAAGGTACTGAGGACAAAAATGTCTTTGATATAAATTGATCAGCTACTAGTATGGGAGTTTTTAAAAGACTCCTACTATGGGTTGAAGGTAGTGAGGATGAAAATGACTTAGATATAAATTGATCAACTGCTTATATGGGAGCTTTTAAAAGACTTATACTGTGGATTGAAGTTACTGAGGACAAAAATGACTTAGTTAATAATTGATCAACCGCTTATGTGGGAGCTTTTAAAAGACTTATACTATGGACTGAAGATACTGAGGACAAACATGTCTTAGATATAAATTGATCAGCTACTAGTATGGGAGCTTTTAAAAGACTTGTACAATGGATTGAAGGTACTGAGGATGAAAATGACTTAGATATAAATTGATCAACTGCTTATATGGGAGCTTTTGAAAGACTTATACTATGGATTGAAGGTAGTGAGGATAAAAATGACTTAGATATAAATTGATCAACTGCTTATATCGGAGCTTTTAAAAGACTTATACTATGGATTGAAGTTACTGAGGACAAAAATGTCTTTGATATAAATTGATCAGCTACTAGTATGGGAGTTTTTAAAAGACTCCTACTATGGGTTGAAGGTAGTGAGGATGAAAATGACTTAGATATAAATTGATCAACTGCTTATATGGGAGCTTTTAAAAGACTTATACTGTGGATTGAAGGTTGAGGACAAAAATGACTTAGTTAATAATTGATCAACTGCTTATGTGGGAGCTTTTAAAAGACTTATACTATGGACTAAAGATACTGAGGACAAAATTCACTTAGATATATATTGATCAGCTACTAGTATGGAAGCTTTTAAAAGACTTATACTATGGATTGAAGGTAAAGAGGATAAAAATGACTTAGATATAAATTGATCAACTGCTTATATGGGAGCTTTTAAAAGACTTATACTATGGATTGAAGGTACTGAGGACAAAAATGTCTTCGATATAAATTGATCAGCTACTAGTATGGGAGTTTTTAAAAGACTCCTACTATGGGTTGAAGGTAGTGAGGATGAAAATGACTTAGATATAAATTGATCAACTGCTTATATGGGAGCTTTTAAAAGACTTATACTGTGGATTGAAGTTACTGAGGACAAAAATGACCTAGTTAATAATTGATCAACTGCTTATGTGGGAGCTTTTAAAAGACTTATACTATGGACTGAAGATACTGAGGACAAACATGTCTTAGATATAAATTGATCAGCTACTAGTATGGGAGCTTTTAAAAGACTTATACAATGGATTGAAGGTACTGAGGATGAAAATGACTTAGATATAAATTGATCAACTGCTTATATGGGAGCTTTTAAAAGACTTATACTATGGATTGAAGGTAGTGAGGATAAAAATGACTTAGATATAAATTGATCAACTGCTTATATCGGAGCTTTTAAAAGACTTATACTATGGATTGAAGTTACTGAGGACAAAAATGTCTTTGATATAAATTGATCAGCTACTAGTATGGGAGTTTTTAAAAGACTCCTACTATGGGTTGAAGGTAATGAGGATGAAAATGACTTAGATATAAATTGATCAACTGCTTATATGGGAGCTTTTAAAAGACTTATACTGTGGATTGAAGGTACTGAGGACAAAAATGACTTAGTTAATAATTGATCAACTGCTTATGTGGGAGCTTTTAAAAGACTTATACTATGGACTGAAGATACTGAGGACAAAATTGACTTAGATACATATTGATCAGCTACTAGTATGGAAGTTTTTAAAAGACTTATACTATGGATTGAAGGTAAAGAGGATAAAAATGACTTAGATATAAATTGATCAACTGCTTATATGGGAGCTTTTAAAAGACTTAAACTATGGATTGAAGGTACTGAGGACAAAAATGTCTTAGATATAAATTGATCAGCTACTAGTATGGGAGCTTTTAAAAGACTTATACAATGGATTGATGGTACTGAGGATGAAAATGACTTAGATATAAATTGATCAACTGCTTATATCGGAGCTTTTAAAAGACTTATTCTATGGATTGAAGTTACTGAGGACAAAAATGTCTTGGATATAAATTGATCAGCTACTAGTATGGGAGTTTTTAAAAGACTTATACTATGGATTGAAGGTAGTGAGGATGAAAATGACTCAGATATAAATTGATCAACTGCTTATATGGGAGCTTTTAAAAGACTTATACTGTGGATTGAAGGTACTGAGGACAAAAATGGCTTAGATATTAATTGATCAACTGCTTATGTGGGAGCTTTTAAAAGACTGATACTGTGGATTGAAGGTACTGAGGACAAAAATGGCTTAGATATAAATTGATTAGCTACTAGTATGGGAGCTTTTAAAAGACTTATACTATGGATTGAAGGTACTGAGGATGAAAATGACTTAGATATAAATTGATCAACTGCTTATATGGGAGCTTTTAAAAGACTTATACTATGGATTGAAGTTACTGAGGACAAAAATGTCTTGGATATAAATTGATCAGCTACTAGTATGGGAGTTTTTAAAAGACTTATACTATGGATTGAAGGTAGTGAGGATGAAAATGACTCAGATATAAATTGATCAATTGCTTATATGGGAGCTTTTAAAAGACCTATACTGTGGATTGAAGGTACTGAGGACAAAAATGGCTTAGATAATAATTGATCAACTGCTTATGTGGGAGCTTTAAAAAGATTATACTGTGGATTGAAGGTACTGAGGACAAAAATGGCTTAGATATAAATTGATTAGCTACTAGTATGGGAGCTTTTAAAAGACTTATACTATGGATTGAAGGTACTGAGGATGAAAATGACTTAGATATAAATTGATCAACTGCTTATATGGGAGCTTTTAAAAGACTTATACTATAGATTGAATGTACTGAGGACAAAAATGTCTAAGATATAAATTGATCAGCTACTAGTATGGGAGCTTTTAAAAGACTTATACTATGGATTGAAGGTACTGAGGATAAAAATGACTTAGATATAAATTGATCAACTGCTTATAAGGGAGCCTTTAAAAGACTTATACTATGGATTGAAGGTACTGAGGACAAAAATGACTTAGATAATATTTGATCAACTGCTTATGTGGGAGCTTTTAAAAGACTTATAATATGGATTGAAGGTAGTGAGGATAAAAATGACTTAGATATAAATTGATCAACTACTTATATGGGAGCTTTTAAAAGGCTTATACTATGGATTGAAGGTACTGAGGACAAAAATGTCTTAGATATAAATTGATCAGCTACTAGTATGGGAGCTTTTAAAAGACATATACAATGGATTGATGGTACTGAGGAAGAAAATGACTTAGATATAAATTGATCAACTGCTTATATCGGAGCTTTTAAAAGACTTATACTATGGATTGAAGTTACTGAGGACAAAAATGACTTGGATATAAATTGATCAGCTACTAGTATGGGAGTTTTTAAAAGACTTATACTATGGATTGAAGGTAGTGAGTATGAAAATGACTCAGATATAAATTGATCAACTGCTTATATGGGAGCTTTTAAAAGACTTATACTGTGGATTGAAGGTACTGAGGACAAAAATGGCTTAGATAATAATTGATCAACTGCTTATGTGGGAGCTTTTAAAAGACTTATACTGTGGATTGAAGGTACTGAGGACAAAAATGGCTTAGATATAAATTGATTAGCTACTAGTTTGGGAGCTTTTAAAAGACTTATACTATGGATTGAAGGTACTGAGGATGAAAATGACTTAGATATAAATTGATCAACTGCTTATATGGGAGCTTTTAAAAGACTTATATTATAGATTGAATGTACTGAGGACAAAAATGTCTTAGATATAAAATGATCAGCTACTAGTATGGGAGCTTTCAAAAGACTTATACTATGGATTGAAGATACTGAGGATAAAAATGACTTAGATATAAATTGATCAACTGCTTATAAGGGAGCTTTTAAAAGACTTATACTATGGATTGAAGGTACTGAGGACAAAAATGACTTAAATAATATTTGATCAACTGCTTATGTGGGAGCTTTTAAAAGACTTTTACTATGGATTGAAGGTACTGAGGACAAAAATGACTTAGATATAAATTGATCAATTGCTTATATGGGAGCTTTTAAAAGACTTATACTATGGATTGAAGGTACTGAGGACAAAAATGTCTTAGATATAAATTGATCAGCTACTAGTATGGGAGTTTTTAAAAGACTTATAGTATGGATGGAAGGTAGTGAGGATGAAAATGACTTAGATATAAATTGATCAACTGCTTATATGGGAGCTTTTAAAAGACTTATACTGTGGATTGAATGTACTGAGGACAAAAATGACTTAGTTAATAATTGATCAACTGCTTATGTGGGAGCTTTTAAAAGACTTATACTATGGATTGAAGGTACTGAGGACAAAATTGGCTTCGATATAAATTGATCAGCTACTAGTATGGGAGCTTTTAAAAGACTTATACTATAGATTCAAGGTACTGAGGATGAAAATAACTTAGATAAAAATTGATCAACTGCTTATATGGGAGCTTTTAAAAGACTTATACTATGGATTGAAGGTACTGAGGACAAAAATGTCTTAGATATATATTGATCAGCTACTAGTATGGGAGTTTTTAAAAGACTCCTACTATGGGTTGAAGGTAGTGAGGATGAAAATGACTTAGATATAAATTGATCAACTGCTTATATGGGAGCTTTTAAAAGACTTATACTGTGGATTGAAGGTACTGAGGACAAAAATGACTTAGATATAAATTGATCAATTGCTTATATGGGAGCTTTTAAAAGACTTATACTATGGATTGAAGGTACTGAGGACAAAAATGTCTTAGATATAAATTGATCAGCTACTAGTATGGGAGTTTTTAAAAGACTTATAGTATGGATGGAAGGTAGTGAGGATGAAAATGACTTAGATATAAATTGATCAACTGCTTATATGGGAGCTTTTAAAAGACTTATACTGTGGATTGAATGTACTGAGGACAAAAATGACTTAGTTAATAATTGATCAACTGCTTATGTGGGAGCTTTTAAAAGACTTATACTATGGATTGAAGGTACTGAGGACAAAATTGGCTTCGATATAAATTGATCAGCTACTAGTATGGGAGCTTTTAAAAGACTTATACTATAGATTCAAGGTACTGAGGATGAAAATAACTTAGATATAAATTGATCAACTGCTTATATGGGAGCTTTTAAAAGACTTATACTATGGATTGAAGGTACTGAGGACAAAAATGTCTTAGATATATATTGATCAGCTACTAGTATGGGAGTTTTTAAAAGACTCCTACTATGGGTTGAAGGTAGTGAGGATGAAAATGACTTAGATATAAATTGATCAACTGCTTATATGGGAGCTTTTAAAAGACTTATACTGTGGATTGAAGGTACTGAGGACAAAAATGACTTAGTTAATAATTGATCAACTGCTTATGTGGGAGCTTTTAAAAGACTTATACTATGGACTGAAGGTACTGAGGACAAAATTGACTTAGATATAAATTGATCAGCTACTAGTATGGGAGTTTTTAAAAGACTTATACTATGGATTGAAGGTAGTGAGGATAAAAATGACTTAGATATAAATTGATCAACTGCTTATATGGGAGCTTCTAAAAGACTTATACTATGGATTGAAGGTACTGAGGACAAATATGTCTTAGTTATAACTTGATCAGCTACTAGTATGGGAGCTTTTAAAAGACTTATACAATGGATTGAAGGTACTGAGGATGAAAATGACTTAGATATAAATTGATCAACTGCTTATAAGGTAGCTTTTAAAAGACTTATACTATGGATTGAAGGTACTGAGGACAAAAATGACTTCGATAATAATTGATCAACTGCTTATGTGGGAGCTTTTAAAAGACTTATACTATGGATTGAAGGTACTGAGGACAAAAATGATTTAGATATAAATTGATCAATTGCTTATATGGGAGCTTTTAAAAGACTTATACTATGGATTGAAGGTACTGAGGACAAATATGTCTTAGATATAACTTGATCAGCTACTAGTATGGGAGCTTTTAAAAGACTTATACTATAGATTCAAGGTACTGAGGATGAAAATAACTTAGATATAAATTGATCAACTGCTTATATGGGAGCTTTTAAAAGACTTATACTATGGATTGAAGGTACTGAGGATAAAAATGTCTTAGATATAAATTGATCAGCTACTAGTATGGGAGTTTTTAAAAGACTTATAGTATGGATGGAAGGTAGTGAGGATGAAAATGACTTAGATATAAATTGATCAACTGCTTATATGGGAGCTTTTAAAAGACTTATACTGTGGATTGAAGGTACTGAGAACAAAAATGACTCAGTTAATAATTGATCAACTGCTTATGTGGGCGCTTTAAAAAGACTTATACTATGGATTGAAGGTACTGAAGACAAAATTGACTTAGATATAAATTGATCAGCTACTAGTATGGGAGCTTTTAAAAGACTTATACTATAGATTCAAGGTACTGAGGATGAAAATAACTTAGATATAAATTGATCAACTGCTTATATGGGAGCTTTTAAAAGACTTATACTATGGATTGAAGGTACTGAGGACAAAAATGTCTTAGATATGAATTGATCAGCTACTAGTATGGGAGTTTTTAAAAGACTCCTACTATGGGTTGAAGGTAGTGAGGATGAAAATGACTTAGATATAAATTGATCAACTGCTTATATGTGAGCTTTTAAAAGACTTATACTGCGGATTGAAGGTACTGAGGACAAAAATGACTTAGTTAATAATTGATCAACTGCTTATGTGGGAGCTTTTAAAGACTTATACTATGGACTGAAGGTACTGAAGACAAAATTGACTTAGATATAAATTGATCAGCTTCTAGTATGGAAGCTTTTAAAAGACTTATACTATGGATTGAAGGTAGTGAGGATAAAAATGACTTAGATATAAATTGATCAACTGCTTATATGGGAGCTTTTAAAAGACTTATACTATGGATTGAAGGTACTGAGGACAAACATGTCTTAGATATAAATTGATCAGCTACTAGTATGGGAGCTTTTAAAAGACTTATACAATGGATTGAAGGTACTGAGGACGAAAATGACTTAGATATAAATTGATCAACTGCTTATATGGGAGCTTTTGAAAGACTTATACTCTGGATTGAAGGTAGTGAGGATAAAAATGACTTAGATATAAATTGATCAACTGCTTATATCGGAGCTTTTAAAAGACTTATACTATGGATTGAAGTTACTGAGGACAAAAATGTCTTGGATATAAATTGATCAGCTACTAGTATGGGAGTTTTTAAAAGAGTAATACTATGGATTGAAGGTAGTGAGGATGAAAATGACTCAGATATAAATTGATCAACTGCTTATATGGGAGATTTTAAAAGACTTATACTGTGGATTGAAGGTACTGAGGACAAAAATGACTTAGATAATAATTGATCAACTGCTTATGTGGGAGCTTTTAAAAGACATACTATGGACTGAAGGTACTGAGGACAAAAATGACTTAGATATAAATTGATCAGCTACTAGTATGGGAGTTTTTAAAAGACTTATACTATGGATTGAAGGTATTGAGGATGAAAATGACTTAGATATAAATTGATCAACTGCTTATATGGGAGCTTTTAAAAGACTTATACTATAGATTGAAGGTACTGAAGACAAAAATGACTTAGATATAAATAAATCAGCTACTAGTATGGGAGTTTTTAAAAGACTTATACTATGGATTGAAGGTAGTGAGGATGAAAATGACTTAGATATAAACTGATCAACTGCTTATATGGGAGCTTTTAAAAAACGTATACTATAGATTGAAGGTACTGAGGATAAAAATGACTTTAATATAAATTGATCAACTGCTTATATGGGAGCTTTTGAAAGACTTATACTATGGATTGAAGGTAGTGAGGATAAAAATGACTTAGATATAAATTGATCAACTGCTTATATCGGAGCTTTTAAAAGACTTATACTATGGATTGAAGTTACTGAGGACAAAAATGTCTTGGATATAAATTGATCAGCTACTAGTATGGGAGTTTTTAAAAGAGTAATACTATGGATTGAAGGTAGTGAGGATGAAAATGACTCAGATATAAATTGATCAACTGCTTATATGGGAGATTTTAAAAGACTTATACCGTGGATTGAAGGTACTGAGGACAAAAATGACTTAGATAATAATTGATCAACTGCTTATGTGGGAGCTTTTAAAAGAAATACTATGGACTGAAGGTACTGAGGACAAAAATGACTTAGATATAAATTGATCAGCTACTAGTATGGGAGTTTTTAAAAGACTTATACTATGGATTGAAGGTATTGAGGATGAAAATGACTTAGATATAAATTGATCAACTGCTTATATGGGAGCTTTAAAAGACTTATACTATAGATTGAAGGTACTGAAGACAAAAATGACTTAGATATAAATAAATCAGCTACTAGTATGGGAGTTTTTAAAAGACTTATACTATGGATTGAAGGTAGTGAGGATGAAAATGACTTAGATATAAACTGATCAACTGCTTATATGGGAGCTTTTAAAAAACGTATACTATAGATTGAAGGTACTGAGGATAAAAATGACTTTAATATAAATTGATCAACTGCTTATATGGGAGCTTTTGAAAGACTTATACTATGGATTGAAGGTAGTGAGGATAAAAATGACTTAGATATAAATTGATCAACTGCTTATATCGGAGCTTTTAAAAGACTTATACTATGGATTGAAGTTACTGAGGACAAAAATGTCTTGGATATAAATTGATCAGCTACTAGTATGGGAGTTTTTAAAAGAGTAATACTATGGATTGAAGGTAGTGAGGATGAAAATGACTCAGATATAAATTGATCAACTGCTTATATGGGAGATTTTAAAAGACTTATACTGTGGATTGAAGGTACTGAGGACAAAAATGACTTAGATAATAATTGATCAACGGCCTATGTGGGAGCTTTTAAAAGACATACTATGGACTGAAGGTACTGAGGACAAAAATGACTTAGATATAAATTGATCAGCTACTAGTATGGGAGTTTTTAAAAGACTTATACTATGGATTGAAGGTATTGAGGATGAAAATGACTTAGATATAAATTGATCAACTGCTTATATGGGAGCTTTTAAAAGACTTATACTATAGATTGAAGGTACTGAAGACAAAAATGACTTAGATATAAATAAATCAGCTACTAGTATGGGAGTTTTTAAAAGACTTATACTATGGATTGAAGGTAGTGAGGATGAAAATGACTTAGATATAAACTGATCAACTGCTTATATGGGAGCTTTTAAAAAACGTATACTATAGATTGAAGGTACTGAGGATAAAAATGACTTTAATATAAATTGATCAACTGCTTATGTGGGAGCTTTTAAAAGACTTATACTATGGATTGAAGGTACTGATGACAAAAATGACTTAGATATAAATTGATCAGCTACTAGTATGGGAGTTTTTAAAAGACTTATACTATGGATTGAAGGTAGTGAGGATGAAAATGACTTAGATATAAATTGATCAACTGCTTATATGGGAGCTTTTAAAAAACATATACTATGGATTGAAGGTACTCAGGATAAAAATGACTTAAAAATAAATTGATCAACTGCTTATATGGGAGCTTTTAAAAGACCTATACTATGGATTGAAGGTACTGAGACAAAAATGACTTACATATAAATTGATCAGCTACTAGCATGGGAGTTTTTAAAAGACTTATACTATGGATTGAAGGTAGTGAGGATGAAAACGACTTGATTATAAATTGATCAACTGCTTATATGGGAGCTTTTAAAAAACATATACTATAGATTGAAGGTACTGAGGATAAAAATGACTTAAAAATAAATTGACCAACTGCTTATATGAGAGGTTTTAAAACACTTATACTATGGATTGAAGGTACTGAGGACAAAAATGACTTAGATATAAATTGATCAGCTACTAGTATGGAAGCTTTTAAAAGATTTATACTATGGGTTGAAGGTACTGAGGGCAAAAATGACTTAGATATTAATTGATCAGTTTGTTTTGTAGGAGCTTCTAAAGACTTATACTATGGATTGAAGGTACTGAGGACAAAAAAGACTTCGATATTAATTGATCAACTGCCTATGCGGGACCATTAAAAGACTTATACAGTACAATTTTTCTGTAACTCGAGTTAAAAAGATTTCTTATTTCCATCAAACGGGAAAAAAACAAAACACAAGTCACAAAAACTAAAGCAAAGTTCTTTCACAGAAGTTAAGTGTCGTCACTATCAGAGTCAATTTCTACTACTCTCCATTTCTTTGTTCTATCTACATTGATAGATTCTTTTTCTGATATCAACTCCAGCGTTCGTTTTGCGCACTTTTTCACACTTTTGGAGGGTCCGGGATGGTTGATGGGTTGCTCTTCTGTTGAAGAGTTAATAGAAACATGAATGGGGGATACGGGTCTTGGATCTAGAAGACTAGGCGACGAACCTGATTCAGCAGCCTGATCGTCTATACGGGAACATCTTTCAATTTCGTCCTCAATCACTTGTTGAGTCAGATTTGCAAAATCTGCAATGTCCGCTTCAGACTCATCGTCACTGTAAACACGCTGGTTGAGACCGGGATCAGCCGGAGACCAGACTTCTGCTGACATTTGGGGACCTGTGTATTGAGTTGGTAGTTGACTTTCTGGCGTTAATGACTCGGCAACGTGTACAACAGTTTCTTCCTCGTCACTCGAACCCCAATATGGATCCTGTACTACGTTACGCATGAACATTTCCTCGCGCAGAGCGTGGTGGCCAAATGTTAGAGTTGTGATCTTGTCGTTTAAAATATACCGCTTGTCGTCGTATCCCGAGAGTGACTTCTTGTTGCACGCAACTGTCATTAGTTGGTGTTTGCTTGAGGCAATTTTGGTGTTGATAAGTCGAACAGTTTCTCCTCCTGTGAGAACTTGTTTGTATAATTCATGTGTCATCATGCGCCTGGCGTCTTGCGTCACACCTTTCGCCGACTGCTTTGCAAGACCTAAAATAGAAGTTCGTGCATTCTAGTTTTTGTTTTTCACTTTTTTCTTTCGTTTTTTCTTGGAAATCTAATCCTAGTTCTCTTTTTCTTACTTTGTATCCGGTTTTTTTGCTCATTCTGCTTTTTGTTGTTTTCTTGACTTTTTTTAGGTTTTGAAAAAAAGTTGAATAACCATCTGCCAGTTTGATGGAATACAGCTTCGGCTTCAACCCCACAAACTCAGAAATCATCTTGCCTCCCATCTCATCTTTAAATTTTAGTGTCACCCTTGCGTTGCTTTGATAGTACATCTCGTGATTAGTTGGAAAGTTTCAGAAATCGAAAAGTTCCTTCACTGTGGTTTTCCGCTTCAAGTCTGCGAAGAAGTCGTTTGAGAAAACTTCATAAACAAACGAGTCCGTGTCCAAGTACAGTAGTTTACAATTGAAGTGTTTCTTCATTGTATTGTAGTGGAAGTCGTACATTAATTTCTTCGAAAGATCTAAGATGCAAGCACCTACGATAGTTGGTTTGTCCCACTCTATTTCAGTCTGATTCAAGCTTATCGTTGCCAAGTTCTCATCAATGATTTTGAACGACTTCATCTGTGGAGCGCTGGTCCATTTCAGTGTCTCTTCTTCACTTCGAGCCAGTTTTACTTTTATGCGATTGCGTTTCCCCTCACACGTTTTCCCAAATGCGCTGTTCACCATTAGTTTATAGAAGTTCTCCTCGAACTTGTTCTTGGCTTGCTTTCGCTTCTGAGTGTTCAACTTTACATATGGCGCTAGCCATTTCGACTTGTTAAAAGCGAGTGAGCGATGTAGTTTTTCAACTTTCAACCCCAACTGCACGTAGAGCTTCAATGTTTGATAGTGTAAAATGTAGTTCTTTTTGGGGAATAAGGTCTGGATCAATTTGTTACTCGAAGGCGGCGCATTCATCTGCATATCATTCAAAAGCTCTTCCTGATAGTCACCCAAACAGCATGCGTCAACTTTCTGTTTTGTTGGGGCCAAGGGAAAATCTGAATGAAGATCATGAAGTTCATCTGGGTACAACAAATCCACTTCTAATACGTAGCCAATATCGCTATCGTCAGGTGTCTCCAACACGCTTTGGATGAACGCTTTTTGAATTTCAGGATCCCAGTTTCCGTCAGTGTACTCAAAATTGTTCAATGGCAATGGAAACTTTTCCATTATGCCCCCATACAAATTGTTTCCATCAATCATTACTATGAAGGTTGAGGGTGCTTTGGGGTTGAAATTTGGTAAAAATTTGTTGTTCGCAACCGCCAACCGCTTATTGTATATCGAGCTTACGCCACCATGAATCAATCCTTCTACCATATCCAATTGTTCTCTCTCTTTTAGAAGTCTCAAAGGCGCTTTAGATAACTTTAGCATAGCATCACCAGAGAGATTGGAAGCGGTATAGTACTGACAGCAATCCAGTCCGTATGTTTCGTAACACACCTTGCGGAAGCAGAGCGTAACTGCAGCTAGAAGAAACACATCAGTTTTGAGATACAAACTATAGTAATCTTCAATTGTTTCACATTGAAACTTCTCAAAAACTTCTAGCGCATGTTTGTACTCGTCTTCTGTAACGCTCACTCGATACTGTTGGAGACTATTCATCCACTTTTCTCGTGGTGGGAGTGCTGTCTCTTTCAGTTTAATGAAATTATCAATGTAACAATAGGGAAAAAATCCCTTCCGTTTCAACATTTGCACTGAACTTTCTGGCGAATCCTTAAAGTGATGTTCTGGCAAAGTAAACTGATAAGAGGGTAAGTTTTGTGCTAGAGAATCTAATGAGGAGGCCATGAAACGAAATGAGTCTAGTAGCCTGATATACTCATACACCCGTTTGATTACTCCATTCTTGTCCTGACGGTTGTAGACTAGAACCCCAATTTCCAGAGCTATATATTTCTCATCTGTATTCGGAACCATTGATACAGTATTCCTCATGTTGCTACCCTGGAGTGCGAGAATTACATGGTGAAGATCGTAGTTTGAGAGATTGTGTGCAAATAGCGGAGTATAGTTGAGAAACCTCCTGTTGATGTTACAAGTGTTATGCGCCCAACCGAGGAATTCTCCAGTGAAGTGACAATGATCTAGAACTGTCGGGTTATTGAAATTGTGTTCCAATGGTTCTTCACATATCCAACAATTGGCGGCATCTTGTTTCGCGATGAGAGGCTGGCCAGAGAAATATTTGTGTTGCTGCTTAACACTGTAAAATTGTTTTGCTATGGTTTCCAAAGACTGAACAAATTGTTCCATGGCCTTCGGGCCTGTCAAACATTCAAAATGAAACGGTTCAGTTTGGTTTTGAGCCACAAACAACATTGCATAGCTACACGGTTTACGTACTTCTATTGTTCTTGTTTCTGATTTGGTTGGGTCGTTTTGACATCCTGAGAAAGGTTCAATTATTGACTCCAAATCAAAAAAGCCAACAATTGGAGCAAACCAACGGAACTGAAACTTTTTGTAGTAAAACGTTGTGATTTTTGGCATACGCACGATTGCTGGTTTGTTCTTCCAGCAAAGTTCTAAATGTTTTTCATATCGTTCTTTTGAGGTGCAAACATGAAAACAGTTTCTACAAATATGATTATCTGCTCTCACTACTCGTTCCTTGACTTTATGAATAAGAGATCGCAAGTTTCTGATTAAAACGTAGTGATGCATTTGACCATCGCTAAGAAGAAGAAGGTCCATATTGAATTCACAGTTCTGTTTTTTTGAAACTCGGAATGGTATCAGTCCGTTTTCAGCGTAGCTAAAATATTCAACCTTTTTTTTTGTTTTTTATCTTTTTTCCCTCATTTGCTTTTGTGCCATAATCTTCTTTTTAGTATTAAAGTTTTTCGAAAAGAAAGATTTTTAACTTACCGAAATACGTTGACGCAGACATTGTTTAGCTCTTCAAAGCGAGTCATCTGGTGGAAGCCCATAGGCATGTCAAACACACCATCTGCTTGTTTTGCAAGCGGGTTGTCCTGCCCATATGTTACTGGGCTGGTTATCCTGCGTGCCGGTAAACCAGGAGGAAGAAGTCGAGGACAAAACTTCAAATGGTAGGCGGCAGTATAGCAATACAGAAAACAATTCTCGTCTTCTCGGTGCCTGATATTCAGTAGAGAACATGTGCGAGCTAGATTGCCTGGAAGCGCCAAATATGACGATGCCCTAAATTGGTTTAGCTTTTGCTAATCGGATTTCAATATTGACAATTTGGTTGAGAGTCCAACCGCTACCATGGGAAGCAAAATTGTTGAGCGCTAGGAGCATCTGTTGTACAAGTGCATGGAAGGTTTTATCTGCAAGACCACCGAAATCCACTCGTTCCATTTTTGATGCAACATGAATCGAAATTCTATCGGGCTGGCTTGATGATAGATCATCATCGGTTTTCATGGGTTTGACGAGATCGATAACTGAGTTGAACTGAACTTTTTGTGAGTGTTGCTGAACACTAATGTTGATAATATTTTCAATTTCTCGTCGTTTTAGCTGCATAGCGTGTAATAGATCAACGTCTCTTGACCCGACGGTAATCTCATAGACTTTCAGTGTATCGCCGAAAGCGCGTTCGCTTGGTATGATGCCTGAGTCCTGTAGGTTGTTTACGTCTACACTCCAAGCTGGTAGACCGTGGAAAGTGTTCATGTGCTCAAGATAATCAGCGTCACGTGGAAAATATTTTTGACAGTATATGCAGTATCGTGGACTGGTCGCCGCATGCTGCACAGTCATGTGTCTTGTTAGGTCATACAGGCTTTTCGTGGTGAAACCACATTCAGTGCACTCGAATGAGTTTGCTTGAGGATAGATCATGCACTTCTTTCCGATGTCGACGAACGCTTCTTCTATTTGCCAGTAGTTTATGACAAATTTCGCACTTGGCTTGTCCCATCCCACAAGATTGAATGTTGCTGTAAGACAGTAACGGTGAAAGGAACGATTAATTAAAAAGTTTAGAAGTGACAAAAATGTATCAAGTTTGAATCAACTGAACGCAAAGTGTAAGGCAAAAAACAATGAGTAATTTTTCAGTCCGGTGACCCCGCTTTCAACAAGTTGATTGGCCAATCGGATGCAAGCAAGCTGTCTCTTTTTTGTTTGCTTTTGTCGAGGGGCCATCGCGTTACAATGACGCAATTCAACGTGGTAGCGTTATTTTGGTTTACATAGCGCACTCTTGTCCAGACAAAACTCTGAAGAATTTGTTTACAAGCCATCAACACAAGTCTGAAGAACTTGAATTTAACGATGGCAAATGAGTTGGTTGGCATTTGCAAGGGGAAATTGTCAGCTGCATAAACACCGTTGAATTTAAACATCAAATGACCGGATTGTAAAGTCAATTTGAATTTTTTAGCTTCATCCATTAGATTATAGGAAGAGCATTTTTGGAAACGTTTCTCGAAGAATCGATATAAACTGTTGAACATTTCTCCCCGAGAAATAAAATTTCAATGTTGCGGGGCGACGCTGCACCGAACTTGAGTTCCACAGACAATGAAGAGTTTGTTAACTCGGGATGAATAAAATCATGCGTGGCTTCTTGAGTGCTGGTGCGATCAAAAACACCATAATGTAATGGTTAGGAAAATCAGATAGAGATATCCCGTGACCATTTTCTACATAAGCTAGTGCAGCCATTGAGTTGTAGTATAGTTGTTTATATTATCAGTTGTTGACATTGGTGTACCAGCTGTGGCGAACCCATTACGGTAAATTATTATCTCATTCAAATCAAACTTCCGGTATGAAAATGGATTGAGCGTATTAGTATCGATGAACGCATCGCTGCGGCACATGGCAACTATTAGTCTACCAATAGGTTCTTTTGTGAAAATATCCTCCTGCTTCCAGCTCTGTTGCCCAGCTGTTGCTAGAAAAACTTTCGAAATAACTTCATTATAGCGGTACATGGGCAGGTGTCTTGAGAAGTGTTTTCTCGATTGCACCAAGCACGATATCGGAGACTGTCATTTTTCGCACGAACAAATTTGCTTCATCGATTTTGATTTTATAGTGTTTAGCCCCGTCTTCACTCACAATCCCAAAGTCATCCTGTGGTCGTCGAAAAGAAATTCGCAGCGTTACTCCATTCGTTAGATGCTTCTCGCATGAAAAGAAATCGGTAGCTATTTTTCCATACAGTGTGAGTTGAGCAGATCTTCTCACAGTTTCTTGTCGCGGTGTGATTGTAGCGGCTGGGACGCCTGTTGGGTCTGCTTCATAATCATATCCTTGACCTTTCAGCCAGGTTTTTTTCGCATCCGATCCATGAGAAAATTCTGTTTCAATGAAACTTTTGTGTGCTTAGTGACCATTGATGGAAGAAATTTTGATGCCGTTTGCTGACACTGTGCAATCGGCGAAAAGGGAATGTAAGACATTATTGACTAGATGTTGCGTGTCACTGTTGTTGGCATCTCCCGTGGTGAAGCGTAAATCGGTTCCATTATTTCGAACAACTCGAAATTTGATTTCCAGATAAATTTTCTGTAGGTCGATGAAGTTATTTCTGTCACCGACTATTTCAAACTCTAACGAAGATCCAGTGGGCGAGTACAAAGGTCCTGTTTTTTGCTCGAACGATTGATCAAATGTTACAAAAAGGTGAGGTTTCTCGAACAAGTCCAATGAGCTATGTGTTGCCTCTGTGGGAATAACAATGTTAGTACGCATTTTTTACTTTTGAGAAAAAATTTGATCGACTCCTTTGTGGCTTCGTTGTTCGCGAAATGATCTTTTTCTTTGATGGAGACTGCTTTTTGTATGCTTTCTTCTTCGACCTCCTTCGATAGATTGCTTTTCGTCCTCGTTGAAGTGCTCCTCCAATTTGTTTTCTAGTTGTTTTTGCAACTGTACTTTTCAGAGCTTGCTTCGCTGATTTCTTTTTTGTTGCAAATTCTAATAACTCTGGTGCACCTTGCACTAGCAATTCTCTTCCAATTGTTTTTGCTTCTGGCCAAATAAGTCGTCGGGCTAAGGGTAATGCAACAAGACCAATGCCAGCAGCTAATGCGCCGAATCTACTTCCTCTTTGTCTATAATGTCCTTAGAAATGGGGCATTGAATTGGATGCTTGATTATTATAATAGGCTTCCATCAGTTAGCTTGTTCTCTGGAATTTGAGACTGATAACAACTTTACCAATTCCAGTGAAAGGGATCAATTTCCCAGTTTCACTTCTCAGCTCAACTTTGATGCTCTGGATATTGTTTGAAAGTAAACGCTTGTATTCCAAGTTTTTATAGGTTTTATGGTGAATAGGTGCTACTGTGTTGAGGCTACCGTTTCTCAGACGTCTCTCCGTATTTGACCCCATTGTTGTGCTTGGCTATTTTGTCCATATAGGCTACATCCATGGACCAGATTTCGTTTATTCTGTAAGCAACTACCTTCAATCGTGGAAAACTTTTCCGGAATTGACGATATTTAGTACATGAGTTCTTCGATTGAAGGAATTTTTCAATTTTTTTGTGGGAAAAGCCACTTTCCTCTTTTATGTTAGCAACACTTCCAAACGCTGCTTTTCCTTTCGTGTAAACGTTATTTAGTTTTTTGATTTCCGCCGAATGGAGTTTTCCAGTCAGTTGGCGTTTTAATTTCTTCTTCTGCGTCTGCGAAGCCTTCCTCATCAAAGCTAGCAGTCTCTGTTTTTTCTGCTCTCTCGATAGCAGGTTTCTGTTCACTGGCTGCTCCATCTGGAAACTGACGTAGTTTTTGCTCTTTCGAAACTTTTATGAACTTCTTTGCGTAAGTATTACAAGTGATATGTGGTGCAAGGTTCAAATAATTCAATACTTGATAATCGTCAGGCAAAAGTTTTGATGATGTTTGTTGTAATGCGTAGAGGAAAGTTGATGCTGGAATGTCGGTGTTCCTTCCATTAATCAAGATTTTACCTTCAAAGTCCAGTGAAATGTTGCGTGATCCGTTGATTTTCTTCAAAATTGTTTTTGCTTTTCCAAATTTGTCTTTATCGAGAAAATCTATATCATCGATCACACTCTGACTGATTTCATCAAACTCTTTTCGTTTAGTGTCGTCTGGGATACTTTGTTGCTTTTCTTCTTCATCGGAAACCATGACGTCATCTGTTTGTTGCTCTGTGTTCTGCTGTTTGACCGCTTCCGGTGGCTCTTGTTTTGAAGTTCTCTGTAGAAGCGATAGTTGTTTCGACTTGTTTTTTGTTAGTGGATTGTTTAATATTTGCAAAACTTGGGGTTGTTCAGTTGTAAACATGTTGCGAGGAATGAGCACAAATTCCTCAGTTGGCATTTTTCTGAAGATACTCTAGACAAGGTCTGGCAATTAGTTGAATCAGAGAATGCCCTCTCGTTGTCTGGAATAATTTACTTCTTTCCAGCGCACTGAAATATTTTTCAGAAAGTTGTCGTAGTTGAGGTTCGAATTGTTGTAGTTCTTTTTTGTTGATTGGGACAACACCAGAAAGCACGTTCATTATACAATCGCTTAGGAACCAAATGAATTCAATATCTTGGGCTAGAAAAATTCTCTTGCTTTTCGATTTGGTGTAGCTGTTAACGAACCAGCGCTTCAGCATAAGCAAATGTCTCTTTTTCATTCGTAATTGGTGTAATAACAGCTTCCTCCGAAGAAATATAGAATACTGATGGTTAGGGACCAATGAGTTGAGAAGAAAATTGTAAGCTTTGACTTGTTTTAGGATCCAGCTCAATGATTAAATGTCCATAGGGTTGAGCTGTTGCTAATTTGTATGCGTCCTTGAGTAATTGGAGACAGTTTAACTGTTTTCCGAGGTATTCTATTTGCTGAATGTCACGCAATGATTTGAATAAAACTATATGAGTTGTGTTTAGATCAGTTGTCCGCGACCATTTACTCTGTTGGAATAAGTTGTGTTTGATGTAGATCACATGAAGTTTTCTCTGTCTTCCTGACGTTGCTATTTTCACAAACTCTTTGTCGTTAAAGATTTCCTCGCATGAGTCATCATAAACGAGCAGAGAGTCCAACATTTTTTTCGTTATATCCAATCCGGAAAACTTGATGAACTCATTGTGCGGTATTTTTTGTTGTATAGCTGTAAATGTGTCCTGGAACTCTTTGTAGAAGTAATAAATTTTGAGAAATGCTGGGTAGAAGGACCTACCTTGCAACATGTTGAATATGAGGTCAGTTTTCCCAGAACCACTTGGGCCTACAACCGCCATGAAGATCCTATCGTTTGTGAGAATGACTTGTTTGTGAGACATGGCAAAACAGAGACTAATCATGAGCACTATAATACTCACTTGAACGAAAATTGTAATCTGTGATCGAGGGACTACGGTATTGGAACAGCAACGCCATGGAGGTCTCTCTCGGTTTCCATAATCAAAAACCAAGTTTGTAATACCCCCATCAATTTCGTCTCTCGTAACTCGGGTACTCATTGAAACAGTTTTATCGATTTTACTTAACTTCTGTTTACTGGAACTGTAATTTGAAAAAAGATCTTGCTAGACAATTTTTCCAAACTCATGTTCTGATTTTGTCTTCATATATTGTCCCATCGCGCCCAAGGGCTTTTCTGAAGAATTTTAGTGGTCAAATGTAAAGATTTAGAGGGGGTCGTTTTTTTACAGTCCGTGACCCCCCCTAGTACTACTGCTAGTCATTTACTTATACTACTCTGGATTGTGCATTTGGTTTAAAAGATCTCTGACATAAGAAAGGATCCGACAATGTTAACCGACTGGTTAACTGTGGAAGACGAGGTTCAATTGTTCTAAAAAAGAGCAGCTGAGAACAGGCTACTGTAGTCCTAATGCTGATCCACTGCGATTGCGCAGGAACCAAAATTATTATTCTAGAAGCCGCGCGAGTGAGCACTAAGGGGATATCCAGCCGTCGATGGTTGCTGAGCTACCAGTTACTGAGCTTGCCACTTTAGCAACTTTAGCTGCCCTATTATAATGAAAAGACGACTCGCGCGACACCGTGCAAAGCACAGAATCCTCTAACATACATTTCAAGTTTGTCAAAAACGTTGTATTTTGAGTTGAAAAGATCTTTTCACTGTCAATTTGTCGAAGCTCAAATTGAAGCATTTTTCCGTAGAACGACTTGAGTACTTTTTAGTTTTGTAAAATTGGATATCTCTGAATCCTCGTGTTAATATGAATTTGCCAGATGAAAAAAAACAATTGCGCTGTCAATTATTCTGCACTGAATAACTAATTTTCACAGTCTTATAGCTCAGAAGAAGCACCAATTAGAAATTTTAAGTCCACGAAAGAAATGAAATAAAAAATTTTAGTAGAATTTTGTGAAGTTCCCTTCAAGTCAAGAAGTTATTTTAAAACAATTCTCAATTCTTGTGTCAAATTTGCCCAATTTTTTTATTTAGAGCACACCAAGTTAGAAATTTTCTTCTTTTCAAGGTTTATATTAGAAACCGAAAAGTTCAAATATATTTTACTAGTTAAAAAAAACCCACGCTTTTGTATCGCCAACAACTCAAACTGGTAAATTCTGATTTCACGCTTTTATGAATTTTGAATCAATTGGAGATACGTTCAAAACTGGACCAGCGATCAGATGAAAAGAATGGAGCAGTGTTGAAAACTATTTTTTTTCTTCAAATTTTCTGATGTTGTTTCAAAGATTGTATAAAATCAGAGAGCCAACATTGCCCCGTCAACTGGAACCCCTAATTATACGGCGTACATGGTTCTGGAGAACGTTTCTCTAATTCACTACAAAATTAACCTTTTTGTTAATCAAAACGATAACAATCAGGATTCTGAGTCAAGCAAAAAAATCCAAAGGCAACTAATTACTATATATTAATTAATTTTAGCTCAAAAGAAAAAAAAGGAAGAACTACAAAATTTTCTATTCTTTTTCGAATTATAAAAATTTAGCGTCTTTTGTTTAAGTCTTTCTGATTTCTCCATTTTATAATAATTGCTATTTTGGTTACATCAGAAACGTTTTGAACTACCATTTTTTAAAATAGTTACTTAAAACAGTAGTTAAGAGCCCTTAAAATTTTTCTAAAAACCGTTATTTTTCTGTTTTATTGCCTTTAAACAAAATTGTAACAGAGCAAAAAACATGTATGTCGGTAAATAGCGGCCATCGACGAACATCGGGATTGAAACAGAAAAAGAAAAAAGCAAAAATGAAAATTGACAGAAGTTTTTCCAAGTGTGAAAAAGTGATTTGATTGGGTATGCAGTTTGTCACATTTTAAAACTACAATTATTTCAATTTCTTAACTAAAGGTCATCAACCTTACTAACAACATCAGGCAATTGCTCAAATTCTATTCAGTAGAAACAGTTCAGTAGGTAAGTCCAACGTGAAAGTCAACGTGAAAATCGTGACGACTTCTGTAAACCGAAAATTATGATCAAAAATGCAAAACAAACTTTACAAAATAGGAGGATGTATAAGGGAAACGAATCGAAGAGTCCCCTCTTTCAAGAGAACTAGTTTTTCTTAATGTGCTGGTACTTACTAAAGCCACAAGTAAACTTATCAAAAATGAGTCAAATAGGAGATACATTATTATTTAAAAAAACTAAATCAATTGAAGTGAAAATTATTAGAATCAATTAATTCCTTTTACAATACCAGCACACCTAACAACAAAAAATCTTATTTTCCATGCAATTGAAGCCATCAATTTGCTTACAAAGCAATAGGCGAGCCGTCCCAGGCTCACAAATTTTTCTATTTTTGAAGAACAATTGAAAAACTAAAAGAAACTGAGAAAAATTACAAAATTTATCAATTTTGCGTAATTTGTTCCCTTAAACACTGTTTTATGCCATATATTGATGAAAAGGCTTCATTTCAATTACTAATGAATGCGATAAGACGAAATGTCCAAAAATTGCTAAAATAGCTTGAAAATTCGCAAAATATCTATATTTATTCAGTATTTATTTTCAGTATTTATTTTAATTCAGTATTTATTTTTCTCACTAAAACGCGTATTTATTTTATAAATTTCTTCCAGTTGGACGTCAACACATGGAAGTCTCGATCTTCCTTTTCAGTGAGCTGGCTTTGACTGGAGGTCGTAAGCCAAGATTATTGAGCACTATTGAGGACATCTAACGCTGGGCAAATGAATTTTGTTTTAGATCCTTCGAACTCCCTTAGAACTCGCCACTCGGAATTCGTGATAAATTTCGCAAATCAATTGTAAGATTATTAAGTTCTGAAAGCTGGTTAGACCATAGTTTTTTTACCGGGGTCAGCTGCGTGTGAAAAATACAAACAATATGCCTAAAGTTATGAGCAAAAAAGGTCAGTGTAAACACACATTTAACCGAAGACCTCTTAATGCATGATGCAGTTTTGTGGATTCTATTAAATTTTAAACCCTAAGGTGATTGGTCAGCTTCCGGCCGACTATTCCAATCAGTTTGATCATAAGAACGTCATGCTCAGCATCAACTGACTGCGCGAGAGGCTAGATTAGAAGAACCTCGAAGATTAGCATTACCCGTCATAAACAAGCCATCAATATTCTTTTAACAGTTCATTGATTAAATCCTGTCCTCACTTCATTATGGCATTTGGCGAGGACGTAAAGTATCTGTAACCAACCACTCAAATGACCTATGAGTTTGCGTTGGCCATCAAAGCTAATTACTCCACCAAATGCCCTTATGAAAAGCGCATTCTATAGCCAAAACGGGATCCAAGTAAATTTGATTTTGACACATAAAATTGTTTGCTAACAGATAAACCGTTTTATGCTTACAAATATCATCAATGAACTTCCTGTACACATTCAACCACTGCTAAGAAACAAAAATGAAAAATTGAAAATAATGTACATTATATCACGACTTCAATGTGTTTGAAAAAATTTGGTTAACAGTTATGCAAGTTAAAAGCTTATTCGACAGAACAGAGCGTGGTTGTATTTACAGTTTCAGTTCATTTGGGAAACTTTTGCAAATTGTTTATTCGTGATGAAGAGCAATTGGCTAATATCAACTCAAAAGCTGCATCAAGTTCATTGGAACATTTGATCCAGTTGGTTTATAGCCAATATCAGCGTACCACTTGTATCC
This sequence comes from Convolutriloba macropyga, assembly GCF_964194025.1. Lineage (NCBI taxonomy): Eukaryota > Metazoa > Xenacoelomorpha > Acoela > Convolutidae > Convolutriloba > Convolutriloba macropyga. Next base: position 26,285,067 of record NC_134469.1, on the reverse strand, counting down.
ATTTAACCATTTTGAGCAGCAACTGATCGCTAAAAGCCCATGTTTATGCGAACTTCGCTTTCACTACCACTGTTGTTTCCAGCAGCTCCTGACGCCACGCTAAAGGAGCCATCAGTTCTATGCGTATGATTCCTTTGACATTCGTCCGTATTCGATTCCCACCGATCTTCCCGGTCATTCTCAGATGGTGAGCTCTCATATGGATACACCCATTTGACAATCATTTTGGTGCCATCACTTGATGACAACAATTCTATTCCAGAGAACTCCTAAAACGAATAAAACGAGGTTAGTTTCAAAAGTCGTCCAAATCCAGATGGCTGTTCCATAATTCAACCAGTTGGCATATCTAAATTTCATCCCTTGATTGCATAACCCAAACATGTTCAACTGTCCCGAATCATAAATCTGCGTAAATAACCAATAAGTGTTTCGTCTTTTCCACGATGCAATAATAATGGCAAAATTTTTGAAGACTGGTACATACCTCTTCATGTCTCATTTGAAGGATCTCTTCGATGACCTGCAAGTCACCGTCGACCTGCTCGCTAAGAATGGGAAACTGTAGAAACTCCTCCATTTTTATCTCCACCTTCTGAGGCTCTCCCGTGCACTCAGCTGTGATCTCACTCTCCCGAGTAAGTCTAGAGATTGCGTAGCTGAGCTCGTTGATCACTCTCTCCGTCTTGCTTCGATGATCAAAAGGGAAGCACACGTCAATCACTATAAACAGGTCCAACTCAATTCATACAGAGTATTGTAGATAGCTGACAGACTTCCGAACAATCGACACAAGGAATCTGTTAGACGAAGTGTATCATAAGAATCAAATAGAAGAAATTGACTAATTGAAACAACCGACTAACTACCGTCGACGAATTTCTCCCAAACCACATTCGACAAATCGACAGGATGGCTTGTTCGGCAGCTAGCTCAAGCAAGCAAAAAATGTTCTAGAAGAAGGACAAAGGGTCACGCAAAAATTAAAAATGACATAAAAAGAAACACGACTAATAAATGCATCAAACTTCGTTCAGGAGCAATTAAACAGCCAGCATGTTATAACTTATAAGTTAATTTATGAAGTTCTCAAAAAACAAAAGCAAGAGATAACGCTTTACTAAAGAGCTGATGAAGCTTTATTGAATTAGAGGGAACAAATCAAAACGGCACTATATCTAAAAAAAGTGCCAAATTTTTCAGAAATAGTCAACATTTACATTACAAATGTTTATTTGTTTTCCAGAAAAGCCACTGAATCACATTTACAGAAATTAAATAAAAATGCTTAGAATACGCATCACTGGCCGGAAAATCTCCCTCCATTGACGTCCAGAGGGATTAAAACAAAAAGAGAAAAGAAGATCGAAATTGAAACAGATTTCTATCTAGTTGTCAAAAGTGTTCTAATTGCTGTCAGCATCATTTCGGTTGCACGATTCTGCTGGCTAGAGTTTCTATTGCGCTAAGACGTGAAAAAAGTATGAAATTTTTGAGAAATTTCATTCTCCCTTTGCCTTAAAAACAATACCATTTCGGCTTAAAAGGTATAGAACATTAAGATATAGTGAACTCTGATAACCTATGGCTTAATTACCGCCTTTATCGGTGTATCCGCTCTTCATCTGATTCTGACCTTTCGAATTTAAAGGTATTAGCCAAATTGCGTCAAAGTGTTGAGAATTACGTTTTGAATTCAGATGCAACACTGAGTGAAGTAAGACAGAAGTCAAATAAAAATATCGTAGTGGCTGACCCTCGTTACCCCCCGAGGTTTTGCGCTGAATGAAACGCACATTGGAGCAGTGCTCAACGTTATGAATATGGTGTGCTTCTGCTGGTTTGTGCAATGAATATGACCCTTTTACAGATTATTTACTTCAAAGAGATTCTGGGCAGTGGTCATGTGGAGAATGTTCTGAGCTAACTCACACTCGTATTTTATCTCACTTGAATGCCAAATTGAATAAACTGAACAAAATTGAATCTAATTTTATTAAATTGAATCTGATTAGTATTGTGAGTACGCAAGATAATGTTATTTTCACTGTCTCCAGTGATGCCGAAACAACCAAACCGTTCATCAATCCAATGAATCGACCCATTTATGCGCGTTGTCGGAACGAACCATCCACGGCCATTTTTTAAACTTCAAAGTCGGAAGGACAGTCATTTTTCGGTCTCAAGCGATAAATCAAAAGAGGTAAACGATCTGTTAATGAAATTGCCATATTTCAGGGAAGCAAAACAAATGCTAGTTTTCAAGGAGTGCAACCTAAACCACGATTTCCTCAAAGGAGACATTAATTTATCAGTAGAGTACCGCAATCCATTGAAACCACGTCACTGCTTGATTAATGTAAAGAGGAAAACTTGAAACGACTTGAAAGAGCAAAACTTTGGAATGCAGAGAACTGCCTAGCACGAACAGCCAACATAAATACTCGCACATTGTTTTTCCCGAAGACACGGCAGAACTTGTTGAGAGCACTGAAACTAGGCCTGCTAACGTAATTATAAGAGGTTACTTTCTAAATGAGGACGGGCGAAACAGGACGAAGACAATGATCTCCAACTCAAATTCTAGCAGCCAACTGCAATTCAATTGACTATAACAAGAAGATCGCTTACCCGCAGGCATATAGAACGCACGGTCAAATTGCAATAGTTTGTTTCCTCCAGCCTTTTCTAATAGCCCATGCTTTTTCGTTTTTCGCTATTACCGAAATATGGATATCCGATTTCAACCAAAATTGTGATGAATTAATAGCTGGCTCTAACTACTTTGTCTTTAACCTTCAGCCTAAAAGTTGTCGCGGTGGAGGATGAGCTCCATTCGTAAAGAGTAAATTCACAGGAGAGCCTATTTCGGAACGTATGTTACCGTCCTTGAAAAGCTCAGGAGTTTAAGTTGTTTTCTATCGCCAAAAGACTCATTATAATTGGATACAGGCCACCATCAGGTGACTTCAATGTTTTGGAAGAGATATCCAGATTTCTGTCTGAAAATATAGCAATGTATTCAAAATCTGTTATTGTGGGAGATTTCAATATTGCTTTGAATCAAGTGGACCCAAACAGGTGAAGAGCATGGTTTAGTGTATGTGCATAGCGAAGCAACAACGAATAAAGTCAAATTGCGTGATTTAATTTTGATGAAAAGATGTTAAATCTGACATTAATATTGATAAAACTATGCCCTGTGACAATTAAGCTATAATTTTTAACATGATAAATAAGAAAGTCACTCGTCAAAAAATTTATCGCGAAGGGTACGTATGGAAATCAGTATGGAAGAGTTTGCTCAAAGATTTATGCATCTATTTGACGAAGTCATTTCGCTGGAAATAATTCGAAACAACTCGATTGCACTAATTTCGCTAAAAATGGATTTTGAAGAAGTATTCAATTTTGTAAATAAACGTTTTGATTGTTTCTACTCAACTGCCTTTTCTGTCATAGCTAAGCTTGTGCCCATCAAAAAGTATCTTGTGCGGCCAAACCGACCAAGATTTTATGATGATGAATGCATTAAAGCGAAACGCCTGAAGCGTAAACTTGAAAAAGCCAGCAGAAAAACAGAACGAGGTTAGATTACAATCTTACTTACACAATTATCGGGATCTTCCAAAAGTAAAACGAGAGAAATTTTTATCTCAACAGTTGTCGGAAAAGTCAAGCAAGTTGAGAATTTTTACTGTGGACGAATTTTTCAAAAGCAAAATTAAAATTTCCAAAAAATGAAATTCCAAGAACCTCAGCGGATAGATTTTCTCATTTATTCCGCGAAAAAGTGAGTATTCTCTTACAGAAATTTGATAACACAATGGTCGAAAAAGATACAAGTTGTTTTCTTATTTTGTGTTTGTCAGTAGTTCGGATTTACCGCTAATGTTGAGCACAAAAAATAGAATTCCACTGCACCACAAGATAAATTTCCGATACATTTTGTTTTGATAACAGGTGTGTTTCCAACTTCTCTGAAGCAACAATAATCCCTCTTCATAAAAAACGAAGAAGGAAATTGAAAAAATCAGACGCTACTTATATCAGAACACTGTCCAATTTAATCGAAAAGTGCGTTTTGAAGGAGATGGTTGATTACTTCGACTGGAACGGATTATGGCCGCCGCTACAGTCTGCTTATCGGCAGCATCATTCAACGGAAACAGCGAGAGTTTTCTGCCTTGAAAGAGTGACTGAGATTTTGGCAAGAAGGAAGCTTGCACTTCTAATATCTCTTGACTTGACAACAGCATCTGATACGGTCAATTTTAATGTTTTACTCAATATTGCCCAATAAAGTAGTATTTGATGACTCAGTTTTACAGTTTTTTGATATTTACCTGAGAAGTCGCAATACGCGAGTCAGTTGATAAGGAGCTCTCTCATTAACTTTACAATGAAACTGGAGTTCCACAGGGCTCGATTTTGGGGCGTGTTGTTCTCGTTCTATTTGACACCACTTTGAGTTTTTAAATGCAGCTGGAGTCATTTAGCATTTTTATGCAGATGAGAGTCAATTTGTCAATATATAATTGAATTTGATTACAACAATACGTCCAAAAGTTTTATTTTGAAACAAATAATTGATGTTATGTACAAGTTGAAGTTAGTAAATAACAGTAGCAAAACCGATATGATTTTTTCTGCAATCACAATTCTAAAATTCCGTCTATTGACTCCTCTTCTTTACTTGGAATTGAGCTACCAATGAGTAGCTCGATAAATTTATTGGGCTTTTCTTTAGCCAGCTAGCAGACTTTTATAAATCAGATGAACCACGTTTGTAGACAGTGTTATACAAATACGGAAGTTCTATTCGATTCGAAAGTTTTTGGTCAAAGCAAACAAAAGAACATGAATCCCGTTTCGTTCTTTCAAGCCTGGATTATTGTAATGTTATATAACTCCAATTGAGTAAAAAGCTTATCAGAAAACTGCAAAAAACACAAAATTTGGCTTCAATGTTTGTGTTTGGTTTCTCACAGAACGTATCACAGAAACATTTGCTCAAAAAATTACACTAGTTGCCTATAGAAGAAAAGATTCTTTTGAAATTGTTAGCACTCGTGTTTAAAGTTGATAGATCGATGGCTCCTATATAAATAAATTATTTCAACGGAATACAACATCTGCCCGACCTTCACGTCAGAAACTGTTTCGAATACCGAAATGTTTGTCAAATGCGATGAAAAGAAGTTTCATTTTCAAGGCGCTAAGAGATGGAATGAGTTACCTGATTACATACGAAACACAAACACTTTTGAAGAGTTCAAGAAACTGCTGAAAACACACTTATTCTGTCAAGCCTTTTGATTTTCGACAACCACTCTTGCGTCTGGAAAGAGTGGCTCAGCTTCCATCGTCATCATCATCTATCTTGACCACCAATCATATAAGAAGAAACTTCATAGTTTATGAAGTATATAACAGTTCAAATGGAAAAAATAACAAAAATGACGTTCTTCCTTTTTTCACAGCAAAAACGCTGTCAAAGTCCTTAAATCTAACATTCATCAAGATAACCGTTCTAATGACGGGAAAAGAAGCGCATGTCAGTTTTGACGGAAACAATTCGGACAAAAAACGACAATCACTAATTCTCACAAAACAGAAGTCAGATTTGCAACAGCGTCTTACAACGAACTGGCAAAAATGACCTTATACGGTGTTTTTGAACCTTGTAATGGAAAGATGAGCTCCTTTTGATTGAGGAGCTCCGGTACATACATTGATCGAAAATCGGATCATAAAACCAGAAACAAACGAGAACTGGAAAATAAATTCTGACTCTGAAGATGAAATAGGTAAAAATTGCTGCAAAACATGTCAAGACGATACATTAGAACATTCGTTAAAATTTTATAATTTTGATCAACCAGTGACAGCCGGAGAAATATCAAACATAACCGACTAACGTCGGAAGAACTGCTCTAGAACGGCTAGTGGGAGCTCTAATCAATTTCAGCCTGCTTCAGGGTGTGTAGCCTGAATGGGACTAAGGATTTCACAAGGTGGCTTGAAATAACCTCATTATAGGTTAATATATACCACTATTAAGATTTTTAAACAAGGCAAAAATTGCAGCGCATTTATCAATTGACTTCTCGTATTAAATTGTCGGCAATTGAGTTCAGCTACCTGAAATTGTGAATGAGAAATTTAGATCATACAAAAGGTCAAAAGCGTAAAGGTCACTCGAAAAGTCAGAAAACGGTCAAGCGAAAGTTTTGTTAGAATAATTGCTTCTCTTTGAGAGCAATTAAGCAACAACTAAAAAAAGAAACCACAAAACCCTGACAGAATTTAAAATGTGTATCATTTATTTCAGTGAAAACTGTCCTGTATAATCTTGAAGTGTCACTTCTTCGTAGAAAAACAAACGATTGGCTCTAGATTATTTAACGAACAAAAAACGATTCCGAAAATACAGACGATATAGGCAAAAATTTAAAAAACAAAAATTACTCCAATCTCTTTAACAAACAAACCTCGTAATTCATCATTTAAACAACAAGAGTCAAAAACTATTCCAAACGCACTATTACTTGGATAGATGAATGGGACGAAAACTTATCGCTGAAAAAGCTAGTTAAAAATAAAAACGGGCTTTGAAAAGCAGCAAATTATCAAAAAATATTGCTCACTTAGAGTAAAGTTTTTTGACACCAAATATTCTTGCTCTCGCTCAGAACGATGCGTGAACACAAAATCAAGTTAAGTGGCCGCTGTTTTGCAACCAAAAGACGTTAGGGTGGGGTAGGGGACCCGCCCAGTCTAGAATACGTAACCTATATAACCCGATTAAAACTTATCTGTAAATTTTCCCAATTTTTTGCATGCGTCGCAGAATTGCGGAGAAAATGAAAACTCCCTTAGTTTTCGATTGAAAATCTCCTTCATGGGTTTCTGGGCTAATTTTGGGTTAAATTTTGCCCAAATTTTGCGATTTTTTGCTATATTTCCTTTTATTAATTTTTACGCCTTTTTCAAAACGGTAAATCATGATCAATTTTAGTTCCAGTCTCGTCCACGTAAAGTTTTCTGGTGACTTTTTTCAGTTTTTCGGAAAATGAACACTTTTGATACAATTTCATGCAATTTTTGTAATTTTTTGAAATTTTTCTAAAAGCACAAATTGAAAAATTTGCAATTTTTTTCTGATCCCAAAAAGTATTGTCACGTGTTCTCTAGACCTAGTTCCCTCACTTTGAGTGCCTTTCGGCCTTAGAAAACGCAAATTTTTTATTAAAAAATTTAAAACTATGGCACTTTGATCAACAATTTTGTATGCTTTCGCTGGAAAATTACCCCTACTGAAGGTCAAAAACTGATTTCGAGCCTTACTTTTTGCCATCCTTGAGAAACTTAGTTTTTAAAAGTTTTGCGGACTTCAATGTTTACTTTGGCTATAGTACAAAAGCATGTTAGCGCCCGAAGAGCGCTACCATCCTCTTGTCCACTCACTCACAACAAGATAATGAGAAGACGTAAAACGCCTGCAAGTACAATCTAGCAACAGATGAACACGCGGCCTTCAGGGCCACTAATGAGACTAGATTCTCTAAGAATAACATAGGCGGAAAAACTCACAGGAGGAAACAAATCGAAGTCGTGTTTACCAAAAACTTACTTTCCAATTAACCAGTATCTGATGGTATACCGCATGAAAGCTGAGAAAATAACCATTTTAAGCAAAAAAACCATAAATGGCACATTGCTAGAAATTAGCCGCAATAACTTTGTATATCAGCAGTAAAAAAAAATAATAAAGCAGAGCGAGAAATAGAAATGATTTTTAATTGCTGAGAAATTACATTTACTGATTCCACTAGCTGCTGTCGGATAACTTTCAATCAGCGGGACACACAGTTGACGTTATCTGGAATTTAAGCAAAGAAAAATCATTTTGAAAATGAGGGAATTCAATTTTGAGTGCGGTAAGTCAAGTTATACCACAATGGCGAATGAAGGTCAGTCACGCAATTTAGTTAAAATTGATCAAAAGAATGATCAAAAAGAAGAGTTGAAGTGATCTTGACGTTATATTGTGGTAAGCAATATAATGAAGAAGAAATAAAAACCCACAAAAGGCCAATAGCACCTGCTTTATTACGGTGGTTAAAAAAATATAGCCGGCAGATAGACGCCGTTGATGCGCTAGACGCAAATCGGGATTGAAACAGAAAAAGAAATAAGAAAAGATGAAAATTGACAAAAGTTTAAGTTTTCCTATGTTTCAAAAATTGTTCTCATTCAGTGTGCAGATTCAGTTAGATTCTAAAACTATACCTATTTCAGCTTCTAAACAGAAGGGTATTAAGATTAATACTAATATCAGCTAGCAATTGCTCTAACGAACTTTGATAACCTAATGCACTATGACTTCATGGCCGGGCTTTATCGGTTTATCCCCTTTCAATTGACTTTGCTTTGTTGACATTGACCGTATTCAGTACATTGCGTAATTCAATGCGTGAAAGAATTTAAAATCCTATCAGTTGAAACAGTGAGTGAAGTAAGTCAGAAGTCAAGCGTGAAAATCGTGACTTATGTAAAACGAAAAACGTGATCAAAAGGTAAATCCAACTAAAAAAGGAGAGCGCCTAAAAACAGCCTTTTGAGAGGCTGACGGCGGCTATTAAAAAATAAATTTAACTAAACAAATAAGGAAAATTCAATTAAAGTTTCACATAGTAAAAGTACACATATAAGCAAACAAAATTGCTTCATGGAATCAAGATTCTAAAATTGCTCAATAAATAAAAAGCATGCCATAAAACATTTCTAATTTCTGCTCACAAACAGAAAACTATGAAAATGAGAAAAAAAGGATGCCTTAAAAATATCAAAAATCTATCCTTTAAATACCCTTCACATACACTTTAAATGCCCTTTAACTATCCTTTAAATACCGAAAAGCTTCAAAACGCAATTACCACAACCTGAAAAATAAAACTTTAGTCTATAATAAGCTTTTAGACATTAAAAAATTTAAAACAGAAATCAGCTTGAGAAAGTCGCACGTTAACAAAAAAATTTGCTCACTGAGCAAAATATTGTTCACACCTACATTTCTCGCTTTTCTCTGCTCTTCGAAGAAATTGATCACCAAAATATTATCTACTCCATGAACTTGTGGCTTTTTTTTCTGTTCACTTATCACAAAAACAGAAAATTATAACGCCTCTTCAAGTCGTAAACATAGATCACCTCGTCGCGTCGTAAAAAAGGAGAGCGGCTAAATAGTAGCCTTTGTGAGACAGGCGGCGGCTATTAAACCGGACAGACAACTGGTTACTGTGTCGTGTTTAATCATGGGGTAGAAACTTAATGTAGCCCATTTCCTGAACAATTAGCCAGGTAGATGTGTCTGAACAACCTGCTCCGCGCACAATCCTTCTCGCCGAGTCATTTCATGTGGCGATTTCAACGATCAGCTTATCGCCTTTCATATTTCGAAGAATAATAAGATAACTTTTGACTGAAATAAATGAATATTTTGGATCTGTATTATTTCCCAACGCAGCATCTATTGGTTTATCTGCGCCTGAATATGACGGGTATAATGCAAACCTAACATAAAATCTTTTTATTAGTACAAAGTAGCGCTATTTTTCTTATTAGGAGCAAACAATAACTAGCAATAACTAGCTCACACAACTACTTCATCATCAATAAGTGAAAACTCTTTTTTTTCAGAAAATCGAAAAACTAAATTAAAAAAAAAAACATTCTACAATGTGAGGTCTTTCAAATGATATCACTCCTTTCTTTTTCCAATGATTATGGGGGGGGGGCATATAGTTCCTCGCCGTATCATATCAGGTCGGAACAATAGAACATTATTGTTGAACTCTTCGAATTTACTTTCAGCGAAGTATAAACAAATAGTTGCAAAAAACATCAAAACTGAGAACAATTTCAGGATCATAATGACTGGATTATGATGAACCGCGAAAATTATTTTGCATATTCCAAAAAAGCAATCTTTTCAGGTTCAAATAACTTCTGACACAATAAATTGGGAATGTACTCAAAATGCACTACCAGTTTCATACATTTGCTCGACATCGCCAGCATCGGAGGCAACACCCTCAGATTGAAGTGTACTATTTGACAACGTCTTTCTGGTGAAAACTGCCATTTGTGAGCATCCACCAGTTTCTATCTCTCTGTCTTCTTTCGACTGGAAGTCAAGAAAACCTGAAGAGTGGAGTTATGGTTTTCACGAAACGAAATAAGAAAACGCTGACCACTGTATACGCCGCATGAAACAGCGGTTTTATAAACGCCAACTCATAAGATATAAAGTTGCAATTGTTATATAACACAGCCAGCAGACTGCCGGAATAGCTACAAAATAGACTGCGTCCCGTAAAATACTGATAGAAACAGATACAGAAATGAGTTGGAAAAACTTTAATTCAGAGGGGGTGTATCATTGATATTATTTTTGGGTGCAAAGTTCTTTGACAACTTAAGAGGTTCGAACCCCAATCTCAGAAATTTCAACCCTAATTTTCGAAACCCTCATTTTTGAATTCTCGCGAAATGAAAATGCCCCTACCAAGCTCTTTTCACGTTTGGTACCGCTTTTTATCACTCCAGAAAATCCATCAACTCACCAAAAGCCAAGCAAGCATAAATTTAGTTGTCCCCAAATAAATTTGGACGAATGGCAAATTTAATATTGATAATCACACCTGTCACTTTTATTCTAAACCTTTAACCTGCTCTAGCTAAAATCACTACATAGACCTTTTTTTCCTTTTAAGTGCAAGAGAATTTGGATGAAGTGTGAACAAACAATTCATTACCTATTTGGGTGAACTGCACTTCATATTCCGGATACGACTGGCAACAATCATAACACCATCTCTCGAATTCCTGTCTCGTCCATTCAAACTTGTGATCCCAATGTCGCACCTGGCCTGGTGAGAAACCGAAGTACTTGTTGAACTCAGCATTCGGTGTCGTAAAGAGAGCCACCTAAGCGTTCCAGGGCAATTAATCAAACTTATAAGTGGGATTTATTTGTGACGCGTCTTAGCTTTGATAATTAATTGTAGCAATTCAAGTATTTATACAAATTTATGGGGGATGGGATACAAAGCGAAAACTCGATCAGCCGAATTTTTAAAACCATTGAGCGAATTTTTTTAAACTTGGTTGGCATTAGCGAAATACGATTTTCATAACTGGAAGATTGTCAGAAAATAGCCGCAATAGCTTCGTAGATCGGCAGTCTCAATAGTCTTATTGCAGCTTCAATCAGATGCTCTCAAATAACTTTCAATTAGAGTGGCACACAATCATTTGACCTTATCTCTTTGAAATGAAGTAAAGAAAAAACAATTGCAGAGTGAGGTACGCAACGTGTGACCAAAAACTTAATCACGCAAACGAAAAAACGAAAAAAAAACTCTCTGCACAAAGAGTGCTGCATGAAAGAATGAACAAAAAGCCGATGAGGTGATTAAGGCGTCATATTGTCGTTAAAAAATCTTGACTAAAAAAACAAAGCAGCACAAGTCCTGACGTACAATTAAAAGAATTTTCATTGACTAAACAAAAAAACTAGACCTAGAACGGACTATGAGTGAATTGGGAAAACAATTATTACAAAAAATCAGATAAAAAAACAGAAAATCAATGTCAAAAAATGCATCATGTGAACAAAAAACCACTAGCGAGAATGGAAATTTGGTTCGAACAAAAAACTGGGCCTAGAAAGAACTATGAATGAATTGGGAAAACCATTTAGAAAAAATCCAATGCAAAAAAACAGTAAAAATTAGAGAGAAATATTTCCGCATGTGAAAAAAGCCACTAGCGAGAAAGCGAAATTTTGTTCAAACACCGCTTTCTCACTCTACTTTAAAATTAGAGTGAAAAAACTGCACGCCGCAAAAACACTCGCCTTTTCGCTGCACTTCCTGTTTCGGCGTGACCAAAATCACTACCCCCAATATGACTTCACAAATCATGAAAATGAGTGAAAAGATCTTTAAAAAAAGACAGTGCCCCAATAAAATTCAAATTCTTTGAATTGTAAAAAAACCAAGAAAAGGCCAATAACAGCCTCAGCTATCGCTTCGCGGCAATTGAAACCACTCAAAAAGCGGTACTTCTAAATGCACTTAAAGCTAAAATTTGAAGCTGGCTTTGCCTAATCGAGTTTTCGCTCCAATATCCTATAACCCCGATTTACATAACATATATTGCGTCAACTAGACCGTCAACTAGACCAACACCACTTCTCAACTTACTCGCTTGTTTTCATCTTTTTGTTTTCTGCTATTGAAAAAACGCCCAACACTGGAAAAAGCAGAAATCATACTGTTGAATACTTGAGTGATGTTTAATTAACCAGGATTTGATCCTTCAAAAATCAGAATGCTCCACTTGTGATTTAAACTTCGGCAATGATGCTCTGAGAGTGAATCAAACACCTTGTTGAAACTATGTCAAATTAACAATTACACGCGGCGTAGTCCGGCTACTAGTGTTTAGCCTCGGCAATCAACGGTATTTTATTGCCAAAAATATAAAAACTTAAAGTTTCAAAACCGCCTTTTCGATAGAGTAAATTTGAAAAACCAATATTAAAGCAACTTTTTTCAAGTGATCAAATAGCATGTCCTGTAATCCAGATCCTCTATTCTTTCGGTTTTTCGGTTTACATCGCTCTCTTTTCTCTTTTTTATCTGCTTTGCTTTCGATTCCTTTTTATTCCAATCTAAATAGTTATTTGGGAATCCATTACATTCAGTTTTCCTGATAGTTAGACGTTCAAAGACAACAAATAGCCAGATTGCTTTGCCAGCCTATAGCAAAAGAAAAGAATGCATTACAAGCTGTCTGACACCAAATTTATGGTGCAAACTTGTATTCAAACGTAAGTGAAAATCACAACCAATCTGAATACATGCATTCTTAATTAAAGCCAAACAAAGTTCGAAGCCAAACAAGTTAAAAGACAGCCACTTCATCGAAAACTGTCAACTCAAGGCAAGCTAAATCTATTCATGACAATCATATCGAGACATTTATGACATTCATGACTGCGAGACGTTGATGATATTCTATCGATATAAACCTTGAATCGATATTCTAAAATTGACACAACGAACCTTCATTATTTACGACTACTTATATGCAACGAAGACCCTCTTTAAACAACAACGAAGCCAGAAGCTTTAAACAAAAGTGATCGGACAAGAACAGCCAAAAAGCAACTATCCTCAATTTCCTAAAGATTTATTCGAGACAAATTTTTCCAGTTTTCACTACTAACAGATCAGTCCTAAATTGGCTCGCAGATTTAGTTAGAATACTCAATTATACAGAATTGAGCTTATAAATTGAAGACTATTAAGATCAATATTTATACCAACTAAATTCGCTCTAATAAACTTTGAAAGCACAACAAAGTGACTTAATGACCGGGCTTTATAACGGTTTATACCGTTTCATTTGATTTTGGTTTTTGAGTTCGATCATATTGCGTAATTTTGTACCATGAATTTAATCGAACTCCATTTAATAGAAACAGTGAGTGCGGTAAGTCAAAGCCAAGCGTGGAAATCGTGTGTATACAACAAAATTGTGACACCAAAAAACATTCAGAAACAGACCAGTACAAATCTTTAAAAACAGTTCAAAGATTAAACCAACTAAAACATCCTTCATTTGAACATCAGACTAACTGAACATAGAGCCCAAGAGACAAAAAATACAGACAAAGGAGGATAATAAAAATAAAAAGCATTAAAAACCACTGCTTCCTCTATTTGTAAAGCAAAAGAGAAAGAGCAGAAGGCTTGAAATCTAAGAGAAACCTTGTTTGCCCGGTAAGAAACAGAAAGCGACAAACAAACATAACAAAAACGGTCCGAAAAAAATACGGTCAATATTTTTGAGCTTATGTCCTCAAAAAACAGTTTTTTTAAAAAAAAAATGAAGCAAGCAACCAGCTGCAAGTTTAAAAGAAGCTTTTATTGATCACTTGAACTATGGAAAACCAAAACGCCAAAGAAGTTTCATAAACTAACAATATTAGTTGCTAATTTCAAATATTTTTCTCATACTTTTCTTCCTCACCAAATCATTCCTGGTAAAGTTACGGAATTCAAAAGCAACGTAGCAAACACATGGCTGGACTAATAAAGAGAAAAATCGAGATAACAAAAAGAACATTTTACCCAATACCATTTTACCCAATACCAACTTACCCAATGCACTTTGATCTTTTCGTTCAATTATCCGATTACAAATTAGCAGTGGATTACATATTTGTGGACAATATAATCCCATGTTCGGTTGTGATAGTTTCATATCAAGTCCCACAGGCCATTTGATTTTATAGTCGGCTAATCCCATGTTTGGTTGTGATAGTTTCATATCAAGTTCCACGTGCCATTTATTTTGTAGTCGGCTAAATAGTCGTTCTGGTTAATTTAGCAATAGGGTAAATTGGGTAAGTTGGCATTGGGTAAAATGGCAGGTTGGGTAAAATGGCATTGGGTACAATGGCATTGAGTAAAATGGAATTGGGTAAATTGTGCTAACACTTTCCACCTATTGCCTTCGAAAAGCATTCTGTAACAATAAAATTTGCACATTAACCCATGCGCCGACTTTAAAATTATTATTGGAATCTAAAAAACTTAAAACATAGCAAACAAAATGCCGGAAAATAGCTAACGTTGACTCCACTGACCGAAGTTGGGAGTCAAACAGTTGAAAAAGAAAAGAAAAATTGATGACAATCTATTTAGCTTAAAATAATAAGCTTAACATCAACACCAGTTAGGAGTACACTATGAAGAACAATGAAATCTTAATGCATTTAGTCTTCTAACAAAAAGTCTTAGTGCTAGTCTTCAAGGTTTATCCCGTTTTTTGAACTTCCCTTTTAAGCCTTCATCGTATTCGCATTTTTTAAATGAATGAAATCGAAATCCCATGCCGTTGAGACATTGCAAAACGTAAAACGCTAACTTGATTGGAAGGTGGAACAAACTTTAAAAAAATGAGAGTGCCTTAAATATAGCCTATGATAGACTGATGATGGCTGATAAAAAAAGTTCAAAATTCACCATAATTTTAATGTGTTTAAATTGGCATAATAACAAGAGATACACCTCAAAAAATTGTGAGGAAAAATTTGCGCTTGAGAAAAAACTCCAGAAACTGTGAGCAAAGTTAAAAGAAGAGCCATTCAAAAAATTTTGAAAATGAAGAACAAATGACAAATTGCAACCTTTTGGATTCAAAATTTGAAAACCAAACCTGTAATATAGAATTGTCCTTCCTATTAACTTCAGTACACCAAGCAGCTGAAAGACTACTAAAGAAAGCTGAGGGCTTCGAATGCAACTTAATGCCCACTGGGCAATACTTATTTATCCTGTTACCTATTTATCCTGTTCTTACAAAAACCGGAGAGCCAATAGGCATTGTAAAAGAGGAGAGCGCCTAATAGTTGCTTGAGTAGCTGACTGGGCTTATTCAAAACAAATCTAACCACTATCGTATATCGGAAAGTTGCTCATTTATGGTCCTTAGGTCCTCGTGAAGAACCAATTCTAGCAAAGAGCTACAGAAGAACACTTTGTAGGCTTCCATGAAAACCATTATGAGCACCAGGAGACAGACAAAATTTCGAACTTGAAAGATTGCACATTTCAAAACAAAAGTTAAATTAATCTCTTGAACCAAATATACAAAAGGTGAAACCTATTGACCATTTTCATAGAAATAATATTTGCCCCTTAAATCAAAACCAATGGTTTTTAAACAGAAAGTTGGGCAATTCAATGCAATTGAAGAAAATTTAGTTGAACCAGTCAATTAAAAAACTATCACCGACTAGCTTTGCACATTTCACTCAAACCACTGGCAGGGTATCCATTTTATTCTAGCCCGCTTCAGCTAGCTCGGTGGTAGAGCTTGGATGGGTAAGTTTGTAAAAGGACATAAAATGCGTGTCCGGACAAAACAGTCCCAGACAAAACAGCCCCTGCGAAACAATCCCTAACTGCAAAATATTCCCAGACAAAACAGTCCCAGACAAAATAGTCCAATAAAAGCAGATAAAATAGTACCTGAATAAATATCGAAACTATTACAAATAAAATCTACAAACAATTAACAAACATAGCTGGCAGATTGCCAGAAAATAGCCGCAATAGCTTTGTAGATCTGCAGTCTCAAAAAAAAACAGTAAAAAAGGCAGACCAAAAAAATTGGTCTTTTCATTGAAGGCTGATATGTTATATTCTGATTTTAAATCTGTATAAGTTTTTGCTGCCTCTATTGGCCGCTCTCAAATAATCTTCATTCAGAGTGACACACCCATTTGACCTTATCACTTTGAATTAAAATAAATAAAAGTCAATCTCAAAAAGAAAGTCATTTTTGAGAGTGAGGTAAGTCAAGTGTGACCAAAAATTTAATCACGCGAAAGAACAAAAAAACTCGCTCCACCAAGAGCGAAAAATGACGTAACGCTAGGACTTCAGAAAAAGCAGATTTGAAGTGACTGTAACGTCATATGGTCCTAGCAAAAATCTTGAAATCTTGAGGACGAAATAAAAAACAAAAAAAATCAAGAGAAGGCCAATAATAGCCCCAGCTATCGCTGTGCGGCTATTAAAAACAATATTCGAGTTGAGCTTCTGAATGCAGTTTTCAATTGATTTGAATTAGCATCAAACCAAAAACTTGCTTCAAAACACAAAAATTGGCAAAATGTATATCGTAATCAGCTTAATATTTGTTCAATGAAATACAATAATATGAATAACTTGAGAGGTTTTTTTCTTAATTGTTGTGCATATGTTAAACTATTCTCTGGGACTGTTGTCTGGGACCATTTTGCTATGCGCTGTTTTGTCTGCGAGTGTTTTTTCGACTATCATCTTGTCTGTTCACCATTAAACGACGTCATTAAAGTTAAGTTATCATAGAACACAAGTGAGGTTTAAAAAACGAAACAAAATTTATCCAAATTTTTATTTGACTTGTAGTAATCTGTCATCAGCTGAATTTAGCTGGAGTTCAACTGCTTTTTCATGTCAATGAGAACGCAAATTATATGCAAAACTCAATGACGCAAAAGTAACTGGAATTTCAAAACAGTGAGGTTACTTCAAACAGCTTAGAAAATTCACCGCAACTTAATGATCTCTGAATTTACCTAATCATTCCATTTGTGTCGACTATCTCTCGACGAGCTTAACAGATCTCACAAAAAACGGGACCGTGAATTACATTTGAAAGCCTTTTCGTATTGAAAACCGAGAACACTGGAAAAAATCAAATTGTCGCGCTTAAGAAAATCTCATGTAAAACTGAAATTGTTTTCTTAGTGTTTCACACGATAGAAAATATCATTCGGCGGACGATGATACTAGACATCATTACAAAAGCCTTAATAATGATTTTGAGCAACAATACTTAGAACCTCCGGAAACTTCTCCCCTGGAGCTCTTAGAACACGAACTCAAGGCGAGTCCGAGAAAGTTACTATTTTTGGCAGATCAATCTGGCATTCAATTTCTGCTACCTTAGTAATAGTCCTGACTTAGATAACATAAACAGCGTAACATACGTAACAAATACATACGTAACATATCTACCTTCGTAATGGCGTAATAAATTAGAAAAAAACATTTCATACTATATTGCCTATCTGTAAAGCTTCCCTGTATTCATACTGACTGTAAGGAATGAAGCTAAATTTATCCCCGAGGCTCCAGTAAATCTCAGTCAATATCGACGTGAAAGGCACGGATCACATTTAGCCATACATCACTTGATTTGAGCTACTACAAATTTGCAATACTGGCTGGCGCCTCGTAAAAATGCCGATAGAAATCTTGAAGTGGAATGTGATGGTAATCCACTATACAGTGATTCAGATTATTCCATTAATGTTGAGAGCTGGTGCAATAAAATATCATTCTTTGAAAACCAAGAACACTAAGAAAATCATTACCACTCTTAAATAAAACAAAATCGACTACTATTTCTAAAATTACTACTCAAAATTACTAGTTTTTTCGCGCCCTTAAGTGCTTCGGGGTGACTAGAACCACCAATCAAATGTGACTACAAAAAAGCATTTAAAGGTGTTACCAAATCTTACCGCCAGAATACAATTCAAATTCTTTGAACTCTGAAAAAGATAGAGCAATGTTTGCAAAAAAGGCAAGACAGATGCGGTCAGCTTACAGCTAATAAAAAGAACTGCAAACCTTAGGTTGAATGAAACCAAACACAGTCGCGGGTACTTTCTCCAACACATCAGGATGAAGATGCTCAATCAGCTCAATGGCAGAGACCATGTCAAAAAGACGCAATCTGGCGTCATGATCGGCCACTGATCCACATAAAACTTGTGCATGAAGTTCCACGTTGCGCGGCTTCACTATGAACTCGTGCATCATCGGCTTTGCTCTGAACCTACAAAACAAACTTTTTAAAATCACTTCACTCCAAACAACTGTCTGTTACCTAACCTTACATAGCAACCTGTTCGATTTCTGCTACCTTAGTAATAGTCATGACTCACATAACAAACAAACTGGTGCGGTCTAGCAAAAATTCAAGCTTATGAAGAAAAGCGTAGCTGTGATTAATTGTTGCAATTAAACAAAGGCAAAATTTATGAAACAAAGTTTTTTGCAAGCTCTAAACAAACAAAGTTTCTACCATCATAATGGCACAATAAATTTGTAACTTAAAAAATATTTACATACTGTATTGCAAGACTGTAAATAATGAAGCTATTTACCCGTGAAGCTCAAGTAGCTCTCGATCAATATCGACCCCAACAAGATTGGTAAGAGCTAGTATATTCTTGTACATGACCAGCATCTTGCACTCGGCACAGCCGAAATCCACAATTGATAGTGCATTGTGTTTTTTCGCCACTTCAAGCGCCTCTGCGTACCTCTGTTTAAATACAGGTGGGTTAAATCTCACTTCGTTCACCGACTCCTCAGTTTCGTCTTCCTTGTCAACTGTTTGGTTTTCATCATTCAATCCTGCACACTCTGTTGTCACATCTGTGAGCGAATTAAATGCATTTGACATTCAAACTCTTGAAACACAGAGTTAGATGAAAAGTGAGCAACCACCTGACAAAAGTCCCGCTACAAAAAGCTGCCGGGAACTTAAAAATAATTTCAAAAAAAACTAAAAACAATCTTATTTTAATAGACAGTTCTAATTCATCACTTGTTTTGTAGGTTAATCATGATTCTGAGCTGAGAGTAAGCCTGCCATAAATTTGTTTTCTCTCAGCAGTTTTTCATTAGGAGCGTCGTCACTGCTGACCACTGAAGAGGTTGGTTGGTTTGCGTTACTACGTGCGAAATTAAATTTTAAACAAGGCGGCTCGTTAATGTGCGTTCGCACATGATATTCCGACCCGAGCTCATCTACATTTTTGACTTAATTGTCAACCAAATGAAGAGATAACAAAAATAGATGTTTAAGTTTATAACAATCGCTACACAACCTATCTACTCATTGAATTACATAATGCCATGCCTCATTACAGCGCCAATGACATCTGACATTAAACAGACTACGAGACAAAAAAAGCAAACAACAAAATTAGCAAAAACAAAAATTTCAAGGCAAAAACTGAATATCTAAATTTAAAAGCACATAGTAACAACGTCAAAAAGCAGTCAGATAAAACCTTATTTACTCAAATTTACTTTCTAACTGTGGATGGAAAGTTTCCTTAAGGAGACTATGTAGCAAGTCAACAAAGACAACGATCAATGAGGCTTTTAAACAAATGAACTTTGATAAATTACTAAAAAGTTATTACAAAACCAAAAGGAACTGTCTTTGGGTAGACTAAGCTACAGAACCGAACCAAAGATAAACTTTACAAACGATTTGCGAAAGCACAAACTATTGCTACCATTAAAATCTTTAGCTATTATCTGAATATAATGTATTATTCATTGAATTGTTATTTCTAATAATTCAGTTGAAGGCATTATACTGAGATATTAAATAAGTTGATTTGGGCCACATTTGAAAACCATCGGGATCTGTTACTACGCGATTGTTCTGAAAGAAGAAAAAGAAACGCAAAAAACGATCACTCAAAACGTTTATAAAAACGCATATTTTCCAACAAACAAAGCATCGTTGACAAATAGTGTCAGTAGATATGTTATTTTTCGAAACACAAGAAATTGGATGTGACCTCTCATTGATGAAATAAGTTAGAATTTCACGAAAAGAACAACAAAACATGGAAAGTTTGAAAAATATTTGAAAATGCATATCATAAACTTTAAGACCAAAGGCTACGAACTGAAAGCTTCGGGTATCATCATTAATAGAATCCTCAATTACACGCTTAAGAGACTTGTCAGCAATTTACGGCTACCTAAATAACAAAAACAGGCCAAAACAGCAATTTCAAGAAAAAAATTGCGCGAGAAAAGTGTGGAAGGCATTAAAAAAAATGAGCTTTTCACTAAGAATTTTTCTATGTTCAAATAAATCTTTAACAATATAGCGAATACTCTTTTTTATCAATATAATTTCAAAAAATCAAAATGAACAAATATATTAGAGCCACGAAATTTTTGAGAAAACTCGTAGTATCGACGCCATTAAATTCATAAGCTTTCAACGGAATCCACTTAATACAAGAAATTATGCCTCCATGGGGCAACAAGTTTGTTTGTCATTCATATTTCATCAATATGAGCTTACAACAAGTTATTGACGATGAAAACAACAATAAAGACAGGCAAAAACTAAAAATTCTGTAGAAAAGAGCCAGAAGAAAGTGTCGAAGAAATTTTAATTAAAAGCTCTTCTCTTAAAACTTTATCTATGATCCATTGAACGTCTTCCCTAAACCAATTGGAACTATCAGTAATAGGATAATGTGATAAGATTTCAAAAGGATCGAAACATAAGAAAAAGTACCCGAAAATTAAAAAAAAATTTGAAAAATAGTGGCCTTGAAGTTTTAAAACTAATAGGTAGAAAATAAGGCCACTAACCAGATTATTTTTGGCTGGACTAGAAATAAAAAAAGACCATTTAAGTACTGGGACTGACTAACAGTTCACGAAAAAAGTTAAGGATTGGTTAATGTTCAAAAAAAAATTCGAAAAACTATTTTTAAAGTCTTAACAGCCTTTAAACTCAAAAGCTTTCAACGGAGGTCAATAAGTACGCTCAAAAATAACACGATGGCGGAAAAAAGGTTTTTCATGCATAGGTAATCAATAAAACATCACAATAAGTCTTATGACCTATGGAAAAAACAACAAAAACAGGCGAAAAACAAAATTCAGTAGAGTGCGAGAAGAGAATTTCGGAGCCATTTAAACCATTAGCTTTTCTCTGAAAACTTTATCTGTGATCCATTGAATGTCTTTTTTAAGCCAATGGTATTAGAATAATATTTGGATAATGTGTTTAAAAATTGGATTAGATGATAAGAGTTCAAAAGTAACCAATAATACGAAAATATCAAAAATTTTTAAAAAATTTTGAATACTTTTGTCACGGAATTCATTAAACCAAAAGTTAGAAGATAAAACAGCTAATGAGATGATTTTTGTTGCAGTAGGAAGCAAATGGGTTCTGTCAAAACTGAGACTGACTAACAGTTCACGAAAAATTTAAGATTGTTTAATGTTCAAGAAAATTTTCAGTAGATTTCGACGGAAATCAATAAATAACCTCAAATACTCCCCAACGGGAGTATAGGGATGTTTATCATGCATAGGTGATCAATATGATATAACAACAAGTCTTATGTCTATGAAAACAACAACAACAAAAACAGACAAAAGAACCAAAAATTCAGTAAAAAAGTGCGAGAAAAGGTTGAAGCCATTTAAACCGTAAACTTTGCTCTGAAACCTTCATCTGTGATCAACTGAAGGGTTTCTGTGAGCCAATAAAAGCTGTAAATTTTAGGATAATGTGTTAAGATTTCAAAAGCTAGGAATAATACGGAAATATCCAAAAAAAATTTTAAAAGTTTTTGAAATCTTGTGTCATTGAAGTCATATAACTAAAAATTAGAAGATAAAACTGCTAGCCAGATCAAATTTGGGTACAGTAGAATGGAAAACGGTGCTGTCATCGCAGAGACTGACGTACAATTCACGACAATAAGTTTACGATTGGTTAATGTTCAAAAAAATTTTCCGAAAACATATTTTTAAAGTCTTAACAGCTATTAGCTGTCCTCTCAAAGCACTAGATATGTTCACTTAAATCTCATTACGGAACATATTGCACTGTTAGTCAATGAGTTCATGTCATAAGACTCCAAAAATAAGTAAAACCTCAAAAATGAATTCAAAATTTCTTTTGATATTAAGAAAACTCAGAGTCGAAGCCAAAAAAAACATGAGCAAATCCTTGAAAACGATTTTTTTTGTTCAATGGGTTTCATTTGATTGTAAAGGAGGTTTTTCATTAACGGAATCTTGATATGAAAAGTGACTTGTCCCTAGGTGACTTAAAAAACCAAAAAAAGTAGAAAAGTTTTAAAAAAGAGCTCTCAAATAGAAATCGATTTTTTTTATATTGAACCTCCCAATGAGACCAGAACTAGTCTTTTTTAACGCCTTTAGTATATTAGGTACACAAAATTGTGTCATTTTTTGGCAAGAAATTTAAGTTTGAATTACTATATATATAGAAAAAATCTTAATTTGAAAAATCACACTAAAAGTTAACAAATATCCCGTGTTTACACAAAATTTCAATCCTCGATAACTCCTCGAAAAAAAAACGACAATCAAAAAATCTTTTTAATTTTGAATTCTACGCTGGACCAGCTTTTCAATGATACACTCATATTTCTCTGCGATGAATATATCGATCGGCCAAAATTGACTGAACAAAAAAACCCATTTGAGTATATAGTTCCTCCCCCCCACAAGTGGGGTCGGAACAAAAATCTTTTTAAATACAACTCATAACATACGCTGCAAAATGGATTATTTGGCAATGGCTGTACCTCAAAGTAGGAACTATGCTTTAAAAAATTAAGAAAAAGGTCATAGATGTTTCAATTTCAAAAGTAAAGTTTTTCGAAGAACTGCTTCAAATATGTCCATAAATTCTCAATAGGATTCAGATCAGGAATATATGGCGTCCATTCCAGTACCTCCGACACCTTTCCGTGAAAGGAACTGCTGAAAGTCTTTAATACCGGAGCATTTTCTTGTTGAAAATTAAGGTCCTAAAAATGCATGACCTTATCTTACGATGCATTTTTGTTATGGTCACAATTCTATGGTTTTCAGAGTCTGACTTTGTTCTTCTGTTGATTGTATCTTATCGAAGGAAACAGCTATGAGATAATCTGATACTTTTCAATAGTTTGTGGACTATCGTTTACACTTTTTAACGAACTGTTTTTTAGAATAGGTTCTTCCGCCCCATTACGTGGCCTTGAAGCTTGTACATTGTAGTCCACTTTTGTTATAGTGCTTTGCACTGGATGGTGATCTCAAGTTGAGCGCTTCTTGTATTTTTTCCATGAAAATTCGACAATTCATGACTAAGAAATTGATAAACAGGTAACAAACAAAAAAAGTTTAACCTTTTAACCTCCTTTTCTGATTAGAAAGTTGAGAAGACCAGCATGATATCTTTGTATAAAACTTTGCAAATCCACGCCTAAACGCACAGCAAGCACACAGAACACAATTCATTATTCAGGAGAAGAAATCATGCAGCATTTCGCTTTTAGGTATCATAGTGCAACTACCGTGAAGATTATTATCTCCATAGATCAGTCTGCCTGATACCTCCTCTAGTCATCCTAGCTTTCTAGGCGCTATTGAAGTGCATACTGCAGTAATGAGGGGCAGGTACATCCAAGAATTACTGGTAAAAAGCATACTGAGCTTAAATACCAGGTCTACTCGCCTTAATATCTCGTCATAGTAAGAAAATGCTGTAGTTTGCATAATTGGTTTTGATATCTAGCAATGCCAGTTTCCTGTGTACTAGTAAAAAATTGTTAAGTTATATGAACTTTTGCTCTTTATTAAATTCCAAATAAATTTGTCTTATTTTTCTCCTGTTTTTGGCTAATACTTAATCGTTTGTATCTTCTGTTAAATAGGGCTGACATTCAAACGCACCCTTGAATAAAGTCTGACGTCTGCTTTTAAGGTAAATAATATTAATAATACAACCACAAAATAACCTTGACAGATAAGCGTAAATACTGTTTAAATTCAGCAAACATAACACCTTATAATTTAGAGTTAATGAAAACTGCGACCACTTGAGAACTCTTAGCAATAAATCGATTGAAAAGATTAACAAAACGCCTCGCGCGAGACTGTGCGTAGCAGAGAACGTTCCAAAACACACGTATAAAAATTCTTCTCGTTGTGAAACGAAAACCTCTGTTGACTATCAATTCTTCGAAACGAAAACAGAAGCGTTTATTCCGTAATATGGAGTAAAATTTTGAAAAAAAAACAATTCGGAACCCTCATGTTGATATAATTTCACTAGACGAAAAACCAACTGCGTTAACAATCATTTCATAGTATAAAACATATTTTTACAGAAATTTTCAAGTATAAAAAACAACAGCTAAAAATTTTTAATTAACAAATTAAATAAAAAACAAGGCGGCTGGTAATGTGCGATGGCACATAAGGTTCCGACCCCGCCCATCCACAATTTTGGCATAATTGTCTACCAAATGAGGAACAGATAGAAAAACCCAAAAATTATTTTTTGCGAATCCCAAAAAAGCCCAAGTCTTTTTCAAAAAATTCTGTATGAACGATAAGATAGACTCCAAAGCAAATAACTCAGTGGAGTAAAAATTGATGCATTAGATTGCTGTTATATGTCAATATTAAGAAAGCGAGTCAAGACGAACAGCAAAATCAAACAACAACAAACATTAGTTACATCAAAAAATTTATGTCCCTCTTAAAAACTAAATTTAATAGAAAGTCAACATACCCTCAGATAAAATTAAAACTAAACAAAAATTACATATAAATCACCAGAAAACATATGCGACCAGTCCATAAAAAGGTTTGGTAACAATTATACAAAAAAGAACAAAAACAGTAAAGTAAAAATATTAACTTATTTTTTTGAAACAGCTAACTTCAAAGTAATAAATACCATCCGGAATCAATTAGTATTACAACAAATTTACGATTAACACTGCATTAGGACCTGTCCTTGTTCATTTTTTAAAGCGGCTAAAAAGAACAACAAAGAAAAACAAAATTTCAATTGAAACTTGCCAGAAAACGCTGTCAAAACCGTGAAGCCAGATTTTGGCACTCAAAATATATTTGATTGTGCCTTCTTCAAACAGCTATAATGTAGTACGTGGCCATTCAATTGTAAGACTAGGTAACAAGTAGACAAAAAAGCGAAGTGCTAAAGTATGTAATACTTTTAATTTCTTTTTCGAAACAAAATTACATTCAATGTCATGAAAGGCATTAATTACAAAAACAGCTATTTAAGTAGGGTTGTTTATTCATGAAAAGGAAGCCCTCAAGACCTGTAATTATCCAGAATATTTCTTGCATCTACAAAAATAACGTCAATTATGACAAAATCAAATTAATTTACTTTTTTTTGTGAAAAACCGGTGTCGAAGCCAGTAAGGTCATAACAAATTCTTTAAAAAAAGATTTTGGGACACCAATCCGTTTTGTTCCCTTGACACCCATAATGTCATTTTTGACCAGTAATTAACTAACGAGATTAGGTAACAAAAAGAAACATAAAAAGAACAAAATTGCGAAGTTAAAATGTTTTTTTTTTTTAATTTTGGAAAACGATTGTTTTCAAAGTCATGAAAGCCATCAGCTATCAACTAATATCAGAATATCGGTTCTTCTATTCTTCCACGAAAAGCCAATGAAAGCTATCACTCTACAAGAAATTTCATACGACCGAAACGACAAAGTATAAATGACAGTTAGAGACAAAATTAAAAAAATTCAATTGATTTCTTCAAGAAAGAGGCGTCGAAGCCGTTAAAACGATGATGTATATCTTTCAAGATTTTAATATCTTCAATTGTGTCTTATTCTCAATGCTAATAAGGTGACATGGAACTGTCAATAATGTGATAATGTGACAAAATTAGAAAACGTGAAAAACTGGCAAATATCAAAACAAACAAAAATCTGAAATCTTGTAGTATCAAAACCAGAAAACAATAACTTCAGGCTTAAAACTGCAACCGAGAATAAATGTTAACTCAGTAGAAAGAAGAAGCAGTCTTTCTTTGCTGACACTAAGCTGGAAGTTGAGCAAATTAAGAAAAAAATAGAGGAAAAGTTAATTAAGCCATAACTTATTGAAAAGTCAATTATTTTTAAAAAAAGAAACGACCATAAACTTTCAATTAAAAAACTAAATGCATTAGGTTGGAGGTTCTTAGCAAGCGAATTGGTTGGACCTATCACTCCTGAGCTTTGATTTGATATGTTCTGTTCTTTATTATTAAAAAAAAGTCTTTTTTTTAAGAAAAAAAGACCGACTGATTACAACCCGATTTCTTTTGGATTGTAACAGTCCAAGAATGGCCCAAAACTAGCCCTGCTAATATTTATTGTCCGTTATGAACAATTGATGTTTCGAATTTTGTAGATATAGATAATTTGTTAGTTGAAAACTCAAAATAATATCTGCAATTTTTGATAATCAGCGAGTAAAGTTAGCAAAAAACGGCAAAGTTTTAACTACAGTGCTCTCTCAGCGGACTCTGAAGTAGAAATAGCCCCCCTCTGAGTCTACAAAGATTGTATGAGTGTTGTTTGGGGGTGTACTGTCGGCAAATTTAATCAAAGTGGACTAAAGTAGCTTATTTCGTGCTGTTTTTGATGAAAAAGGCTAAATTTTGAAATGTTTATCCAGATTTTTTGACCAAAAAAATTCAATCAAAACAATCAACAATGCTTGTTCGTCTTCAAAAATGAAATCAACGACACTATTCTTAAAAATTATAACAAATTTTACCAAAATTGACGAAAATTTAGGCAAAAATTCCGGAAAATGTGAATAAAAACAACGTGAATTCACTCTTCTTTTCTCAGAAGTTTAAACCTCGATAACTCCCTGTAGAAAACGAAAATTAAAAAAATCTTTTTAATTCCATATTCTACGCTGGACGAGCTTTCTAATGATACCAGTCTCAACTCTCTACGATGAATATATCGAGCGGCGAAAATTCACGGAACAAAAAAAAACCCAGTTGAGTATATAGTTCCTCCCCCCTCAAGAGGGTCGGAACAATTAGAGTCAACTACTATGTCAAGTGTTGTCTTTTCGCCAAGAAGTTAGTTTCAACTTTTTTTTAAATTTCATGTGCCCTATATTTGCAAAATTTTGAGTTTTTCACGATTTAAAGCAAACCAAACAAAGATTTTTTCTTTTTAATGTTTGCGTTACAAATCAAAGAAAAATTATGAAACTTTCTATTTTCTCATCAAAAGAGTAATGTTTTTGTATGTCAATTATCTCATGCTGGTTGGTTCAGCTGTATAAAGATAATAAAGATATTATCTTTCAATCGAATTGAGCTCAATTGGAGAAATTTTGTTTGAAAGTAAAAAAAGCTAAGAACGCAGCACTGATGAAAAACACAAAATTTTCTTTCTTATTTTCATTTTTTAATGTTGTTACCAAGTTCTCATGCTTGATTAATTGAACTCACAGTCAAATTGAACCGTTAATTACACGGAACACATCGTTTTGGAAATCATTTTGCGGTAATAAAGAGAAAACATTTTCAACTATAAAATTGTTTTTTGCAACTGTAATTTGAAATGATAACTTGGAAACACTCCTACAGAATTTCCATTCAATCAGATATGAGACGAATTCGAACGCTAATCAATACGAGACTAAATCGATAGCACACATACAGAAGCGAATATAAGTATAAGGAACAAACAAAATCAATGAAATGTACATTCTTTCGTTCCCCGAAGTGGTCATTTTTCATTTTCTACTTTTTTAATGACCATTACAGATCCATTTCAAACAATTTAATGTAAAAATAACCTTTCCGCAAATGGAACGCGGGGTTAAAAGACTTATCGCGAATTCCTGCAAACAATTACAATTAAGTTATGATTTTCCGCTGTTCGAAAAAATTCCTGATTGGAGTTATTTCTTTAAAAAAAAGTAAATTAAAACTAGTATTTGCTTCATTTAAACAGTGAAGTAAATAAACAGTCAACTACAAGCCAGTCGAGAGATTTAAAAGGCCACTTGAAGAATCGCGAACAATCAACAGGAAATAATAAATAAATATTAAAAACCATTTAACAGTAGGAAGATAAAAACCTGTAAATAAAAAGTTCTTCAATTTTTTCGCCGGTGGAATATTTTCTATATCCTTAGAAAAAAATTTTCACTTTGTTTTTATTTTATACAATTCTTTTATTCATTACATTTTTGATAAAAAGTATTTTCTAATTTATCATCCCAAATGAATTACAAAAATAACTTAATACTGGGGGTATTAAGATATTTTAATAATTCAGTTGCAATGATAAAATTAGGAAATACTTTTTATTAAAAATGTATTGAATAAAAAAATTGTTTAAAATAAAAACAAAGTGAAAATTTTTTCTAAGGATATAGAAAAATCCACCTGCAAAAAAATTGAAAACATAACCGACTAACGTCGGGCGAATTGCTCTCAAACGACCGGCGAGCGGTTGGCTTGGTCAGTAGCTAGCCACGGGGGGGGGGGGGGTGCACCGGGGGCAGCACTGGGTGGGGGGCAAAAGCGCGGTGGGGGGGGGTGGAGCCAATAGTGGGGGTGGGGGGTCAACAAAGGGGGGGGGGTGTCAACCTCTAAGAACCGCCCCTCACACCATAAGTAAAGTATAAGTCTCCAAGACAGTTTGAGCTGAAACAGACCTGAAAGGCTCTAAGAGCACATAATGCCCGCTGGGCGCTACCTGTTTATCCCGTTTTTGAGGACGAAAAGTCAAAAGCGTCAGACGAAAAATTGGTCAAGCGAAAAATCGCATAAAAAAAAGACCGACAGGACTAATATAATTGCTACAAACTTCGTTTGAGAGCAATTAAAAAGAACATTTTACTTCTTACAGGTTTTTATCTTCCTACTGTTGCTAAGTCTTTAAGTTTTCCAAAGTTTTTGCGAAGTTCAACAGGTTTTCGATATTGCCAAAAGATATCATAAAAGTGATAAACTATTTTTCATTTTTCTACAGGTTGTTTTGGCATCTTGGACAAATATTTTGTGAGAAAGTTAGAGCCTCTGTCTTTTAGACTATTTGATTCAATGGAGAGTATTTGAGCATTTTAAAATTCCGATTTAAGAGCAAGATCAACAAAAATTTTTTAAAAAACATTAAAGTTTTGTCAATTTTTTCAGGCACTTACGTTAAATCCAAATCGCCTAGTTCATTTGAGAAATGGTTTTTAATATTTACTTATTATTTCCTGTTGATTGTTCGCGATTCTTCAACTGGCCTTTTAAAGCTCTCAACTGGCTTGTAGTTGACTGTTTATTTACTTGACTGTTTAAATGTGAAGCAATTACTAGTTTTAATTTGCTTTTTTTAAAGAAATAACTCCAATCAGGAATTTTTCGAACAGCTTAAAATCATAACTTTTATTGTAATTGTTTGCAGGAATTCGCGATAAGTCTTGTATCATAGAAAAAATGAGACAAAAAATATTGAAATAATGATGTCACCCACGCAATACTGTCAAGATATGCATGGTTAAAAACAAAAACCAAGCGACGGAAAATATTAGCTCCGCTCAGTCGTCGCCACTATTAATAACAAAACAGATATAACCTAAGCGTTCTTATTACAATTCTGAAACAGTCAGCTTCTAAAACAGTCAGACTAAACTTTTTAGTCACTGGTTTGGAACAGTTTGACGGATCTAAACGTAAGTACTGTGTAAAAACGGGTACATTGCAATCCGTAAAAGAAGAAAAACTGCACGACATTAAACTACTGAAAATTAGTTGTGTTCAATAAAAACGCTAATCCCCACAAAGGTTCAAAATAAAAACCATAGCCGGCAGATTGCCGAATTATAGCCGTCATTGATTCCCATAACCCCGATTACGATTGAAAAAAAAACGGAAGAAATGAAAATTGGTAATTGTACAAACAAGATTTTCAAAGTGCGACCTCTTTTCATTTCGTAGTTAGACATTCTCTTACTCCTTAATCAGAGATTACAAGGCATAGTAACAATATCGATAAGCATTAGAGATGGTAACTGAGACTTCTAACAACAAAGTTTAAGCAGCTGGCATCTAAAATTGTGCTTCAAGGGTTTATCCTGTTCAATTTTGAATTCGTTTTTCATGACTCCGTTCATGTTAGATTGCTTTGCTGAGCAACTGCTCTTTTCATTTCGTAGTTAGACATACTCTTACTCCTTAATCAGAGATTACAAGGCATAGTAACAATACCGATAAGCATTAGAGATGGTAACTGAGACTTCTAACAACAAAGTTTAAGCAGCTGGC
Source organism: Convolutriloba macropyga (assembly GCF_964194025.1). Classification (NCBI taxonomy): domain Eukaryota; kingdom Metazoa; phylum Xenacoelomorpha; order Acoela; family Convolutidae; genus Convolutriloba; species Convolutriloba macropyga. The sequence goes on along the minus strand of NC_134469.1, from coordinate 26,254,505 downwards.
ATCTAAAATTGTGCTTCAAGGGTTTATCCTGTTCATTTTTGAATTCGTTTTTCATGATTCCGTTCATGTTAGATTGCTTTGCTGAGCAACTGCTGCTTAAACGTACTTTGAGCAAAATGAGTAAATAAGGAAGCAAGCCCAAGAAAATCAAGCCCAACAAAAACTACTGAGCAACCAAAACGTGCCCCTATCGATTCGTGGTTAAATTAAAATATAGACATTAGAAAAAACCAGTAAGTAAAACATTAGAAAACCAAATCTGTTAAAACATGATAAAAACCTGATTGAATTTCGTCACAAGTTCCGACTCCAAAAATTTGTGGGCCAACAACTTGCAGAAAAACAACAGTTCGTATTCAAATAATGAAGACCAATTGAAGAAAACTGTAACACGGAGCACAGCAATCACTCTACGTTAACCTTCAAAAAATTTTCTCTGCTCGATCAGTGATCTACCCGACGCCTACCTGTCAGACATCCGAATCAACAATCAAAGAACCAAGCAACAAACAAAAACATGAAACTACCAATTTGCAAGATTTATTAGATAATATAAACTGCACTATTAAACATTAAATTGTCCCCTCTTAGTGACCAAATTTAATAAATTTCTTAACTCAAAATTCTTAAAAATAGAGAAATGAGCCAAAATTTGATTAAAATTACACCATTTTCTTTAACGAAGACAACTCACAATCAATGTCCATCAAATCAAAAGATAACAAATACACTAAAAAAACTAAGCTGAACCATAAAAAGACACCAATTGCTTTAAAAAAAAAATGACCGTAAAAAGCGCTAAAAAGCGTTCCCCAGGGCAAAATTAGCTCAAAAAATTATTTAAAAGTATGAAATTTGCATCAGATGTTAATAAATACTTCAAAATAGAGGATTTATAGCCAAAAAACATAAGACAAACACCTTTGCCTGAAAGAGTTAAAAATAAAAAAAAATCGCTTAGAACAAGCCACACGTGATGAAAAATAGCTCTCGCTCAGCAAAAATTTTCTAACACTCTCCATTCTCGCTCTCTTAGAATACTGCAAGAATAAGAACCACTGACTCCTTCGCTCTGCTTTTGACTTTTGTTCAACAGATTTACCTAAACACTTGTTTTCACGGCATTTGATTTTGGGTCTTGTGAAAAGAGAAATCACCGATTTAAAAAACAGATCACCATAATGATATCCAGCTGAGAAGATGAGGTCGGGTATTAACAAGTGTTCAAGTTTTTAGAAACATACTAAAAATAATCTGATTTTTTCATAGATTTTCACGTTGAAAACTTCATATCACTGCTACCAACAAATACATTAGAGAAGTCACTACATTACTATGTCCAAAATATGCTACACAACCATCCAATACCCAGCAAACAAGACCAAACGATTAAATTCGAGAACGCTTGTTTTCAAAACCAAAAAAACAATCAAGTCAGATCACGGCACATTTTTTACTTGCTGGAGCAACTCTGTCTAGCAGTGCTAAGCTAATTCTCAACCAGAAACTGATTACAAATTTGCCCTGCAATTATTTGCATAAAAGTTGTTAAGCTCAACACAAGTTATCTCTTGGTGAGATACACGATCGCACTGGAAATTTAATTTTTGTAATTAGCTATATACATTATCAATTAGAATGTAGACTCAAGTATTACAAAATCAATAACTTTGAATCTGATAAGGTTGTCTTCCTATTGTTTTAAGATTTGCGCTTAATCGTTAATTCGTAATTTCTCAAAATCAAATACCTTTGTAAGTTAAGTGAATATAAAAGACTAAATCTAAATAATAGATCAAATCATAGCATCAATTTAACGTTATGTGCCACAATTCAGCTGAAAATGATCAAGAAAAAAACGTTAACAACCGTATACAATAGATAACAGCGAATTTGCAGTTATCGAAGTACGGACAAAAGGGCATCTTTGTGTGGACAAAAGACAGAGTTAAAAACCAAATGAGAAGCACTAATATCAGTCAAGATTTTCAACAACAAGCAAACCGAGAAATCTTGTTATCAAAATATATTTCTGATAAAATAGCGGTAAACAAGCAAAAAAAGCACTAAACAACCTTTTTACGTTTTCCGGCAAGAACTAATATGCAACGACCACATAATTGAACACGTAGAACTAATTTTCTTCGTTTTCTTTTAGTATGGATGAAGATTAAAAATTACCTGTAAATTTTGCGAAGTCTTCAAACTTTCTGACCTGATGCATTTCTCATCATTGCAAAAAATTATCATTATTTCTCATCATTGCTTCATTAACCGAAACAACTAAACATCTTAAACCTCTAAAGAAGAAAACTCTGGCTGGATATAACCACTAGAATGCGCCACCAAAAGTTCAAAACGTCGCAAATAATTAAAAATTTACAAAATATGATTTTTTTTAGTTTCATTTAGTGCATGTTTCGCAAGATTTTATCTCGAAAACAGAGATAAAATTATTCAACAGTGATCATAGTTTCCATATTTACAAATACAGGACAGGATAGGATACTCAAACTGTTCATTTGGTTTGAGAAAGCAAATGAGAGAAATGGAAACTTCAGCAAAAAGCTCATAAATTGTAATTTTTCCATATTTATACCTTGTAAACAAATAATTGCATATCAGATCTCATAGTGATGGAAACAAAGATCGACAACAGCTCTCTTTCATTTATTATCTCTGTATTATCTACTATAGATGTATTTCAGAAAATTTTATAAAAGCCGTAAAACTCAAGAGCTTCAGGTTTGTTAGGAGATTGGTGTCAACCTGTGCATGATATTTTGGCAACCATTTGGGTCATAAATTTTCCACAAATATGCTATTTGATAACATCAAAAACAATACGGTGAACCCCCTAATTTAGTTGATCAAAGAGCGTATTTTTAAATACTTCTAAATCAACCCGAAACCCCCGAACTTGAGTATTGCGCTATTTGAAGAAAATAGATCAACAAATATTTGGAGGTTCAATAGATCAACAAATTGAAAACGCCGAAAATGTTGCAAGATTTTTTCCACCACCATATTGTTGCTATTACATTAGTCTGTAGCTCGACCAAGGATATTTTTATGCTGGTTTTAGGATCACTGTTTCTGCATTTTTAATTTTGAAATTTTTTAATGTTAGAAAATAAAAATTTTCAGAACCCAGATAAATTCCAATTTTTTGCTGCTGTGATTGACTGGCTTATCGCTTTATAAAAAAGAATCCAACATCCATTTGGGGCAAATTTGCTGTTTGCCTGGACGAGCACGGAGACCCAATTAAGTGTTCTACCAATTACATAAAAAATGTGTTCAAGATTTCTGTCGTGAGCAGTGTTCTCAATGACCAGTAAAGATTTGGTCCCCAACCGATTCTGAGCCGTTTTTGCAGAAATAAAATATAGTAGAGCTCTTTTTTTTTCCGTTTTAAAAAAATTATCAGATATAATTTATATATTGAAGTCCTATGAAGCACCAATGATAAAACTAGATTTCATAATGCATGGGAAAATTTCATAGTTCAATCCTATAGTCAAACTTTTAAACAAAATAGCCACTACTTGGGTTTTTGCGCAAAAAAAGTTAACACAATGTATATTTAATGGAAGAATTCGCTCTAAAACTTACAACTGACCCTCAATATAATAAACTTTAAACTTTTAAACGCTCTCGAACGAGATCATAGTCTACAGAAAGTTTTATGGTGAAAAACCTTCAGACTGGCTTCGAAACATACACGGAATCCTTCAAATATAACTTTTCAGGCAGTTTTTTTACAACAGATGTTTCATCTTCCAGTGACATATTCTTCTTCGTAAGCAGGTTTTCAAGCGAGCCAACCACCCACCTTATCCCATACATACTCAACATTTTTGCTCATGAGATAATTTGGAGGAATGATCCAACTGTTCTGCTCCAAGTTGCCATCTTGATTAGCATCGTTAAAGAGTGACTTGTCTACGACCATGCGCATATTCAGATAGTAATAGAACTGCATACCCTTTAAATGCAAATCAGCACAACATTACACAGATTGCAATCTTCATGAATTTAGAAAATATATATTTAAGATTTAGACCAGAAACGAATTTTTGATCAAAGCTGGCAAAAACGCTCCTAAGACATCCGATGCACAGCTTTTAACTAACAAAATCCTTAGCTAATTTGCAAATTTAAAAAAATAAAACTCCGAAGATGAGCAATTTTGGCCATGCAAAATTGATAAATGGGTCAATAAAAGTTTTATTGGCCAGACACAAAATTGATCACGGAAAAGTGAATTACATAAAAAAGAGACCAAATGTAGCCACAGAAGAGCCACTAATGCAGCTAAGCCTAAATTATATAATTTTTGTGATGTCTAAAATTGAAGGTTAATTTAAAGAGATTAATTATCACAAGCAAAAAATCAGTTTAAATTCTGGCTCCAAAATATTAATGAGTGTGTGGCTTAAGTCGAGAATTCCAATTCGAGTGAGCAGAAATCAATTTGAAAGCAAGTAGAATAGAATACGGCTATGAAACCATTACAGCTTGACTGGTCGAGGGTCAACCCCAAAAATGTCGTAGCAACATGAGGGAGTATAACAACTGCTCAATGACTTAATGCCCTGGGGCTTTACCCTAGGACGATAAGTCATAAAAACTCGTAGGTTAGACGAAAAAGCGCTAGTACGAGAAATCTCATATCATAGCTGGTAGATTGCCAGAAAATAACCGCAATCGCTTCGTAGATCTGCAGTCTCAAACAGATAGTAAGAGAAACAGACCAAAAAAGAAACTTTTTGTTCAAATGCTCAGATGTCATATTTTGATTAAGAATCTACTTAACTTATTGCTACTTCTAATAGCTGCCATCAAGTACCCTTCAATTAGAGTGAAAAACACTCTCACTTGACCTTGTGCCTTTGAATTAAAGTAAAGAAAAGTCATATTCAAAGTGAGGAAGTCATTTTTGAGAGTGAGGTAAGTCCGTGTGACCAAAAACTTAATCACGCAAATGAACAAAAAAACGCACCCCACTAAGAGTTAAATATGACGTCACTCAAGCGATTCAGTTGAAATAGCATGAACAAAAAAACAAAAAGCCGATTTGAAGTGATTGTGACGTCATATGGTCGTAACAAAAATCTTCCCGAAATAATGAAAACCACGAGAAGGCCAATAATAGCCTCAACTATCGCTTTGCGGTTATTAAAAAACCAGCACTAATAAAAATAATAATATCTACAAACTTCGCTTGAAAACAAATACTAAAAATGCTGACAAATACTAAAAATGCCGACAAATACTAAAAATGCCGACAAACACTAAAAATGCCGACAAATACTAAAGCTGCCTACACGGATAGTCAGTGCGCACTACCCAGTCAAATAAAGGCATAAAACTGCCGTAGTTCAGCGCTGCACATTCAGAATAACAACACATTCCATTTTGAGAAAAAATTATCAGATATTAAAGTCGAAACTGCCTTTTGTAATTTTTTGTAGAACAACTGGAACAACAACTGGAGGTTGCAACCAACTGCCTAATTCTGATATATTAGAAAGAAAAAGACAAAGGGTTGGGACTTCAGGAATGACAAGAGTCCAGAAATCTTAATTACCGGGAGTCCACGCACTCGCTTTATAAACTCCTGCCCAACCCATTTGACGGGATGCAACCAAGCCTTACGAGAAATGAGAAGTTAGAAAGCAACTACCGAGACCATTTAGGAGAAGCACTCTGTAATTTGAATAGCAAACAGATAATTATGTTTAAAGTCGAGTTGTTCAAAGTTTGGTTTTCATCCTTGGAAAGAGTGATATTGGTTCTTAACTGAAGTTATGACTAAAAGTTTTCATCACGATGTTTAAAAAATCTACATCCGAATCATCATACAATCCTGGCAACAAAAAAGTAGGGAAATACAGGAGGCCCATAAGTACTCTGAGTTCTCACAGCAAAATTCCTAAAACTACTATTCTTCAGCGAATGTGACAGTTTATAAACAAAGCATACCAAGCAGATTGCCGGAAAACACCCGTTATTGATTAATATAAGCTCGATTGGGATTGAAAAAACAGCAAAAAAGAAAACTTTTGTACAAAAACAGTTTTAAGAAGCAAACTATTCTGATGTTATTTCGTAGTTGGACATACAACTGCTTCTTAATTACAGGCTACAGGGGTTAAAATCAATACCAATAAGCATTAGAGATGTTTATTAGGATTTATAAGCATAACTGACTAATGTCTGGTGGAAAATCAGTCAAGAAAAAATTCGCAAAAAGAGCACACGATCATTATGATTAAAGCAAACTTTGCATTAATGCATTATAATTAATGCAAATTATAAAGGGCACAATCATTATAATTAATGCCAACATAATGCAAACGATCATTATAATTCATGCAAAACTTAATGCCTAATTCTGATAAATTAGAAAAAGACAACGGGTTGGGATTTCAGGAATGACACGCCTCCCGTAATCTTGATTACAAGGAGTCCACGCACTCGTTTTACAAACTCCTGCCTGCCCCATTTGACGGGATGCAACAAGTCTTACAAGAAATGACAAGTTAGAAAGCAACTACCGTGACCATTTAGAAGCACTCTGTAATTTGAGTATCAAACAGATAAATATCTTTAAAATCGAGTGGTTCAAAGTTTGGTTTTCAACCCTGGATAGAGTGATATTGGTTCTTAACTGATGTTATGAATAAAGTTTTCATCGCGATGTTTAAAAAATCTACATCCGAATCATCATACAATCCAGGCAACAAAAAAGTAGGTAAATACAGGAGGCCCATAAGTTTTCTGAGTTCTCTCAGCAAAATTCCTAAAACTACTACTCTTCAGCGAATGTGACAGTTTATATACAAAGCATACCAAGCAGATTGCCGGAAAACGCCCGCCATTTATTAATATAAATTCGATTGGGATTGAAAAAACAGCAAAACTCAAGACTTTTGTACAAAAAACAGTTTTAGGAAGCAAACTATTCTGATGTTATTTCTTAGTTTGACATACAACTGCTTCTTAATTACAGGCTAGGAGCTAAAATTAATACCAATACGCATTAGAAAAGTTAATTAAGATTTATAAGCATAACTGACTAACGTCTGGTGGAAAATCAGTCAAGCAAAAAATTGCAAAAAGATCAAACGATCATGATAAATAATGCTTACTTCGTTTTAGAGGAATTAAGACTAAGGTTTAAGTAACAGACTTCGAAAACTGGGCTTTATGGTTTTTATCCCGTTTCAATTTTTGATTTTGTTAATCGATACTGACAGTGTTGAGTCTAAATTATTTTGCTAAGATTGTTGTACTCAAGGATGCATTGTTGTACTCAAAGCGTAGCGTCATCGTTTCTACACAGTTCTTTTCTTTCTGATTAAATTTAGTTTTGGTTCCGGGAAAGTGAATTTGGAAAGTGAAAGGGAGTTTTTCAGTTTTCAAGATTTTTTTTTACATTTAGGATCACGGGCTTTATTGACTGTCATAATTTTGTATTGCCCAAAAATGTTGATTGTCAGGTCTTAGTTAATTCATTTTTTTGGATTACAACGCGGATCATGCCCTGTTATATGTTTTAATTCCTCGGACAAAAAATGTTTTGCTTTTCTCCCCCCAGCTCACAGCTTGATAATCATTTTGTTTGGAATTGTTTTGACTTCCTTAGACTAGTTTCATTGTTCTCTCATTCCGCCAAGTGTTTTTCAGCAGCACTTGCAGCTTTGAAACGTTTGGCGAAATGAGAGAACAATGAAACTAGCCTAAGGAAGTCAAAACAATTTCAAACAAAATGATTTTCAAGCTGTGAGCTGGGGGAGATGAGCAAACCATTTTTTGTCCGACAAATTAAAACATATTACAGGACATGATCCGCGTTGCAATCCCAAAAATTGAATTAACTAAGAACTGACTATCATCATTTTCGGGCAAAACGAAATCATGAGTCAAAAAAGCCCGTTATCCTATATGCGCAAAATAATCTTCACTTTTCAAGAACCAAAATTAAAAATAAAATCCGAAAGAACAGAACTCTATAGAAACAATGACACTACGCGTCCTTGAATGCATATACAGTACAACAAACTTAAGGAAATCAAGACAAGTAAAACATGCAGCCAAAATGTGGCAGAAAAACTCGTTGTCAATAATTAGTGGTGTCCAGATAAGAACAAAAAAACAATTAATCTAAAATAACAGCATTAAACTTTTTTATTTGGGTTAGGTGGAAAATCGACAAAAAAAGAGCAAGATTATTTGCTCTCTAGAAGGTCATTCAGGTCACTAGAAGTTCATTGAGGCCATCTTTTAAGCGTTAAGACCAGATGGAAATATGAAAAATATGAAATAATAGCATAAAAGATCAAAACCACTTTGTCATTAACTTTGACTTGTCGCTAATCAGAGAGCCAAAGATCAGTTGTTAATCACAATAATTAGGAAAACAACAAGAACTACAGAAACACTGTAGTTCTTGTTATTTTCCCAATTATGCAAAAAAAAACTAATGATCTTTGATTAAAACAAAAAGTGTTTAAGTCATATAAACCATTAGCTGCCCTTTGATGAATTCAATAAAAACAACAATGCATTACTAGGACAAGTTTACGACTTATTGAAGCCTTAAGAAAATCAGGAAAAACAGCAAAAATAGAAGTCAAAATGCAGCACGTGAAAAAAATGTTTTCAAAAACCGAAAAATTGTTCTCAGTAGTAGATAAAACAAGGGAATCAACCACCAGTAAAACTTGACCCTTTCTCCTAACGCTAATCACGCATGTCGAATCGGGCCAAATTTTACTGTTTGTTGATTCCCTTGTTTTATCTACTACTATATTCAACACTATAAATACATATTACACGCACAATTTTGTGTAAAAAAATGTACATAGCTAGTATAATTTATGCATTTCATACACTGATAACCAAAAGTTCTCAAAGCTAGTTTTAAGCCTAATTTCATATCTAATATGCCAAACTATACTGAAATAAATCAGGTTAATCATCTCACAAAGTTTTTTTCAATAGAATCGGATGGACTGAAAATAACTCAAAATTGCTTAGAAAAATTTGACTTTACCCTTGGAGACGATTGATCTATGATGTTTAACTGAGTGATTCTATGTACCAGGGTACATTTTTTGAGCGTTACATTTCTTTAAAAATTTTGACTTTACCCTTGGAGACGATTGATCTATGATGTTTAACTGAGTGGTTCTATGTACCAGGGTACATTTTTTGAGCCGAGTCTTGAGAGGTCTTGTTAAAAAGTTGACTCGCCTTTACCGCGTTTAAAGGTTAACCTTTCTTAATGGCAACTGTGGGGGAGGGTGCAACTACAGAATGCTTGAACACTTAATTTTAGTTATTAAGCTGACTGAACTCTTAATAATCAGGTGAATATATTAATGTATTAACACTAAGGATATCAATATTAATGTATCATTTGCAGGGATATCAATATCAATATTAATATTAAATATATTTCTCAATAACCAATCACTTGTTTATCATTTATGAAAATTGTAGTTCTGTCATGCACCTAGATTGTAGCTGGCTATCCTTCTGACCTTCTGCCAAAAACATTGTTAGGAACTTTTTCCATTCTGAGTAGAAGTCTGTTGAGACTAGGATCCTTGGATAGCTTTCATATGCTTGAGAGAAGTTGATATAACTCTGGACAGTAGAGTAGGAATATCCTTTATCGTTCAGTAGTTTTTTCCAGGGAATATCCTTATTGTTTTCTTGATGATTTTGATTCACTTTCCCCCACATGTATCCTCTGTCAGAAATTGTCAGTAGATATAAACGATTCAGCTTTCCCTCCATGTTATTGACTGTGGTGAGATAAGACTCAAATTCACCAATATTGAATGAATTCCTGAGTTTATTGTGGAAAGATAAATATTCCGGCACTTTCACTTCAAACTTGTCCAGTGTTTCCTGATGCTGGTAACTTAGTAGGTCCTTCTTGAACTTGGAGAGGAATAACTGGAAGAGTCCTGTTTTAGTTCGTTTTCCAGTCTCACTTTCAAGTTCGGCGGTGTTGTCGGGTATGCATTTATTCTCCTTACAAAATGTAATCATTTGAGTTGTTAAATTAGTCAACTCGTTTAGATTTTCTTCAGATAAAGAAGTGCATGATAAAGCTCCAGTTATTAAAGTCTCGTCAAATGACGAAAATTGTTAAAATTTTTCGCTAGTTTTTGTAGTGAAGTGAAACTCATGATGAATAGCCAAAAAGTGCCGTGGAGAATAAAGGTCCCCTCATGGAGAAATAATCTAGAACATTTTTTTCTAGAATATTCTGACATGATTTTTAACTTAAAATTAGTTATCCTTTCCCAAGTAATCACCTGTTTGAAAGTAAAGTAATATTTAAATCCTTCTATTAAATTGAAATCTTTTGTATAATTTATTTAAAATTTAATAAAAATTTTAAAAAATACTCACCTTACTAGGTAATTTTTAAGGGCATCATATATTCGAAATTTTCACGTGTTTGATTTCATTCTGTTAGTGGTGGTGGTTTTCTTTGTCAATGGTGGCGGCCATTTTAGCACGACATGCACTTTTCATTCGATCTGCAAAGCAGTTTCACTGATGTGTAATGCGATGTTAAACCAAGCTTGTTGACTTCTTGTACTATTAGTGGTTGCTAAATATGAAAGAAAGCGAACAAAAAGAGCACAGTCAAAAACACTGATATCGGTGGAAACACAGTGATTAGTGTTTTTCTGTGTCTTCTTGAATATTATACTTATAAACATGCTCTCTGAATTGATTTCTAGTATGACCATATCTATATCTATGAAGATAAATACATAGTCTACATTTCCTATTTCTAAATCTATATAATGATATATGTTTATAAACATTACACATACATGTTAGATACTGATCAGGATCAGAATAATGATATCCCAAATGTTCTATATAATCTTTCACTTTAACCCAATTTTTACATACATAACAAGAATATTCTAATTCTTTACAATTATTACAACATTCTCTCAAAGGTTTATTTATACACTTTTTGCATTTCATTTTTATTTTTCGAAAAATTATTTTTTGATTATTTCCCTAAATAAATACATCATGTCTCAATCAACTAATACTAGTGTCATAAACTTCTTCGACGTCTGTGATTTGTCCTTTGAAACAAAGAAGGGTTTATACAGGCATCAATCATACGATCTCAAACATAAGGATCTATTGGAGAAAATGTTGAGTCTGAAGAAGAAATCTCGGAGAGGGTGTATAATTGGGATGAAGATGATTATATTATTAAAACTAAAGCCAAAACCGAAGACAGCATCTACTCTAAAATTAAGTAGGAATGTAAAGAATGTCATGAAGAATTTAGGAATAAAATAGCTCTAACTACTCACTCATATAGTCATAATCGTAAGTATCTAGAAAACACAGAAGACTTTGATATAAACTCCAGCCAGAACATGAGAGAATTTTATATTACCGATAAAGGTGGGAATTACATTGAAGACATAGACGAAGCAACTAATTACTCTTTAGAAGAAAATAAAAACTGTTACCAGTTCAGAAAAGTTAAGAATTTTAAATATAAGATCACGGCTGAATGTGATTATAAGAGAACCAAAGAAGAAGTTAAAACTACTAAAATATTTTTCAATACTGATTATATTAATAATAATGCAATATATGAATATGGTGACTTCAATCGGTGGCTAGATTTCGAAAAGGTAATATATGAAGGTTATGGTTATGATTTCGAGTTTCTTGGAATAAGAAGTATTCAGTTAAACATTGAACCAACTAAAGCATCTATTAGTAGTTATATAGATTTACCTCCTGATCTCAAAAACTCTAAATCGATATTAAATATACGTAGTTATAAATACAATTGCATACAACTAACTATAACTGCTTGGCTACATCCCGCCCAACACCATGCAACTCGAGAAAGTAAATATGTAGATAAACTAATTGAACCAAGACAACAACATGAAGATGATTTTGCTTATATAATAAGAATACAGAAATTGTATAATATTAATATTTGGGTATACACACCTTGTGGTGGGGGCGAAGTAGAATTGTTTAAACAAGTGGATGATTTTGATAAAGATAGAAAAGATGTAAGAATACTAGTTTGGAGTAATGGACAAATAGAACACTGCGCCCTAATAAAAAATATAGAAACCCTGTTAGATCGCCCAAATAAAAACAACATTAAATACTATTATTGTGATAGGTGTACCTATTGGTTTAACTCACAAATTAAATATGATAAACACGAATGCAACAACTCATTCAAACCAGAGATTGTTTGTCCTAAGAATAAACATATTACTTTTATAAATGAAAACAAACGTCAGAATATAAAAAATATTATAACTGCTGATATAGAACGTTGCATTGTTGAAGTCACAACTAATGACTGTAGAAATGTAATAGCTGAACATATTCCAATAGCTGTGGGTTACACCTGGCAAGGTAACTTCAAGCACTACTTCGGTCTAGGTTGCATCAAAAGTTTTGCTAGAGATCTATTAGAAAAAGAAACTGAGAATAACTTCAAACATAATGAAAAGATGATATTCACAGAAGAAGATAAATTATATCATGAAACCAATAACACCTGTCATATCTGCAGCAAAACAAATATTAATAAAGTAAGAGATCACTGTCATCAAACTGGTAAATATAGAGGACCGGCATGTAAAATTTGTAATCTAAGATACAAAGAACAAAACTTCAATCCAGTAATATTCGATAATGGCTCTGGCTATGACTTCAACCTACTATACAGTGAACTCTTCAAACAGAATAATGATAAATGAAAAGTAGATAACATACCACTAGCTGCTGGTAAGTCTAAGATGTTTAGCATTGGTTGTCTCAAATTCTTAGATAGTTATAACTTCCTAGCTATGCCTCTAGATCAAATGGCAAAGATATATGGATGTAAAACTAAAACATTATATCCATATGAATACTTTGGTTTGGATGATTACCAATAAGTTATAGGTAATCTAAAAATAGAAGACTTTAAATCCTCTCTACATAATAAATTACCAACAAGTAGATAACTTTAATAAGGAAAACAGTCACAAAACTGGAAAAGATCTAACTATAGAGTATTTACAGAATGATGTGAAAATATTAGACTACTGCATGAATGAATATGTTAAACTAAGTAGGAAAGAATTCAAGCTCAACCCACTACATTATGTAAGTCTCCCAGGTTATAGTTTTGATTGTTGGTTAATGTCAAGCGGTGTTACATTAGATACATTACAAGATAAACAAATGCTAGATGATTTTGTTGAAGCAAAGAGAGGTGGTATATGTGGAATAATGGGTGATAGATATATAGATAACAGTGATGGTAAGACCATATGGTACATAGACGCAAACAACCTATATGGTTATGCAATGATGCAAAAGTTACCTTATAAGGATTTTGAGTTTATTACTACTACTACTCTAGATCCACGAAGCGGGTTCCTCGATGTAATATTGAATACTCCAGATGATAGTGATCATGGTTACTATATAGTTTGTGATATTGATTATACTAATGAATGTAAAGAGAGAACAGAACAGTTAGCACTAATGCCTAATAAGAGAAAGATAAATGATAAAGAATTAGGTTACAGCGAAAGAGATGGGGGCAAGGCAAGATCAGAGAAATTAATCTTAGACCAAAACAGAATATATGGTTCATTATAGGATGTTAAAGTTCTATGTTAAGATGGGAGTAAAAGTAACAAAAATACAGAGTAATTAAATTTAAACAAGATTATATATGTAGAGATTATATACAAAACAATACAAATAAAAGAGCAACAGCTAAAACTGAAGCAGAAAAGGATGTAAGGAAATTAATGAATAACTCATTATATGGAAGAATGTGCATGAATCCTCTACACTTCTTTCAAAGCAAGTTCCTGCATGATGAAGAAAAGATAATGAAAAGTGTAAGTAAACCAACATTTAAGAATATAACTAGATATAGAGATTATAGCCAAATAGAATATAAAAAGAAAAAAATAGAATATAGCTCACCTGTATATGTAGGAGTAACAATACTCGAACTTAGCAAATTACATATGTTTGATGTATTCTATAATATTCTACAACCATCCCTCAAAGATCTAAGACTTCACTATATGGATACGGACAGTTTCGTATTAAGTTATAGTGAAGGTAAAGTTAGTGATGACCATATGGACTTAAGTAATCTAGACATACCTATAAACACTAATAATAAAGTCCCCGGCAAGTTTAAGCACGAGCTGGGGAGTAGGATTATTGAGGAATTTATAGCATTGTCCCCCAAAACATAGCTTCAAAAATTATCCTAAAAACACTAAAGAAAAAGGAATAAAGAAGCATAATAATGCTAGGCACATAGATTATTATGATGCATTAAAGAATAATACACAGAGAACAGCAGATGAATGCAGAATAAAAAAAGTTGGCGATGACATGACAACAACAAAAACAAGTAAGATTAGTTTAAATATATTTGATGATAAAAGGTTTTATGTAAACAATATAAAAAATTATCCTCATGATGAGAATCTATATCTATTGAAAAGAGATTTGATAAAAAAGATCTGCGCAGCAGGTTCCCTGATTAATACTACTCCAATAGAGCTATTAATAAAATTAGGGTTAGATGTAAGTAAAGAATCATTAGAATCGTTCATAGATAATATTAAAGAATTAACCATCAATGATGATAGAAAGTTAATCCTTGCCGCCATTACACTATATAATGATTTATTATAATTATAAAAAACGAATAAACTAGAAACACTTATAGAATTAATTAATCTAGAAAAACAAAACAGAAGAAATAGATTAGAAGATAAATTAAAACAACAGGAATATTATGGTGAAATAGAAGAGTTATTTGATCCTTTAACCAAAACACTAAATGCAAACAATGAAACGTGGCTAGCTCATAATGAACACAATCTAGCATTAAGTGAACAAACATTGAGAGCAATAGATTGGCAAAATCAAGAGTTAGATAAACAAACTAAGATGATCCAGCAAGCTGGTTCCCAGTTTAATGAAGCATTAATGAAGTCCAATGGTGAAGCATTGGTGAAGTCCAACGACAAAGCTGTAGAGAAAGCTCGAGATAAACCAGCAACCTTAGTAGATAAAGACACGGCTCAAATTACTAATTTAATGTCAGTTCAATCTAATCCCCAATTAAAGTTAAAAATCGTAAATTTAGATATTGGTGAATTTGAAATGAACGGTGTTAAACTAATTTACCAAGAAAATTCATTTATAATTAAAGATAATATATATGAATTGTCAGATGAGTTTATAAACTTTCTTACTAACCCTAATATAAAACATGGTGAAATCGAGGAAGATGAAAACAAAAGTAAATGGTTTTTAAAGGATATTAGATATGATTTAGGAAAAGGGGATAAGAAAAGCGCTAGATATAGAACAATAAAACGTATAATCGGGGTAAAAGATGATGAATTTGGCAGGGGTTTAAATAGCAACCCTAACCCAAATAATCAACGAAGTTGCCATTTAAATCAGCGTAGCTGTGACTTCGTCAATGGTTTAGTAGAAGGACTAGAATTATTAATACTAGAAACAAAAGCTGGTCATGATGGATTATATGATGAAATGCTAGATATATCTAAGCAACTATTATCTATGAATATTATTAACCAAGAGCAACTAGATAATTTTGTTTTTAACTATGGTAAATAAACAAAAATGAACAAATCTATCAGGGAACCTGCTTCGCAGATCAAGGAAGCTGTTTCACAGATGAGCAAAGCTATGACTACGTCCATCAGGGAACCCGCATCGAAGATGACTATACCCACAAGTAAACAAGACACAATTAAAACTAAACAACAATTACTAGCTAAAGAAGTATTCAGTCCTCAAATAACAAAGTTTAGAAGAGAAAGAATAATACCATTATATAAAGATGAAACATGGTCAGCTGATTTAATTGATAAGTCATCTCTAAGTAAATACAATACTAATTATAAGTTTATATTCACTGTTATAGATATATTCACAAAATATGCATGGGCTATTCCATTGAAGAATGAATCTGGTTTATCTATAGCTAATGGTTTTAAAATAGTATTAAGTGAACATCCACAAGGTGGCTCTGAACCTAGAAAACCAGAAAAGTTATGGGTAGATAGAGGTAGCGAGTTTTACAATAATACATTTAAATCTTTACTTAAAGAATATGAAACAAAACTATATTCTACTTATAGTGATTTAAATGCTGTATTCATAGAGAGAATCAATAGAACATTATGACAATAAATAAACCTATGTTCATCAATGGCGATGGTAATTGGGTAAATATACTAAACGATGCTGTTGTAACATATAACAATAACATTCACTCAACAATTAATATGACACCAGTTGACGCTTCTAATAATCCTGATAAAGTTAAATACGGTATCAGTGAAACTGCTTTGCAGATTAATTCTACCAAAGCAACACCAAAATTTAAAGTTGGTGATTAAGTTAGAAATGCAGATAAACGTAATATCTTCTCTAAGGCATACACTTCTAATTGGAATAGAGAATTGTTTAAAGTTAATGAAGTTCTAAAAACCCAACCAACAACATATAAAATAGAAGATATTAATGGTGAGATAATAGAAGCTAAATATTACGAACAGGAATTATTAAAATCCGAGTTTGATTTTGAATCTAATAATAAGGTTTTAGAATCATTAGACATATTTCTTACTGTAAACAAATACAAAGATGACAAGAAATAGATTTAACCAAGCGAAACATCCATCGGGGAACCCACTTCTCGGATCAACATCAACAAACAACTTAACACTAAGTAAGGCTCGTGGGTTATTCCTAGAAGATAATGATAATATTGATATGAAGGATACCTATAAAATTACAAATGCTCATCCTCCAATAGATAAAAAAGATGTTGTTAATAAAGAGTATTGTGACAATAACTTATTATCCTCTAATAAAATAGACATTTTACGTAGAAACAACTCAACTAAGAAAAGGTGAATTTGATAAAGTCACAACTAAAACATTACAACTAAATGAAACACAAGTTAATGACGAACTAATTAAGGAGTTTATTGAATCAACACATGAAGTCACAAATACTGTTAAGTTTTGTAATAAAGTTGCTGCTGATACTATCTCTAAATATAATCAATTAAAACAAGAATTTGATAAAAATAAGTTTAATCAGAATATCACTAACATACAACTAGATGAAATGTTTACTACTGGGCTAAAAGAATTTAAAGAAGTTAATAAAAAGACTAATTCTTTTATAGATGAACCCCTTTTAAAGAATAAAAGGACAATAGTACAATATATAAATGCTAAACTTTTACGAAGTACGTTAGTTGATAATAAAGAACAAGAAAGACTAGAGAAGCATTATGGTTTTAAACAAGAAGATATAACGAAAGAAATAGAAAGAATTTTTATTAATTAAAATAACCGAAACTATGACTAACCCAACAGCACCGAGTGAGAGATTACTATATCCCAACTTGTCAACCGTTAATGAACAATACATAAACGAAAAGATTCCAGCTAATAATAAATTTAACAACAATATTAACATTATAAAAGATATTAGAAATTATTATGAAACTGAAACTGATAGCTATAATAAGAAGTTAAGTTGATAAGAGTTATATTAACGTAGCTGAGATAACAGAAATAGTATAATTATCTATAGCAACAACTGCAACATCAACATCAGTTGCATTAACAGGTATAGGATTACCTTATTCTATACCAACAGCTTTTGCTACAGCGACTGTTTGTGGTTCATTATCAAAAACAATTAATACTAAAATAGGAAATAAAATTATAAAGTAATCACAAATGTATATTTTAAGTAAACAGTTTAGCGACAAGTTTAATAAACTATACACTAAATCAATGAATGATAACAAAATAGATAATGATGAGTATAATGAATTAGTTAAGCTATATGAGGATTATAAGAAGAACAAGAAAAACAAGCTGAGTGTTTTTTTAATTTAAAGTTGTTAGTGTTTAGCTATAATAATGTATTTAGTAAAAATAATATTAGTATTAAAATTTATCAATAATCATAAACATAATATAAATATAATCATAATCATAATCATAAATAAAAAATAATCATAATCATAAACATAAATGTAAACATAATCATAAATTTAATCATATTTACAATCAAATAATTATCTCTTCTTAGTACCTAAGTATAACCCTCTTCCTTTTTGTATTACCTTTATACCTTCACCAGTAGTTGCAAATTTAATTAAATCGGGTGTGGCTGATAAAGCAGCTCTAGGGTCTCTAGATGCAGCTGCACTTCCTATTTTACTTGCTATTTCTAATGCTCTTGCTGGATTGTTGGCAACCTTCTTTCCAAAGTTAACTGTAGCCCTACCAACACTTTTAAAGAAATCTTTCAATCCCTCTGCTTCTATTGTTGCATCACTAACAGTCATTGACTTATTTCTCTTACACTTAACACAATTACCCCTTAACATTTTAGTACCTTTTGAAGTAATAGCTCCATTTATATTATTGTTACCACTATAATGTCTGCCACCAACACAATATGAATTAGTTTTAAATTTCTGTAAAAGACTCATTTCTATATATAAAAAATAATGGAAGTTAAAAAGTATAATCCTTTTGTTGTTATTCAGCCTAAGTCTACGGGTTCCACCCTCGAGCGAAACTCGAAGCCTAAGGTTAGGCCCAAGGCTAAGATTAAGCTTGAAGCTGGAGGCTTATCTCTAGAGAATAAAAAGAAACTAGATATTATTTATGCTAGGGGTTTGGTTAAGACAAGTAAGAAAAAGTTATCAGGAACTGCTTCGTAGATAATTATAATCATCTACGAAGTAGCTTTGCTAATCAGGAACTGCTTCGTACATGTTTCACTATAACTATGGCTATAACAATGACTAAAACTATAATTATGATATAATATCAACCATCTTATTACCATCACTATTCACACTAATAACCTTTAGTTAATACTAATGCATGACATATAACATCTGCAACTGCCGCACTAAATTTAAAATTAAGTTGAATTGGTTGTGGACCTATATGATCACTTCGATATCTATTATCAAATACATATATTCTATAACTACTTTGAATGTTCTATGATTTATATATGGTTTTATATTATGTGGTAGCCCATTATAATCTTTATTAAAGCTAACAATCTCTTTAAAAGCCTCATTATAATTATTGGTACCATAATTAATATTCATTCTATCCTCGGGATAAAACTCACTACCAATCTTACTATAACATTCAGTAACATTCATTACATCAAATGTACTTGCATCATGAGTTTGTTCATTAACATTATTATTTTCAAAACCAACTATTATATATTGTGGTCTTTCCATCCCAATTTCCATACCTAGATCAAACAAGAGTCTACATTATTCTTTTTACTTAAACCCTTTTGCACAATAATTCTATTGTCATTACTAGGATCAATACTGGGCACACACCATGATATATCTCTAATTTCTATATTACCATCATTAGCAACTGCACCAGGATTAGCATTAACTCTAAATAGAGCTCTATCATTATTATTTCTTTTTAATATTAGTTTAAATCCTAAACCATATATAATCTTTTCTAAATCGTTTACGAAACCAAATAGATCACTCATCTTAATCATCATATACATATGACCTCGTTGTGCAGCAATATGGTCACCTTTAAGTTGACTATCTCTATTACCCTGATTTCTAATAAAACCACTCTCATATTCATCACCAGTACTAGTTAATAACTTATACATCAATAGATTAGGATGACAATGATCTATATATTCAATAGTCCTACCACCACTAGTTTCAAGCTTAATTGAACTAAATAATTCCATCATACCATAATTAATTAATCTGATATTAGCATCATTAGCAAATACACCACCAGCATCATCTGATACAACAAACTCTATCTCTAGATATGAATCATGTAAAATTAAATGATTCTCTTCTCTATTGAGTATGATATTAATATTAGTATTGATTGTATTCATTGTTGCCAGATTATTTGGTTTATATTTTATAATCTTACTTTTGTGTATATCATTATTATAACCATAAGTTGTATCCAAATTAAAATCCATTTTTATTAGATAAATAATGACAGACAATTTAATCTTAAGGGAACTACAAAAAATACATGAAGCTTCAACTAAAACTAAAGAAGAGCATACACTTAACTTTAGAATGATAAAACCAACAGAAAAGTTTAACTTTAGTGAACCCATACTTAACTCATCAAAATTAGGTTTAATTAGATTATCTGTTTATAATTCGGTGTTTAATGTGAATAGAAGGAACAATCAATTCATATATGATATCAAGGGTGAAGGGGCCTACGGCCCTGGTTCCCCAACATGGTCAGATACCCGTATTTTAGCTATTATACCAAGAGCATATGAATTATTCGAAATAGCAGAATTAATAAAAGAAGAAACTAATGGTAATGTTATAATAGAATCTGATAAGAATACAATGAAAAGTTTAATGGAAGTAAAACAAGGTGCACTCAGCTTTGATATAGAAAACTCACTAGCCTCATTACTAGGATTTAGAAAAAATAATTTATAAAAAAGGTAGATATAAATCTCAGAAAATTATTGATATTATGGGTTTTAGTACTATTTATATTCATTGCAATATTATATCTGGAGCTAAAGATAATGGTATAGATACAGACATACTATATACCTTTAATCTAACAGAACCACAAGGTTACTTGATAAATATTATACCAACTCATATCTTATGAACAAGGCGAATATACATCTCAGAAAATTGTTGATATTATGGGTTTTAGAACTATTAACATTCATTGTAATGTGATATCTGGCGTTAAAGATAATGGGAATAACACAGACGTACTATATACTTTTACTCTAACAGAACCACCAGGCTATCTAATAAATATTATACCAACTAATATCTTATATCAAAATAAAACTAAAGATAGAATAGAATATATAGAGTTTCATATTAAAGATGAGCATGGAAGACCTATCGACTTTAATGGTGATGTATTAAGTTTTACTTTACATCTGGCGTAGTCAGCAACTTCGTTGATCTGACGTAGTCAGCTGACCAAAGGTCCATCTGGTGTAGATATAAACTTAAACTCAAACTAAACAACAAAACTCTCCGATCCCAATTAATTCTTAGTTTACCATTAATATTTTTACTTTTTAGTTATATCAATGACAATATAATTATAAGGCTCTTTCCATACCTTATTACAAAAATAGCAAAATCATTATAACTAAGTTCAACATTATCAAAGAAATCTTGATATATAGATATGAGGACTTTACCTCTTTGTTCAAATAAAATAAATAGATTACAATTCTCTCTAACACTGTCTATCCAGAGAGAACAGGCTTTGATTAAGATATATGATATTGCAATTATTATGTCTACCTCTACAAAAGTATTCATTAATAACTGGTTCTTTGGCTCTAACATCATCGAATATCATTAGTTTCTTAAAGTCTTTGGGTTGTTTATCGGGAGACGGTAAATCTTTTATATCATTAATAAATTCTATAATTGCTTTATCGTCAACAGAGTTGCGACTTCGTCGATTATAACTTTCTAATCCCTTGTATTGATCACCAGTAGGTCCAATGATGTATAGCTTATCAAAATATATACTAGCTAGAATTAGTTTTTTTAATAAGAATGTCTTACCACATTCACTAGGACCAAATATTATACATCTAAATTATCATAAACATTATCATTAACATTATCATTATTAGCAAAGCTACTTCGTAGATCATCATCACTAACATTATCATTAACATTATCTTTATCCTTAACATTATCATTATCATTAACATTATCATTATCATTAACATTATTAGCAAAGCTACTTCGTAGATCATTATCATTAACATTAACATTAACATTAACATTAACATTATCATTATCATTATCATCATATTTATCATTAACATTACAACCTAAACAAAAACACTCATTATATATTCCTGGATATTTACATTGATTAACTAGAATATTCAAAGCACTTTTAATTCTAAATCCTCTATCAATAAGATAGATCATGTATAAACAATAAGCTCCACAATAAGATTCATCATATTGTTGTATTCTCTCATTAGAGCCTAGATCAACATATTCTTCTAAAAAATAATGGTGGGGTCTCAACACCAAAACTATCAAAGTAATACACAGGACCACCTTCTCAAACCCAATGTGTAACATCAGTTGGATGTAGATTCACAATAATGTTGAAGTTAGGTTCCCCGATCGGTAAAGCCGTTTCACGGATACTATCTGGAGTCTCATCTCATTACTATTTCAATTGGTGTTAGACTTATATCTTTACCTATATCCTTTATTCTGATATCACTCATAGCAATATTATCAATATTAAATTTATTATTGAATTCCTCAAAAGTTAGGATAAGCATTTTTATATAATAAATTTTATATATAAAAATGGATAAAGGCGGTATACTTTTTTTCTTATTATTATAATTGGAATTTGTTATATATGATTCAATACCAAGTAAAAATACAAAACTAGAAGAAAGCTTTGGTGGATTTATGAATAGGAATCTAGTTAGATTTGAATATGAAAAGTCACTATTACATACAATTGTTTATGGTGGAACTGGTACAGGGAACTGGTACAGGGAAATTTTATTAGACAATACTTAAAATTATACTCAGTCCAAAACCAAGACCAAAACCAAGACCAAGCTAAAAATATAGTTATAGTGTGTAAAGATGACAGAGACTGGACAGATCCTGAGTCTAATAAGTTTTATACTGGGTTTAATAAATATGATATAAATATGATCACAAAAAATAATATGCATAAATTTCAAAATTGTGTAATAGTACTTGATGATATGGTTGATAGGTTAAATAAGGATATAGCTTATTATTTTACTGAAGGTAGACATTATAATATTCAAATGATTGTAATGTGTCATAAACCAGCTCAAATAATTAATACGGCAAGAATACGGCAATAATTAATACGGCAATTAATACGGAAAGTTGAGATACTATTTATTTAACAACTTATAATGGGCCTGATCTATTTAAAAACTTTAATGAGATATATAAATGCGAACATAACTTTAGTAAAATAATTAGTGAGCTAAATAGTAACCATTATAATCGTACAGATGGAATGTCAGATGATCTTCGTTATGGTATAATTAAATATAATAAGAAGGAAAAACGTTTATTATTATTAATAGTAATAGAACAATGATATATGATTCAAGAGTTGGTTTCCTTGATTTAAAAGCTCTTAGTTTAAAAGATGAATTAGAAAGAGAAGATATAAATAAACTTATAGCATATATGAAACCACTCATGATAAATGCAACAGACAGAAATGTTATTAATCACGATAACTATATATTCTATTTTAATTAACTTCTTAAATTAAATAATATTAAAATACAGAATGATGTTTTAACGAAAGAGATGATTATGGGAAAGGGTGTAAAAAGTTTATCAACTATTGGTGGAATTATAAGCTCAGGTTCAATTATATTTAGTTATATTTATCCCAATATAATATCAAGAAATGCTG
Source organism: Convolutriloba macropyga (assembly GCF_964194025.1). NCBI lineage: Eukaryota > Metazoa > Xenacoelomorpha > Acoela > Convolutidae > Convolutriloba > Convolutriloba macropyga. The sequence goes on along the minus strand of NC_134469.1, from coordinate 26,230,868 downwards.
GGAGTGTAGCAATGGGAGCAAGCACAATGTTGAGTAGAGTAAATACATTAGTTAACGTTGGATATGGAGAAGAGTTGGATAATGATCTGCGAACAGACTCCGTCTGTGGTTATCCAACGGACGAAGTCCGTGGCAAGCCAAGTGGTTATACCAATGGTGAAACATGGGCAAAGCCCAATCTAGGAAGTAGCTGGGAGAACCACGAGCAAAGCTCGTTCACTAATCTACGAAATACAATACAAGAAGAATATATAAATCAGTGTAGCTGTGACTTCGTCAATGAAGAGATGGGAATTTTGAATAGAAAGGGAGGAAAGTTCTTAACCAGACTATATGGAAATAATGAAGAATTTAGAGAAGAGATTATAAACTTTGTTAGAGATAAAAAAAAGAATTAGACCTTGAATTGATTTTAGATAAGAGATGTAAAACTAATACACTCAATACGTTAGGAAATAAATATTTAGCAGTGTATCACATCTAAAGATAATACAAAAGATTTAATTGAAATCATGGTTAAATATTACCCCGCGAAATGATTAGGTAAATATTAAAGTTTACCCTATTATAAATGCTTTTAAAATGTTTAGAGTGTAACTATAAATATGGAAACATTAACGTTTTAAAATATCATTATGAATCATGTCATAAAGATAAAACTGATAAATGTATGTGTGGTAATATAATACTAAGTGGTATTTGTGCTAATAATTTTTCTCCATGGGGTTGTTCTTTAAAAAATGAATCTAGTTCTAGTTCTAGCTCTAGTTCTAGTTCTGGTTCTAGTTCTATCTATGACTCTAACTCTAACTCAGATCCTAACCCTAACCCTAACTCTAGCCCTAACCCTAACCTTAACCCTAACCCTAACTTTAAGCCGGAAGTCTTAATTAGAAGTTGCAATAAATGTAATTATGTAAAACCACTACCTGATTTTGATGAGAGTAAGTATACATGTAGAAGTTGTACTTCAACTAAAGTTAATTGTCCATATTGTGCTTCTCTTGTGATATGATGGGATACGGGCTCATGTAAAGAAACAACATCCTGATGTAGAATTAACTAGAGGATTTAGTAGAAGCTTATCAGATAAAAGACCAAGTCCTAGAGCTGTAAGTCCTTTAGTTATTGTCCAAACAGAAGAAAGTTGTTCGTGTAAATATTATAATTTTGTATCATTTCTTATTAATAATGGGTTAAATATAGAAAAAGTAAAAGAAAATATAAATTTATTGAAGAGTATAGATAATTTGAAATAAAAGTATAAAAAAAAATAAAAAATATCAAAAAAGAGGGAATCACCCTTTAAGAGCGAAAAAGAGCGATCTTTCTACTGGGGGATCACTCCGAATAAGAGTGAATCGCTCTTAAAGAGTGAAATGTAAATTTTGCTTTGATTTTTTATTTTTTGTTTTATTTTTGATTTTAATTGATTTCTGATTGATTTTTGATCGAATATAGAGAGAATGTATAGTAGTAGATAAAACAAGGAAACCAACAAGCAGTAAAATTTGGCCCTATTCGACATGCGCGATTAGCGTTAGGAGAAAGGGACAAATTTTACTGGTGGTTGGTTTCCTTGTTTTATCTACTACTGTTCTCAAAACACTAATTGCTCACTCCACTTTACAGATAATTTTTGAAAATCACGCTCAAAACCTACTCGCTTTTTCACTCTCTTTGGGGAAGCAGAATAATGATACAATTTCATGGACAATGCAAATTTAACCCACGAATCATTTTTTGCAATAAAAAACACTTGCTATTAAAATCTATTAAAAAGTAAACCTTCAATTATGCAGTTTTCACTGAAACTTGAGTCTTTCCCGTTACAGCCCCTATAAAAACGGAGTGGGATTATACGTTATAAGACCACTAAGCTTAGGATTCTATATTGGGGAAGACCCAGAAACTTAACTTCAAATGTAAACTGTCTTGCAATCACGAAACAATACATTAAAATCTATACATTATGATCTACAATACATTATGATCTATCTAAATTCAAAAGTTATCTGTAGTGTTCGACGAGCGCCTATGCTGGTCCCTCTATTATGTTAAATACAACAACCTAGCAGACTGCATTAAAAATAGCAATTCTCTTATTTTGACGACGTATCATCATTTGCTCAAATAAAGTGTCCGCCAATTGCTAACTGGTCTTCTAGATGACGCCTTAGCAGCATTTAAAAAAGTACTCACCGATATTTAAAAGGTTAGAAAAATCAACGATAATTTACGTTTTGCTGCATGTATTGTTTGCTCAATAACTAATCAAGAACAATTCGTTCATAGGGCATCATAGTTTCCATAACTGCAACTGAGGTAATGGCAATTTCCTCTCACCTTGAATCCCAACTCATCCCAAATTTTCCATCCAATCTGTCTCAATCGACCGAAGTGCACTATCGGTTCCTCACAATACACATCAACGTATCCCTCATAGATAGCTCTCGCGTAATTGTAATTGAACATCAACAGCTGATCATTTTTACTTCCAAAACTACCAAGCGCATAAATAAAATTCGGATCTTGATCAAGGGCTAATGACAGCCATTGCCTAATCTTCCATTCTTCTGGAAAATCCGTTTTTTCAACCCATTCGCTCATTATCTGCTTTTCTTTAATAAGTTGCTCTCTATATTCAACGTCTTCAATTTTCGTAATCCGTTCCTCCTCTTTAGCGGAAGTGGCAACGAATGCTTTGAGATCCTTACAGTGAAGCTTATGTTTTGGCCAATCACCTTTTTGGCATCCTCGACTACAGTAGATGGCTACTTGACACAAGCTGCATCTTTTCAGATCTGTTATCGGATGTTTTGAATAGCAAGTACTGCAACACAGGCTCTTGACTGTTTTTAATTTCATGCTTCAGAATTTTCCGGCAATTGGAGAAATGTTTAATAAAGGAAAAACGTCCGAGCAGACGTTTAAATGAAGGTGCACTAAAAAAAAACTGGCGCATTTTTTCCGGCTACAAGTCGATAATTTATCCGTGCGCTATCTATTATCAACTGTAAGCTAAGCAAAGTATGAAAGCAGCTGTGACTGGATTTTTATGAGTATTAGTAGTTCAATTAGGGCATTAAGATGTCAAAACCAAATAAAAGCTGTAATCATGAGCGAGATGAAAATGGAATAATTGAAGACGAACAAAGAATTAAATATGAAACATTTGAGAGAAACATTTACGTAGAGAGTGAAGCCTATGAAAAAACTATCAAAATCCCGTTCAACTTAACCAATTTATGTAAGTCATAGAATCGCATCTGCTCTAAGAAAATCCAATATCAATAAACATTTGTGGCTTCGTTCCCTAGCATAGTGGCTGAAGTTTAGCAACCCTCGTCTTTCGAGTCAATAATAAATCGTCAGAAGTAAACAACTCAAACCAGAAAGTTGTCTTGAAGCACAACTGCAATAATTTTTCTGCTACAATATGCTGATTATCGATGTAATCATAGTACACCTTTCTTAACAGAGGCAGTACTACCTTTTAGAACTATACTATACAAGACATCCTGGTTCGCTAGGGCATTATACCGCCATGCTTCGGGGCATGTCCAGGCACAAAGTCCCTCGGCAATTCTGGGCCATTAATTTCATTTGTTGACTTATTAACAGATAATAACTTCTGACTGTTTACTTTGTATTAGAGAATCAAGAGCAAGAAACACCTTGCCTACCCACGCATACCTTGTTACACACAAACCTCGCGTTCACACTTCACCAAGTGAACACTTCACCAAATACTTAATTTCCAGAAACAACCTTTCCTACAAAAAATTAGAACAAGCAAAATAAAATCAACAGCAAGCAACCCAAGATCAACGATTAAGATAGTACCATTATTTAGTAGAGACCCAAGGCTCTACGCTTGGGCCTCCAATTCTTTAATTTTGTCAACGACTTGTCAAAAACAGTTATCCGTTAAAATTTCGGTTACCCTGATGACTTCAAACTTGTCGGAATCAATGCACTTGTCGGAACGACTTGACAGAAATCTTTTACAAGAAATTAGACTACTAAAGCTACATAGTAGCAATTGTGAGCTACGGATCATCACTTTGGAAGCCATACAAAACAGACTTAACGCTAATTGAAAACTCACAGAAAAAAGCTGTGGCATGTATTCTACAGTCAAACTTGATCTGTTAGTTAAAAACTTATTATTCTTGAAATTGTACCACCATCACTCCTACTCGCGCCCAAATCATAACCTGAAAGATTGACATCTTTTGGCAAAAAAATGTTACTTTATCTAAAACCGGAAGCACCGGAACTCGCGTTACAAGAAATTTCAGCTACAGTTCGTTTCATTTGAAATTATAAAGGTCTGCTTTTAGGATGCATACAAGTCGGCCAAGCTATTCAATGAATACTTCAAAAAAGGCATTCTTCTAGATAAACATCATTAGCTTGAACTAATAGATGTTTAGAATCGATACTTTGTACAACAATACGCCGAGAACAATCCATGCACATATATTATGCAGATTTAAAAACTGCACAGATGTTAAAAAACTCTATTCTTCATAAACTTTTTACAATAAAGTTAACTCTCTGTAGGTTCGAATAACCCCTGGACACCAGTCCTAAAGCTTTTCTTATTATTATTGTTGTTATAATGCGAAGCAAAAAAGGTTGGAAAACTCTCGACCAATACACGATTTTAAACATATGCTTTTTATTTTTAAAAAAGCACTCGAAGCTTGGCATGTGCAACAAGAGCTGAAACTAAAAAATGGACTTTTCACTGAATCTGAGAAAATCTTTTTTCAGATTTGTTTTACTGCTGAACTGATTTCAAAACTCTAATGGAACTTAAAATTATTTGCTCAGGATAGAGGTTAAATTCTAATTAATGGATGGACTCCATTTAATCATGCGGGATTTCTGGTGTTTTTCACATAAGATAAGACAGAACATTTTCGCTCAGTCATTTCTCCTTGTTATTTATTTAACCAACTATATACCGTCTTTGTAGTATTTATAAAGGATTTAATTCTAATTTGCTTTCGTAAGTGAAGACTCTCATTTTGAGTTTATTCAATTGGATTCTTTGTTTTTTGAAGCTGCTCCTTGGTCTTAAATGACCTAATAGAGTCGCATAATATATGCCTGGCCTTATTAGAGTCACCGAATTGTGTCCAGACAAAACTTTCAGTTACTTTTCTTCAAACTTGTTGAGGTAGATATGTCTAAGAAGAACCGAATCAATTCAAGTGGTACATTAATTAAGATGTTGAGTTACCACCCCATTAACTCATTAAGTTAGGCATAATGTCTTTCGGGGAAGTAATTCGATTGAAAAAAATAATTGGTCAGAGACAACTTTCGATCACTTTTCTGAAAATTGTTGGATGTTCGATTTTCAGATCATCAGGACATTCTCGACTAAATTTAAATTCTTATGCACATATAATTTTTTTCTGAAAAGAATTTTAAAAAAAGCCGAGTTAGCGGTTAAAACCAGCATCGAATCGTAAGAAATATACACTAAAATTGTTTCCATTGTTTTGTCGTCAAATTTGTTCAACACATTACCGTACAAGTATACGCGTGCACTAACAGAAAACCTGTCAAAAGTTGAAATTCTTTGACCTTCATTTGAAATCCTTTTGCTGGTAATATCCAAGACTTAACATTCTGGCTAACATTGCTCTGACTTCGCGCCATAATCGTTAACTTTGGTTGTAATCCAATTCTTAAAACCTGCTGGAAGTTATAGATTGCAAATGAGGTCTCTCGATGTCCTTTGAGATTCATTTTCAGCTTTAGAGTTCTTATAAATTTTTCCCTTGTGACGCTCAACTGGAAAACCAATAGCTTACTAACTTCACATGCCTTTAGCATATTATTAAGGGGAAAACGTGGCAATTTCAGGGTTGATGTCCTTTTGATTCTTTTGGAGGACAAAAATCTTTAAAGGTTCCTTAAAAAATTAAATTTAATGAGAGTATTTCATGCCACGACTTTCACGCAGAAAGCATCAAGGTCTTAACAGATAAATTTCAGATTATTTTTCTGATCTCCGCTTCCAAACATTTTGACCCTCTTCTAAGATATCATAATTTTAATTTTCACCGTTAACAGCAACTCGATTCCAAATAATTCTCAAGATGTGTGCTGCTTTAGATAAAACAGAACCCAAGCAGATACTTGCAGAATCCCAAAAATGAAGATTAACCAAATTTTGTTTGACCAATCTTTCGGCTAAAGAAAAATTTTGACAATCAATTTTCATTTTAAAAAAACCGTTCTTGAGGTGCATTCAGTATCTTGCAAAAACTCTCATAAGAAACAAGATTCAGTAACGGAATCTAAATTGATAAATATACTGAAACAATGAAGAGACACATTTAAATAAAGACTTAGCTGACATTCCCCGTTTTCTCAAATTGTTCTATTGCAAACTGCAAAGCGTTGTCAAAGAGCGCATTTTTAATAGGCTGTGAATTATTCTTGTACAGAGGATCTTTCAACACATCGCTATACAGTTCGTAAATCTTCCAAAACAACACATCCATACTCTGTTTCAAATCGGACACCACAATGAACTTGATACCAGTAACCGTTTGAAATACGTTCACTTTGAAGTTGTCGCCGTCTATCTGTTCAAAACCTGAGTCCTTTTCAACAGGTGATAAATTAGCACTCATCGCATACATAGTGTATAACAAACTGTATATTGTCAACTCTTCATCTGCAGTTGGTCGGGGCCTACAAAATCTGATAGACAATGGGTAATGTTGAGGCTCACTAAGGTAGTCTAAAATTGGGACTCCTGATGATGTTCGAGATCCCAAAGCTGGAGCTCCGTTGATAGCCGAAATGGCATGGCCAATTTTGATTCCATCTCTTTCGCCAAACTCGACCATAACTCTCTTTCCTTTGTCAGACAGTTTGAGCTGAATATCTAGTGGATAGGAAAAAGTCTTCTCAATCTCGGGATAGGTGATGTTTTTCTGGAAGGAGTATATTAACTGACCTTCTCGATTGATCACGCCTACCCGGTAAATCATTCCCATCTCAGCAATATATCAAGTCTCATTCCAGATTTTTTCCTACATGGCAAATCTGAAATTCATTAAACTATCAATAAGGAAAATGTAGGATATGTACAGGTAGTTTAGGACACTGCTTAACTTGTATACACTACCCTAGATCGAAATTCCCAGTAATCAGTGATATTCTAACTTCTTACTTCAATATATTGTAAAGTTTCTAACGCAAATGGAAATTGTCAAGTTTTCAGCTTCGCGGCTTATTTCATGCTTTTAAACTGACATTTTGTCGAAACTAAAGCTCAATAATCTACAGTCCACCGATAAAAAACCGATAAATAAACAAAATTACACCTTTTTAAGTTTGTAAATAGCAGACAGGCGGCCATAAGTTTACCAATGAATTACAAACCTTAACCAAAAAAAAAAAACTTTAATTTCGAGAAACCACCCCGGAGAAAACTTAAATTCAAGACTCGAATTTCTAACATCCAGAATTCTCAGTGCGAACAGAAAGCAAACTCCTCCTGCGCCTGAAGAATGGTCCATATGGAATACTTATGGACATACAGATATAAGTTGAAAAAGTTATTGGGCACCGCTCAAAAAGCGATGTAAAAAACATTCAGCGATAAATTAATAAAGCCTGTTAAAATTCATTCAGAAGCCTTTTTATAAGGCACCTTTATTACCCATAAGAACTCTTTGAACATTAAACTAAATCAAATTAAACTCAAATTAAATTAAATTCAAATTAAGTGCAAAAAATCAATTTATTAAGCCAGGTGAGTCACGTACGATCACAATCTAATCACGCAAATGACGTAAAAACTTTGGTTAAATAGAGTAAGAAATGACGTCACGCGCCGTTAGTGTGAGGAACACCCATTTAGAAAATTTGACTTTTTCAGCTTGGCTGTGTGAACAAATGTAAAAGGAAAGAGCTTCAGACGGAGAAACAGAAAACATAGGACAAGTCCTGACACAATTCAAGGAATTTTCATTGACCATTTTATTTAAAAAAACTAGACCTAGAAAGGACTACGAATGGATTGGGAAAACAATTTAGAAAAACATCAGATAAAAATAAAAACAGTGAAAATCAATGTAAAAATGACACACGTGGACAAAAACCACTAGGGGAAAACAAATTTTTGTTCAGACACCATTTTCCCACACTACTTTAAAAAAAGAGTGAAAAAATTTCACGCCGCAAAACCACTTGCATTTTTAATTGACTTCCTGTTTTGGGGAGACCAAAATCATCACTCCAATTGGACCTCAGAAATCAACAAAATGTGTCAACATATTTAAAAGAAAACGACTCGCAGTATAAAATTGACCATCCTCACTTGATGAACATCCTACATAAACATAAACCGACAAATGTCGGAAGAATTGCTCTTGAACGACAGGCGAGGCAATTTAATTCATGGTCTTTAGTATAGATCAATTTTTCTTTATGGGTGCAAAAAATCTCGACCCCACCGGGATTCAAACCACTGACCTCCCGATCCATGGCCACCCGCACTATCCACTGCGCTACGAGTCACTTAATTTTCCTATGCTGCAACCGATTTTATATTAGCAACAAGCTTTTCTTTTGGAGCACTAGAGATCACTCAAAAATGATGAACGAAAGCGTGAAAAAGTCACTTGAGAAGTCAAAGAATGTTATAGAAGAAAAGCACAAAATTGTCAAGCGAAAAATTTGCATAAAAAAGACACACACGTTTATAATAATTGCTATGAACTGCGTTCAAGAGCAATTAAAAATACACATCTTTAATCAATAACAGGAAAAATAACATGAAAAACTCAAATCGCATCTGATAAAAATAACTTTTAGTTGCAACTACAAAAAACGATTGTCAAACACTATCAAGACCTTGTAATACAAGCCGTTTGCATCAAAATATTACCATTTGATGGAGAATCTAACAAAATAGTTCAATTAAGAGAAAACCGAGGAAAATGAAGGGAAATGAAGAAGGACAAAATAGACTTTTACAACCTTATTTAAATACACTACAAAAAATACCAGTAAAAAAGACGCTCCACCAATACTCCTCTTCGAGTCGTAAAAAGACAGCACCCCAATACAGTTCAAATTCTTTGAATTGTAAAAAACAACAAACACCGCAATAAAGCTGCCGTCAACTTACAGCCATAATAAAAGATGACCTGTTCCAACGATCACTGAAGACCTAAAAATAGCTACCTGGAACATTTCGTCTCAGATAGAATTGAAACAGAGACTCCAACGAATTTGGACGAGGGTACTATTACAGAACGTTTCAACGACGGACTTGGATGGGAAGCTGATAATTTACCTGGGAACAATTAAACGGAAGTTTATTGATCTGACAAAATATCTCAGTCACGTGAGATTAAGAGCAGCGGTAAGAAGTACTGCACGGATACCCACAAATCACTGGCATGTTATATTAAGCTCTCAGAGCCCTGAAAATGTTACAAGGCTGTCTTTTTTAAACTTTCATTATTTACAGCCACAGAATAAATGGGTAATAATTATCATTTATGAGTATTCATCGACGGTTGTCATTTCAATTTAATGACAACAATGTATAAAAACTAGAACTCTATTTGAAAAACGAACTGAGGTAGACCTAAAGGATAACAGACTACAGACAAGAAACGAAACAGAGCCATTGTCGTATTCGACAATTGATTAGATACTATATGCACAGCCAAACTGACAGAATTTAGCCAAACCACTAAAACAATGCGCAGTCTTCATTAAAAACGGACAGACAAAAACTATGTTTTCTACCTCCAAAGTTTTGGAAACTTCAAGGCACTAAGTGATTTTAAATTTTGTCTACAGCAATCAACTGGTCTTTTCAGGTCTTTTGCGATACTGACTCTCTTCAATTTAAACTGCTTTGCCGAGCAACTGCTCTTTACAAGTAAATTGAACAGAATCAGCGAAGAGTTGATATAGCTAAGAAAAGTCTACAAGATTTTACGCAAAATATTCAACAAGCTGTGAACTAAAGTAGAGCGAAATCAAAATTGTTCGACGAAGTAAAAACAACAGGACAAGTGCTGAAATACAATCTAAATAATTGAAAAAAATAATTAAATACTCCATTATTTCTACAATTACCAATGCAAACGAAAAACAAACTTTGTTTCATGCAAGCCAAAACTGTAGATCTACGTACACAATTGTACGTAAGCCCTAAAAACACACTCCTCTATTTTTGAAAAAAAAACAAAGAAAAAATTAAACAAACTCCTCGATTGTTCTGTCAAACTTCATCGGAAAAAATCATTATAGAGAACAATTTATTCAATTTTTTTATTCAATTAATAATAAACAAAAACTACGAGCACTGGGATTCACCTCAGTTACCATTAATTTCAATAAAGCATATTAAAGGGTCAAAAATAAAAAAATCGCCAAAAATACGAGAAATAATTTTAAAAAACTTGAAATCAGCTCCCTTTTTAACAGAAAACTTCAAAATGCTACCAAACGAACTTAACTTGAGAACTATTATAATAGTCTAAAATACCCATTTAGAATACTCATCTTCACTAGTCTTTTAAATATCTCTAATCTACTTATAAATGCATAAACTCATCAAAACAAAAAAAATAAATGCGGACGAAAAAATTGTTTCAGAACAAATAGTTTCAAAATGAAAGAAACCAATCGCTATGAACTAAATCTATTACCTAGCAGAGGTAGTGGGGGAGGGTTGAGCGGTGTGTACTGTGTAAGGGGAGTCAAGCTTGCGGGGTTACGAGTGGCATGAGGTGTATGGGGGTTGTTGTGAAGGGTGTACATTGATGGAATTTAGATATTGAGGACGAGGGTCCGCCCTTCACTCAATGAGAACCGCCCTTCAAACAATGAGTATATGTCCCATCAACAGTTTCTGTGAGTCGCTTATAAAGAGACTAGGGAACAGTAAGGCTCTAAGAGAACTTAATGCCTTCCGGGCTTCACCTACGTCCGGGCCAAGACGAAAAAAAAACAATCAGATGAAAAGTCGGCAGTACAAAAATCTGCACAAAATAGACTAGAAGAACTAATAGAATTGCTACAAACTTCATTTGAGAGCAACAAAAGAAAATTTGAACGAAATCACGCTACAAACCGAGTAGTTTTTTCGCTCCCCTAACTATAGCTTGACTAAAGTCGCCAATCTAATTCGACTTCTCTTTGACATTAAGAACCACCCTTTACACCACGAAATTGTCTCATCAAAACAGTTTTGGTGAATCGTGTTCGTAGAGTATAGTAAGGCTTAGAGAACTTAATGCCCTCCGAGCGCCAAGGGGACTTTTGAGGACGAAACGACAAGTGGGTCACATGACAAATCGGTCAATCGAAAAAACCACAGGACTAATATGATTGCTACAAATTTTATTTGAGAGCAGTTAAAAACTATTCAATAGAAAATTTCTAATGTCTACTTATAAATACTATTAAGCTTATGCCCAAATTCGCTAGAAGGGTAATTCAGTATTTGAGAATAGAAAATTGCTGGAAGAGATAGAGAAAGGTTCCATGCTTGGAGAATTCCAACTAAATTGATTAGCGTTGGAAGATGGAGGATGTGGCTGTATTCCACTGGCTGTTTTACTAGATTGGATGCCCTCGCGTCTGTCTGAACTAGGTTCAGTGTGCGTTTTCTGTTTTGATTGCACAAAATTTTTAATGAGATGTCGAGGAGCGCTGGACGATTGGCTGCTATTACTTGCCGAATTTGCAACATTCCCTCTCCGCGCATCGCTTCCACTCTTTGTTGTCACCGAACTAGATTGGTAGCTGGATCTATGAATCTGGCCCGAGGTTGTGGATTCTCGTTGTGATTGTTTTTCGTGCACGCCTCTGCGACTTTGACCTGCTTGAGAAGGTTTTTCAGTTAACGGAGGTGGATATGGAAAAGAATACTGAAATGAAGACTGGTACTGCGTTGGATCTACTGCAAAAGGCTGAGAAGAACTAGGTTCTAAAAATGGGTTAAATGTTGACTGACTGCTCGACTGTGTGTTATTAGTACTGCTAGTACCAGCACTATTTCTGGCCATAAATTCCACGTCTTTGAAACCGGAAAAAGAACTGGATTGCCGGAATGTGTTCCACTTTTCATTGGGTGTTAAAGGTTGCAAAAGCATCTCTGGTTCTAGCGGCTGTTGAGTGCTACTAGATGAGCTATTATAGTTAAATGTAGAACCCAACGGTTGGTTAAAGTTTGAGAAAGTAGGTGTGTTGAAGTATTTTCCAGGTTCACTCGACTCGTTCGAGTATCCCGAGCTCAAACCAGGAGGAATCATGAATGACTGGCTGGGTCGATAGTTCGAAATGGACGAGCTAGAATAGTCCGAGTTCCCAGATTCGTAATAATTAGATCCATAATAAGCACCATTGTATTGATTGATAGCCTCCCTTCCAGTCTGTGGCGTCACGGGATAAGCGAAGGTATTTTGGGAACTAGTAAAAGAATTGGAATAACCATGAGGAGGCATCACGACCATATTTTCTTCCCAAAACGGTAGAGGACCGTTGGCAACCAATGTCTGATGAGTACTCCCATACTGATTTCCGGTTGAAAAGGTTCCAATTTTATCGACGTGCGAATTCTCCGTAGCATTTGTAGTTATTTTTTGTTTCTTCACGGCCGATTCGGAGCCCAAAACACCATCGTTTCTAGCTCCAGAAATTGATTTCTCAGTTTCAAAAACAAGCTTTCGTTTTGAACTTGAGCTTGATAAGGAACTGCTTTGAATATCCTCCACCAGATATCTCAGCTCCTTGCCTCCCTTAACAGTTACGGGTGCGCAACTCCGGTCACTGATATCTTCGCCTCTGAACGAAATTCTGTTGGCTTCAATTTGATGTTGCATCCGTCTTGCAGGCATTATCATAGCTTCCACAGAATGCGCGCTCGCCTTACCCCCGGAAACGGACGCATCTTTTCGACCTTTTTCCACTGCTTGCTTAGGCTTGCAGCGAGGCTCGGTTTCAGTACCAGTCCGATTTACCGGAACATCGACATTACTTGTATAGCGCTGTGATTGCGCTTGCGTCTCATAAAGCTCGTTGGTAAGGTTGCGTATTGAAAACACTGAGCTCGAGTCATAAGGTACCGATTCTTGCAAGACCGTTTCAGATCTTAGCAAGTCACTTTCACCTTGATCTCTTGGATCGAACGAATCCGACGTGTTCATAGCATAGGGATTGGAATCTTCATTATTTGCGATCAAACTATCAATATCAAACAGCGTAGAAGATCTAATTGCATTTTCCAAACTCACATCAGCTTGTAGCTGCGTGTCAATTTCTTCTAGAGTAGGAACTTTGTTATTGTCATCGTCCAAATGAGCGATGCTGAAAATAGAGGGTAACTGACTCACACGATTTTCACAAGATGACACAGAGACACTAGGGGTGTTCAAAGAGTCCGACGTCTGGACTTTATCGCCAATAAAACTCGGCTGCTGAGAGGAGACAGGACTTGCGTTTACTTTGAGGCCGACATTATTATCAGTAGTTTGAGCGCTGCTTTGGTCTTCCGATTGTTTACTTAATTCTTGTTCAGGTGTTTCAGATTCGATGACTTGAAGAGATTCAGTCTCTTTGGTTTTGCTTGCAACGGTTTGACTTAAAGCGTTTACGTTTCTGGGAAGTTGTTCCTCTGAGCGACTTCCTTGCTTCACTGGTGCCAATCGTACAACTTTTCCTCCAATTTTAATTTGATTCAGAGTTGACAGATCAAGAACTTGAGACTTCTCGCCTGCCTTATTTGAATCATTTTGCTCTTCAGATGGCATTTCAGGTATGGCTACCTTTGGCTGCTGAGTCAGAGCGTTTGTTAACTGCAAAAATATACTGCTCGAATTTCTGTATACTATTTCTATCATCTTCTGCCTCAAAAACTGCTTGATATCTGGGGGTACGTCAAATAATTCATTAGCATTCACATGGTTCTTTGTCCAGGCACCGGTCAAGAACTCACTGCCCGGACTCAACACATTTTGGTCATAACTTACCACCTGCTTTGTGAGACTCAATATGTTTCCAGGTCTTTTCCTTAGCGACATGGATGAACTACTCTGACCATCGGACGCGGAGTTCTCAACACAAGCACTTAGATCCAAGATAATATTTGTCTGATCGCTTTCTTTGTCAATCGCACCATTGGACATTGTTTGTCGGTCATCTTCACTAGTTTCATCGTTGTTTACTTGAATATTGATATCCGCAGCTTTCGCCGTTTCCTCCGAAAGAGCAGCAATGAGCTGAAACTCCTGCAGCTCTGACAACCCAGCGTGACGAAGCAGCGTTCGCAACTGTTGATTTTGCGATTTGTAGTACGATGCTTCCACATCTTGCACAGCTAGAACAGAATAGAAATGAATGCAAAAGACATGCTTACAAAATAGATGCTAAAAATAATCAGAGGGGCCCGTGCAGAATGGATAGAGGCGCGGCGGGCGGCAAACTAAAATCATATCCAACAAGCAGACTCACTCTTTTCTCACTAGACAAACCTAATCGATAGTTTCCAACACAAAAATCATTGACTGAAAATGGCTCAGAGTATCTTAAAGGTGTCCGAATTTTGCCGAAGTAGTCACATAAGTCAACGCTTTCTACTAACAAGAGTAACAACGAGCGCCAGAGAGAAACAACCGAGCAACGCCGGTGAATTGCTCTCAAACTTCACTACACAAAAGAATTTATAAGAAATTTCTACAGTTCAAATTCTGAATGAATTAAATGGCAAGTCGAGAACGAACTGTTATCCCGGTACCAGATTCCTCAGCAAATTGAAGACATTTCCCACTCCAGAAATAGCAGATGCCTTTTATTTGAAATTCATCGATATTGCAACAAACGTAATCAAAAATCAGACGTCTCTCACAACTATAAACCGAGAGAAAGAATCTTTATTATCACCGTCAATGACGTAGACGTCAAATTAAATTAATCAATTGGATAACAAATCCTCTTAGACGAATCATCCTCAGAAATGATTATGTTAGCAATTCTATTGTCAAAGCATCTTTACCACTGTGGTTATACCGCATCTGACTTCTCTAATTAAACTATCTTCTGTTTGAGGAACTTTTCCGTATGTCTTAAAACGTCTCAAGACACTAACACTCCTCAAAGACGCCTCAAAAACATGAACATAGCCGCCAGATTGCCGGAATAGCTGCGAATGAAATAGACTTGCGTGCCGTATTATAGAGACAGATACCGATATAAGTTGAAAAAGCTGTCAACGCCGCTCAAAAAACTATGTAAAAAACAATCAGCGATAAATTAATCCGGCTTCCTAAAAATCCTTCCGCAGACGCCTTTCCATTAGGGACTATTATTACATATATGAGTTCCATTGACCTTAAATAAATCATATTAAACTTAAGTTTTAAAACCCACCCACCACCACTGAAAATCCTAGCCTTTCAAATGACTTGTATCTACTGCCAGAATGCATCAAAGCATAGAAGTTGCATCTCAATTAGAAAAAATCTCTAATGAGTCATGTCTCAAATAAAAGAAATCATCCATTAGATAATTCACCAAAAAATTGGAAAAATGTAATTACTTTTTCAATTAGAGAAACTAAATATAGAAAAAACGTTTTATTTTATGCAATCCAGATAAAATAATTGACAAGCCGAAATAAAATCGTGCAATATTGGACAGGCCAAAATAAAAATACAAATATCTCTAATTTTGTATGAGAAAAAATTGGAACAAAACATTTTTTTTCTTTAATATGCAAAGACAAAATGCTCAGTACAAAAGATCTTAATTCAATTCGGGGAAAAAATGCTTGCAAGATTGGGATTAATTTCAGCCGCCGATAAATAAAAAAAATAAATAATGACCGCAAAATCTTGATAGACATTCAAACTAGCGTAAGCAACAATCCAAAAAAAAAACTAGAAAAGATACAATTCTCACGTTAAAAATTTTGGTTGTTTTACGCAGCCGGAACTATAGATCCAAGCAAACATTTTAACAGAAGCCAATATCAGCTCGAACAGTATTTTTTAAAAAAAAACTATTATAGTAAAAATTTAAAAAAAAAATTAAACAAATTTCTCCGTCTCAGAGTTAAATTTTACAGACAGAATTTTTTTAAAAAACTTCAATTAATTAGTAGTAAAGGATGCCTACAAGCTTTGGGCTCCAATTCAGCAACGAATAGTTGAAATAACGCAATAGAACGGGTGGAAAATATAACAAACTGGCAAAATAATTGAAAAACCTTCCAAACACCCGTTTCTCCGCTCTACAAATTTGTTCACCAAACCAACTTATTCAAACTTTATTCACTCTCAGAACTCCGTATACTTTTGGTCATTCACTTATCAAAAAACATAGCCGCAAGAAATGCTGAAACGACGCGGAGTCGCTTTCACTAGAAAACTGGCTTCTTTATTTTTTAGGATCGTGGCAGTGCGCATTTTTATTAATTATTGTACAATATTATAAAAGCAAAATTAAGAATACAAAAATTTCAAAGACAGAAAATTCGTAAAACAGATCTTTTTTGAATTGGAGAAATCTTTAAAACATTATCAAAACAACCTTTATTTTATTTCTATAGCAGAGAAGAATCTGACAAAAAAATCAAAACCAAAAAAGACGCAGGTGAACGAGATAAATTCACTTGATAGTGTGCTTTTTTTCACACCGACCAATCTCCCTCTGTTTCCAAAGGAGGCAAAAAAACATCCAACTTCATCTTCTCTTTCTCCACTCTTTGGGAACAAGCTATGAAAAAACCCGAATACTGTAACAAGTTCGCAATACTAAAAGACAATATACAATTTAAAATTAGAAAAAAGACACATTCAGACATTTAAAACTTTGTCTCATGCAATCGAAACTATAGATCTCAACAAACAATTTTCCAGACGCCATTAATAGCTCATCTACCTCTATTTTTAGTGTTAATAGTATTAGTAAAAAAAATAACATATTTCTCCATTTCTGTGTTAAATTTCACGAAAACATTAAAACAATTTTACTCAATTAGCAGTAAACGAGGCCTACGAGCATTGGGCTACAATTCAGCAATCACTATTTTATATAAAACAATACTTTAGGTAGAAAATCGCTTAAAATGTGCTAAGAATTGGAAAAATAGTTAAAACTTCCAAACACTCCTTTCTCCGCTCTTCGTTCACCAAAGCAACTTAATCAAACTTTATTCACTCACAAAACTCTCAGGAAAATTCAAACAATTTTTCATAAAGTACTAGTACACATTCAAAAAAAAATAATTCAAAGGAAAGGAGATTAAAGAAGAGCTCAGAAAAAATAAGGCAAGCCAAGGCGGGGGGCAATGCGTGGGTGCGGTCAAACTCAACGCATTGCTCTTCACACCATGAATTTGTCTCCAAAAACAGTTTCTGTTAATCGAATACTTAAGAGTCTACTGCCAAAAGCTTCTAAAAGAACTTAATGCCCTCCCCAGGCGTTACCTTTTTTTGAGGATCAAAAGTCAAAAGGTTCAGACGAAAAATTGTTCAAGCGAAAAATCGAATTAAAGACAACAGAACTCAAATATACACTCAACGGTAGAAGTAAGTTAGCACCCACTATATTGACGAAGTAAAAATTCAAATTTTGAGGCAATATTAATCCAAATTAAAACCACATTTTGAAAACAATTTTTACGCCATTGATCCCCTACACTAGTCCTCTACAAGTCCTACACTAGTCCTCGTCACAATTCATTCACATCATTTCCCTCTAATGTTTAACACAAGTGAAAACTTAGCCATAAATGAACAAACCTGAAAACATATCACATCTTGTGACAACTTTCTTTTTACTGTGAAACTTGGATGACGTTCATCAACTTTACATTGGTATTTCTGGTAAGTGAATATTGCGTTTTATCTGAATTTTGTACGTAGGCGAGAGGACTAGTGTAGGGGTGTTTCGAAATGTGTATTTAAGTTGGAGTAAAATTCCATCAGAAATTGGAAATTTCTACTTCGTAAAAATAGGGGGGTGCTAACTTTTACCGGTCAGAATTGCTACAAATTTCGTTTGAGAGCAAACCAATGCCGTCCAATTCTTGAATTGTAAAAAAATGAGAGCGCCTAAATAATAGCTTTTAAGAGGCTGACGGCGGCTTTTAAAAATAGTTGTCTATAATACAAAACAATCGTTTATATAAAACAATCGTCTATAATATAAAACAATTATATAATATAAAAAATAAAACGTTGTCTATAATATAAAACAATCGTCAATATAAAACAATCAATTATTCACGCTCCTGGCAAAGATAAGTCAAGCCGGTCCGACAATTAAAAAAGATCAAACGAAATACCACATGAAACATACCCGGCAGATTGCCGGAAAAAAGCCGCCGTTGATTCCAATAAGCATGATTGGGATTGAACGAATAGAATATATTGAAAAAAAAAGATTTTTGTACAAAAATATTTTTTTAAGTCCGATTTATTTTGATGGCATTTCGTAGTTGAACATACTTCTGTTTCTTAGAGAGCGGCTACAGGGGCTACTATCAACACCAATAAGCATAAGAGATGGTAACTAAGACTTATAGTAACGACGTCCAAATAGCGGGCATCTAAAATTGGGTTTTATGGGTTTATCCCGTTTCTATTTCTGACTTCAATTTTTTATACTGACTCTGTTCATTTTGAATTGCTTTGCTGAGCAACTGATGTTCAAATTCACTTTTAGCAGAATGAAAGAAGAGAGAAACTAGCCTAGAGAAGTCAAAAAGATTTCACGCAAAATATCGAAAAAGCGGCAAAATGGTAAAGCGAAAAAAAGTTTGACGAAGTAAAAAAAAAAATACGAGCGCAATAATAGCCGGCTGAGAAGATGAGGGCGGCTATTAATAAGATCAATGAGACACAAATAAATAATTGCACACTTGTGATCGCCAATCAACAACAAGTTTTAAAGCGTCTGATACACTGATATAATAAAATTCTTTCAGATCGTTTTCGATGAATTTTGATCTTATATTTTACTTTACCGAATCGACACCAACCAGGCATTTCTTACCCGTCGTATTTCCACTCCTATTTGAATTTCTGTCGTTTAGAAATGTTCACTGAGTCGCCTACTCATAATTCAGCGAATGATTTTGGCTTCTGGTGTCAGTTCACCTATTTTTACTTTTATGGAAAAATAAAGGTGGCGGTCAAGCAAGCCGATAGGCAAGCAAGTCGAATTTTGAAAATGAGGTCAAGTAAGCCGAAAAATTTTCGGATACCCGTATTTTAAGTTGCCCCTGGCGGGCCGGTGGGCGCGCTTCGCCGCGATAACCGGCCCGCTATTTCCGGATTACATACCACAGCGGATGAGAGGCATGGCCATGGACAGCGGTCTGCTGAGGCCCGTACCCACTAGATGTCTAAAAATTGACGCATTTTTGTTTCTTTGGTGCATTGGAATACATTATGCACTATAATACTACGCGCAGTATTGATTGTAACGGCTGACAATGTATTATTTCTGATAGATTAAATAATTATTACACAACTTTCGGCTTGCTTTTCTGTCGGCTTGCTTGCCTATCGGCTTACTTTGCAGTCGCCAAAAATAAAGCATGCATAGAGTTGACCGACGTTGAATTTTTGGCTGCGATTAGGAGAACTAGTCATCTAATCGACTGCATAACGAATATAGAGGTGAGGGAAAACGAAAACATACAGTACGAATAATGAACTTCTTAATGTTGGTTAAGTTTTCCTTAAATGTCTGGTGCAAAACCTACATTTTCTTTTCAAAAACTCATCCCAGTAGGAGCAAAATTTACAGGGCTTATGATAATACCGCTCATGTATTTCTCAAATCAATATTTTGGGGTTCAAAAAGGAGAGAAAAAAGATCAGCTCAGTTCCTTCTCTCTGCACTGGCGACAGGCATGTTAAAATTAGGCATAAAATACTTCATGAAATACTCTTTTCTGTCCACAAGCTCAGGAGGAGAACATGACTAACAGCGAAACACCGGCAGGCGGCCTTTTGTTTCTGAGAAATCTATTACAAACTATTTAGTGTTTTTTAACTTAAACCTGAGACCACTTGACCCTGAAGTACCAATCAGTAGATCTTGGATACAAAATTTTCTCTCAAAACTAATTTTAATTTACCACAGTGAAATCAGAGAGACCACCCTTGTTAAGATCCTTGGTTAAGAGACGGCTTGTTGTAGAGTTGTGGTGGGTTTTTTTTGAAAAAAATGATAGCGTGTTGAGACGAAATCGGCTTTATCAGAAAAAATAACCCAAGGCATTATTAAACGTACCTTTACAATGACTTGTCTCACACTGTCTTTTGGTCGTCAACAGGTCCTGGATAAAATCTACTGTCGCTGCGAGAACCTCGTGTATTTGCTGAAAAACGAGAGACCATTTTTGCTCAGGTTGCTAGCCGACTCATCGAACCAAATAATCTCAGCAAAATTATATCTGCCCATAACCATAAGAAAGCAACTTAAGCTGGCTATTTTGTAGTTATGAAGAAAGCAACTAACTGGCTTTGGAGATGCAAACTTTTCGGATGGTATGAATTCCTTCAACTGGGCTATCAAGTTAGAAATCTTGTCCCTGCGTTGCCGCTCAACTAAAACACACATGTAGAAATAAGAGATTCTTTTGATAGGGCAATGCACGGTGTAGCCAAACTCCCCATAATTGACCTCATACTCAAATCGAAAAAATCGCGAAAATGGTACGCAGAACACGGCAGTGTGGTAGGAAGGTTGAAAAACCAACTGAAGTTGTTCGCCGGATTATCAAAACATGAGAATTTTAACTAGTAGCAGCATATGCAAGAAAATCCCAATTGATTGTAAAGGAGCACGCGAAAACACAAGCTAGCGAAAAATTCAGAAGAACAGGTCTGGATATTGTAGACGGTTGCCGTGTTCAGGGATCAGCCAGTGGTAGTGAAGAATCACCCTGAAGCTCGGAACACTTTCTCGGAAACAAAAAAGCATTCGCAAATCATTGCTGCCAACATGAGAATGCAAATGCACTGCAACAAAAACCTCGCGCCGTTGTTCGCTGCTGTCGAGGCTCTCCGAAAGGAAGAACTCAAGAACGCCCTTCTCATCGTGATAAGATAACCCACGATGAACACAACGCTTCACTTAGAGTATGAAAGCTCAAAAAGTGATACGCCGCACGTTACATGGAGAAAACACAAACAGAAAAGGGATCCTCGAACTTGCCAATGAACTTCACTGTTTTACGCTAACAGAATTAAAAGGCCGTGAAGTTTTGTGAAAAAAGTTCCGTAAAATTTTGAAAGCTATAAATAATCCTACTAACTGGAGCGCAAAGCTCTCATGCAGTACAACGAAAGAGCGCAAATTTCACATGCAGTACATCAAAAAACGAAACAGCATAAACATAATGCATACCGTATGCAAAGATGCCGAAGTTGAGACATTTCGGTTGTAAGAAAGCGAAAGCTTTTACAACAGATCTAATAGCAATGGTGAAATTACTCATCCGTATATCAAAGCAAAATGTTTGTTGGGGTCTTAATTGAGCAAAACTTTCAACGTGAAAATTTCTGATCTGTTGGCCATTACATGCAGAAAAGACGCCAAGAAACTTTCAAGTACCAGGAGGCAATTAAAAATCTGTTTCTCTCAGCAGCTTTTCTCTCAGTGCTTAAACGCACACTTAGAGCTGAATGAAAATATAAGAGAACAAAGAAAATCTAATCAGAGACCGGGTGTTACGAGTTTATCCTGTTCTTTGGAAGTCAAATCACTCAAGCAAGCTAAGTGTATGTTGGAACATAACTCCTATTCACTCGAGGACTTAATGCCCTGACACGAGGACGCTTGCGTCCTAGTGCTGGGCGAAAGCCCGAGGGGGACTGCGAATTATTATTCCAACGTAATTAGAGAGTCAAACGGTAAAAAAATAGTCGTTTTTGTTAACATTTGAGAAGTCAAAAGATTTTTCTAATGCAAGAAAATTAGACAAATGCGCGGTAAAAACATTTATCCACTGAGCATTTGTCTTCCTCCTGCATTTTTAAGCCTTAATTACACACTAATTGATTAAGTTGATCTGCCTCGTTTTAGAGCCCGAATATCTTTTTTTCCATTGATTCTCTAGAAAATGTTTAAGAAAGCGGTCGCACAAAATTTTGGATTAAAAAAATACAGATGTTTGCGATAATTGGATCACTGCGGTCAAGATAATTAGTAGTAGTAGTAGTAGAGAATTCGGGTATGTTTCCCGGGGCTTCAATTTGAGCCCCTGTGTCAGTCCAGTTTCAGTTCTCAAGTTTTTTCCAATTGTTACAATTGTCACATCTGCAAATTATACGCCAAGAGCATTTGTTTGTTAGGCTGAATAGTAGAATTGAGTTGTGAAAAAGTGCCAGTATGCTTTTGTGATAGTGTGTTTGTTTAAGTTGCCTCCAAATCTTTGAATACTTCTATTTACAACGTTGTACAGTTGTTTCGTTCGGTGGAAGAAGTTTTCATCGGATTTGACTAGTCGGTTATTTTCAATTTTCAATTCACCTCTACAGTGTTGCCTTGTCTTCTCGTCTTCAAGGGTTTTAAAATTTGTCTGAATGTCAAATTTATTACGTGTAATAGCTAGGAAGAAAAGAAGATCGTGCAATTCAACGTAGTGACAGAGTGGGAGGAGTTTTAGGCTAATGAGACGTTCTTTGTAACTTTGAAGTGAAATTCCTAGAATCCATTTAGTGGCCATGATCTGCACCTTTTCAATTTTGTACATGTTGGTGCGGTTTGGCAACCATGCTTGTGAGCAGTACGTCAGTATTGGAACAGTATAACCAGTATAGCAGTTCATTTTGGTTGACGTTGAGCTGATGACTGACATATTTCGTTTTATTTGGAAAAAAGCACTAGTCGCTTTTTGCACTCTGTGGTTGCAGTTGCCTTGCCATGAGAGATTTGATGTAATTATTAAACCACGGTCTTTTTGGCATTCAGTTGGTCATTTGATAACTGTTTTCAATAAAATGTTATCTGGGTTGATAATAAGAGTAAGAAAGAATTTAGGTAAAAGCACCGAGATGAGTATAAGTTCCGAGTTTCAAATTTTACAAAGTATACTTTAGTGGACTACAATTGATTCGTCGTGTGTGAATCTTTTATCAAATAATTTTCTGAACACACCAATGATTTGGCTTTTTGTTCTTATTTTGGCCATGTGTTTCCCTAAGAGATTGACAAGATAAACAGGTTGCAAAAAACCTTACAATGGCTCAAGCTCTGAGATTGGAAAGTAAGCGAATCAATATCGATATGAGCCGAATTTTGCTTTACTGAAAATGAGGATATAACCTGATAAACTTGTTTTTAGTTAGCCCGGACCATTTCAGTCCGTTTTTAAAGTCATGTCACCTATGTAACCAAACCTGAGAACCCTCTAAAACCACTTACCCAAATTTCGACTGTCATTTCCTTGTTGGCCAGCTAGACACTTCTTTCCTTTCGTCATTCATCAGTTTTAAATTGAATTGAACATTTTGGATCTTTAACATTGAAGTTAACGTAATACTTGTGACATTATAAGTATACATTAGTTGTTCTTGTTGGTGAGCATGTGAAAAAGACCAAATCAACTTCTGAGCCGGTCGTCGCCTTAGAGAAATCTCATTTACTTAGTTACAGAAAATAGTCACTCAATAAAAGCCCCTTCCCAACACATTGAATATTGCTTGCTCAGGGCTACTTCCGAGTGCCCCCCTTTGGATACTACAGGACACTAAC
This sequence comes from Convolutriloba macropyga, assembly GCF_964194025.1. NCBI lineage: Eukaryota > Metazoa > Xenacoelomorpha > Acoela > Convolutidae > Convolutriloba > Convolutriloba macropyga. The sequence goes on along the minus strand of NC_134469.1, from coordinate 26,207,090 downwards.
CTCTAGTTTCTTTTTTGTATAAATTCAGGGGTAAGGCCAAACTATAAAATGATTAGCCCATCATTTCAAAAACTGCAGAAAGAGCGATCAGAAACGCTTACAGTCAATTGTGAAACATGAGCACAAAATATTACAAAATCAATCCGTCTTTAAGTGCATATCTTGCGGAAAGACTATGCACATGACAACTAAATGCCCCAAAATGAGCGAAGAGGCCATAAATGCAATACAAGAAGTAAATGAACAACCCCCCCCCCCGGAATTTTACAGAAAGCTTCGTTACACTGATGAAAAGTAATGTGTATAGGGCTGCCTCCGCGGCAACCATATACACACTATACATATACACATTGCTCTATTTCCCATTCTTATACAAGTAAAAACAATCAATTCTTGTCTAACTTAGTGCAATCCACTAGTACAGAGTTAAGCTGCTAATTAACCGTTATCAGACGGATAGTTTGGGCTCTATCAGTGAAACTGCTTCGCAGATCCCAACTGACTCCAGTGAACGTCCCCAGATACTAGTGTAACTAATGAGACCGTGTAAAAATAACTTGAACAAAAAATACCAGCATTCTTCATTTATTTTTTTGTTAATATTTTTATGAAAAAATTAATAACAGTGTCTAAATTTGCCATTGTCTCCTCTTAAAACTTTATCATCGAATGGATCAATACCTATTTTATATTGTTCTTTTGTTTCTAAATGATGTTTCTTACTATCAATAGTATAATTAGTTACATATTAACTTTTATCATTATTTAGTGTTTTTATAGTCTTCAATTAAAATTTGGTTTTTAATAGTAGCTTTAGTTATTCCTTTCGACTTTTTCTCTTCTTCTCCTTTAACTGTAGTATAACAATATGCCTTTGCTTTAAGGAAACAAGCTTTTATAATAGCATCATCAGGTATTTCATCTTTCATTTTACCTAACTCAGTGTAATGTAATATAACTTTTACCTTATTCATTTCAGTTTCTATATTAATATCTACAGGAACATTTATTTTTATGTGTAAACTATCTGCATCTGTATAATGATAACTAGAAGATAACTCTTTCTCAAAGTAATCATATATAGCTTTATACATAAATAGTTTTGCTTTTTCTGAAATAACAAACCCAATATAATTAAACTTATCTAACTTAAATTTTCATCTTGTTTTTTGCACAGCAACCAAATTAACATCAAACTCTACAGCATATTTAAAATTAATAATTTTTACTAATTAAAGATTTCTAACTACACCATCAATTAACTATAGATCTTGTCTATTATACACATTTTCTATTTTCTTTTCATAGAATGCATTATTCATTAGTTTAAGGAACACATCGCCAAATTTATCACCTCTAGCTATAGCGTCTTTTCTTTTCAGAATCTATGTTACTTTCTTCCAATACATCAAGGACGACCCAGCTTCAACTTATGTTCAAATTCTACATTTTTCGTCGAAAGGAGGACAACGAGTTCAAACAAGTGACTTATGTAAGCTACACTCTGGATAAATTCAAGGATTTGATGCAGAATTTGAAGGACTTCTTTAATATTGAACAATGTACATTTCAATAAATGTGTAATTTCATAATGTTTTTGTCTTTTTAATTTATATGTTTTACTCATTTTTCCTTTTTTCAACCTAAACATGAGTTGGAATACTGTTTCCTCTAGAAATATTTTTCTGATTCTAAGAAATAAATCAAAAATATTCTTTGTTAGACTTCACTATGAACCAAAAAAAATTTCTTAAACAGTTCCCAACATTGTTAAATCTGATAGCCAGACCAATTTTTCCGAACTAAAGTGGGTTATCCATAACGGTTTACGACGCACTACTATATTATTCCAATCTGACAAACAAGAAACTTCTATTTCACAGCATCGTCGGAACTGAGTTCAATTGCGTTTTTAAAACAAATATTGAATTTAGAAAAAGATGAATACAAAAAATTGTTGGAACATCTTCTTGACCTTCTTGTTATGTAGTGACTTTCGAAATGACCAGTATCAAATTAGATACATAAAAAAACAATTTAACGTATATTGTCACACTTTTAAACATTTTCAATTGTTACAGTAGTATTTTTCCAATGTTTCCCAACAACGAAAAACGAAAAAACTATTTCCTGGCAGCGTGTTCAATTTGGGATCAAAACGATAATTTTTTTCCCCACAGAGGATTTATTGGATACAGTTTATTCATTTCTGGAATTCTTCCTATTGAGATTGAAAGTGTTCGTTTACATGCAATTTCACATATTTCTGCTGGAGCAGTAAAAACAACTACAAATAGCGGACCTGGTTAATGTTAGATGTTACCTCAAATTCCAACCTCATGTCTCTTGGGTCACATTACTGGTCTGTATAAAAACTTTACATCCACGTGTTTTCCAAATGCTAGACTGTTGATCATTTTTCGGAAAATCATTCCAGAATAAAGAATGCCGCTCGTTGTACTAGATATTAAATGCTTAGAATGAAAAAATGTCAAAGAGTGGGGAATCTTTAAATAATTAGTTTGGAATTAATTCTTGAATTGAACCGGGATACAATTTTCTGCAACCCAAAGACTACAAACCAACTTTTCAAGCAAAATTGAACAAAAAAATATTCAAGGTATAAGTTGGTACAATGAAAAGCTTGATTATTCTGAGCTTGCTTCTATTATACATCAGCATTACTCACCAACAAATGAGTATTTTGCAATAGGATTTAAGAAATGCAAAATTTTTATCACCCTACTTGTCTAAAGATTTAAAAAACCTTGATGATCCTGGTTGACTGAAGGCTTCCAAACTATTAGAAAACAATGATGCTGTATGGATTTGCAGCAACTACCCGTATCGACAGAAGAAGACTCTTCACTGTGCAGAAAAGAAGGCTTTAGTTTGTGGGATACAGACTTTGATTTTTTTGATAGTATTTAATGTTTGTATACGTGATTGTAATTCGTTACAGAGTTGTATTAGAGAATGAGTTGGATAAAAAATGTCTGCAACCACTGTGTTCCCAGAATTTATTATTCTTTCATAGACTTGCTCCAAAGTTTTGTATTATTCTCTTTTCTGATGATGTTTTTCACTGATTGTTTCGAAGGATTCATTTTTTGGTTGTGTGTTCAGTTTAGATCACTTATATTTTTGGCACTTTTTGTTGTTTACGTTTCAATTGAGTCGCACAGTTCTTTTATCCCTAGGGAAGAAGATAGCATATAATTGACTGACCACACTGATAAGGTACTTCATTTAGGTAATTTCGCCTTTGATGACAATAATCAAGAACGTCAATCTTTGAAATGCTTTGGACAGGCGTGTAACCGCTCTTTAGTAGTTTTTGTCCCAGTTTTGTGTCATACTATTGATTTTAGTTTCTTGTATCGTAAAAATTACGTTCACTGAGACTTGTGAGGAAACAGCACTTTGGATCGCCATTTTGACAAGTACAGTAGGATATATTTTATCTTCTCCAAAATTTTGAACAAAATAATTTCCACAAAGAACGAGTTTTTAATTCATTGATTCGAACAAGTGGAACTGAGAAATCTAATCTCATCCTTGATTGGTTAGTTTTTGGAACATTTCAACCAGAATTTGACAAATTTTACTATTCCTATCAACACTATCCATCTCTTCACGGACTAAGTTCTAAAAATATAAAGAACATTGAGTTCTTTCATAGAAATCTCAATTACTTAGTTACAGAAAATAGTCACTCAATAAAAGCCCCTTCCCAACACATTGAATATTGCTTGCTCAGGGCTACTTCCGAGTGCCCCCCTTTGGATACTACAGGACAATAACCTCTAGTTTCTTTTTTGTATAAATTCAGGGGTAAGGCCAAACTATAAAATGATTAGCCCATCATTTCAAAAACTGCAGAAAGACGATCAGAAACGCTTACAGTCAATAGTGAAACATGAGCACATAATATTACAAAATCAAGCCGTCTTTAAGTGCATATCTTGCGGAAAGACTATGCACATGACAACTAAATGCCCCAAAATGAGCGAAGAGGCCATAACTGCAATACAAGAAGTTAATGAACAGCCCCCGGATTTTGACAGAGAAAACTTCGTTACACTGATGAAAAGTAGAGTGTATAGGGCTGCCTCCGCGGCAACCATATACACATTACTCTATTTCCCCCATAATATACATTTATCCACTCTTATACATATATTATACATAAACACATTGCCCTATTTCCCATTCTTATACAATTAAAAACAATCAATTCTTGTCTCACTTAGTGCAATCCACTAGTACAGAGTTAGGCTGCTAATTAATCGTTATCAGACGGATAGTTTGGGTTCTATCAGTGAAAATGCGTCGCAAATCTCAACTGACTCCAGTGGACGTCCCAGATACTAGGGTAATTAATGAGACCGTGTAAAATAACTTGTACAAAAAATAACAGCATAACTCATTTATTTTTTTGTTAATATTTTTATAAAAAATTAATAACAGTGTCTATATTCGCCATTGTCTCCTCTTAAAACTTTATCATCGAATGGATCAATACCTATTTTATATTGTTCTTTTTTTCTGAATGATGTTTCTTACTATCAATAGTATAATTAGTTACATATTCACTTTTATCTTTATTTATAGTGTTTTTATAGTCTTCAATTAAAATTTGGTTTTTAATAGTAGCTTTAGTTATTCCTTTCGACGTTTTCTCTTCCTCTCCTTTAACTGTAGTATAACAATATGCTTTTGCTTTAAGGAAACATGCTTTTATAATAGCATCATTAGGTATTTCATCTTTCATTTTAGCTAACTCAGTGTTATGTAATAAAACTTTTACATTATTCATTTCAGTTTCTATATTAATATCAACAGGAACATTTATGTTTATGAGTAAACAATCTGTATCTGTATAATGATAACTAGAAGATAACTCTTTCTCAAAGTAATCATATATAGCTTTTTACATAAATATTTTTGCTTTTACTGAAATAACAAACACAATATATTTAAACTTATCTAACTTAAGTTTTCATCTTGTTTTTTCTTGTCTATTGTACACATTTTCTATTGTCTTTTCATAGAATGCATTATTCATTAGTTTAAGGAACACATCGCCAAATTTATCACCTGTAGCTATAGCGTATTTTCTTTTCAGAATCTATGTTACTTTCTTCCAATACATCCAGGACGACCAAGCTTCAACTTATGTTCAAATTCGACTTTTTTGTCGAAAGGAAAACAACGAGTTCAAACAAGTGACTTATGTCAGCTACACTCTGGATAAATTCAAGGGGTTGATGTAGAATTTGAAGGACTTCTTTAATATTGAACAATGTACATTTCAATAAATGTGTAATTTCATAATGTTTTTGTCTTTTTAACTTATATATTTTACTCTTTTTTCCTTTTTTCAACCTAAAAATGAGTTGGATTAATGTTTCCTCTAAAACTAATTTTCTGAGTCTAAGAAATAAATCATAAATATTCTTCATTAGACTTCACTACGAACCCAAAAAAACTTCTTAAACAGTTCCCAACATTGATAAATTTGACAGCCAGACCAATTTTTCAGAACCATAGTGGGTTATCCATAACGGTTTACGACACACTACTTTAATATTCCAATCTGACAAACAAGAAACTTCCATTTCACAGCATCGTCGTAACTGAGTGCAATGGAGTTTTTTAAAACAAATATTGAATTTAAAGAAAGAAGAAAACAAAAAGTTTTTGGAACATCTTTTTGACCTTCTTGTTATGTAGTGACTTTCGAAATGACCAGTATCAAATTAGTACATAAAAAAACAATTTAACGAATTTTGTCACAATTTTAAACTTTTTCAATTGTTACAGTAGTATTTTTCCAATGTTTCCCAATAACGAAAAACGAAAAAACTTTTTCCTGGCAGCATGTTAAATTTGGGATCAAAACGATAACTTTTTCCCCACAGAGGATTTATTGGATACAGTTTATTCATTTCTCCAGTTCTTTCTACTGAGATTGAAAGTGTTTCGTTTACATGCAATTTCACATAATTCTGGTGGAGCAGTTAAAACAACTACAAATAGCGGACCTGGTTAATGTTAGATGTTACCTCAAATTCCAATCTCATGTCTCTTGGGTCATTACTGGTCTGTTCTTTTAAATCTTTATAAAAATTTTTTATCCACGCATTTTTCAAATGCTAGACTATTGATCATTTTTCGGAAAATCATTCCAGAATAAAGAATGCCACTCGTTGTACTAGGTATTAAATGCTTAGAAGGAAAAATTGTCAAAGAGTGGGGAATCTTTAATTAATTAATTTGAAATTAATTCTTGAATTGTACCCGGATACAGTTTCCTCCAATCCAAAGCCTACAAACCAACTTTTCAAGCAAAATTGAACACAGAAAATATGCACGGTATAAGTTGGTACAATGAAAAACTTGATTGTTCTGAGCTGGCTTTTATTATACATCAGCATTGCTCACCAACAAATGATCACCCCTGAGCAAATTTTTATCACCCCTGGGAAATCTCATCTCATCCATGATTGGTTAGTTTTTGGAACATTTCAACCAGAATTTGACAAATTTTACTACTTTTATCAACACTATCCATCTCTTCACGGACTATGTCTAAAAATATAAAAAAACATTGAGTTCCTTCAAAGATTTGATTTTGAGTTGATACAAAAATCACATATTAATGGAACAAAATATTTGTTTTTCTGATGACTCTAGTGAAAAAATATCAAGCTCTAGAGAATTTGTAAAATTAGCTACTGCGTGTAGACATAAAGTCTTAAGTGGAGTATACATAAAGCATAATGTCCTTCGTCAACTCCGACTAGGAAAGGATATTGAGCTACACAACACCCATATCGTTATATTCAAATCACCCAGAGACGTCGTACAAATAAACACAACCAGTCAACAGTTGGGATTGGGATCTCAACCACAAGACTGGTATACGACAGCAACTTCAATTCCCTATGGTCATTTAATTATTGACTTGACTCCAAAAACTGTCGACTCTCTGAGATACTGTATTAACAGTGGTTCAAAATTTATGAACAAGAGCTTGCAAATTGTATCATTTAGAGATGACTTCTTTCATTGTAGAGTTGGTTTTGAATGCTTATTTTAATTATTACCCAAACAATACATTGAGTTCTTTTACAATCTTTCATCCGGAACAAAAGATTTTTGAAGTAGAATGGGAGGTTTTAATTACCGAACTATCTTACTCTTCTTTGTACCTAAAGATCAATGAAGGGCAATTTGTCTATCTAGATGAAGCAACACCGAATATAAAACCGTTAGAACATTAAACACTTGATTCAGGTCTGTACTGTATCACTCGATTTCTGATAAAGAAAACCAAATGAACAAAACAGTTCAGGAACGTGAAAAAATACCTATCAGATTACACGTTAACAAAATTACACAGCGAATTCCATTGAGTATTATCACTGAGAATTCGTTACTTGTTATATTTAGTGCTAATCTTTGTCATGTAATTGGATGTGAAGAAGCTGTCTATGTAGGAACTAATACTACGCGGACTCTCTAGCACATTCAGTCACACATTACAAATTTTTGAATGAAAAGTATTACAAAGTGATTCACAAACCACTCTAGAAAATGCAGAACTTGTGCGGATTCTACATAATTTATGCAGCATTTTATCTATTTCACGATGTGCATGTGTTGAATTTTATTTAAAATTATATGTGAGCTTGATTATTGCGGTATACTCTAAACTGGTGGCTGATGAAGTCGACATTAGTTTTTAGCAATTGTACCTTTTACACTGTTAGCTACCCAAATTTTTCATTTTTGTCGACTTTTGTAACCCACTCGGCTAAATGTACCTCGGTTTCATTTATTTTTATGATAACTTATACCTTTTTATTGTAAATGTTCACGTGATTTTATAGTTTGATGTGCATAATTCATACCGTGTCTGTTATTCAGTCATTTTCCCCTCCTTTTGGTTAGAAAAAAGTAACCAATCAAAAGAGAGTGTTTAGGACACTTTAGAAAAGACAGCGTAAAATTGTACAAAAACATTAAAAACTTTGCAAGAACTGCAAAAAATACCTTGGATCTTTTTCTTAATCTTAATACATTGCGGCGGCTATAAATAATCCTAATACCTTGCGGCGGCTATAACTAATCTTAATACATTGCGGCGGCTATAACTAATCTTAATACATTGTGGCGGCTATAACTAATCTTAATACATGGCGGCAGCTATAACTAATCTTAATACATTGCGGCGGCTTTAACTAATCTTAACACATGGTGGTGGCTATAACCAATCTTAATTCATTGCTAAAGATATAACTAATCTTAATAAATGGCGGCTGCTCTAACTAATTTTAACACATGGCGGCTATACTTAATCCTAATACATTGTGGCTATACCTAATCGAAAATTTTTGAAGGAGAATGGGAGGTTTTAATTACAGAACTATCTTACCCTTCCTTGTACCTAAAGATCACCGAAGGGCAATTTGTCTATCTAGATGAAGCAACACCGAATATAAAACCGTTAGACCATTACACACTTGATGCAGGTCTGTATCACTCGATCTCTGATAAAGTAAACGAAATCAGCAAAACAGTTCAGGAACGTGAAAAAATACCAATCAGATTACACGTTAACAAAATTACACAGCGAATTCCATTGAGTATTACCAATGAGAATTCGTTACTTGTTATATTTAGTGCTGATCTTTGTCATGTATTTGAATGTGAAGAAGCTTTCTATGGGATGGATGTTTTCAGGAGTGGTGCTGGTCCACTTTTTCCCAAGTTCCTTTTTGACATTGTACGAAAACATACCTTATAAATAGTGCTATTTCTGAACGCAACATTGTGGGTGATACAAACGCTGCTCTATTATGATGCATTCCTTTTATATCAAAGGTTAAGAACGGGAACATCATCTCAATTGGACAATACATCAATAGTCAAAACTTTCCAAACCTACAATTTAAAAAAACTCTGAAAAACTCTTTCCACAGCATAAAACTTCAGTTACGCGACTTTTATTATACAAAATTACCTCTCAACTCTGTTGGAGTAACTAGAGCAGGACTAATGTTTAGAAAAATTTCTGATAGTCATTTTTAGAATTAAAGTCGAAAAAAAAGATTGCTGATAGTGATTTAGCGTATTATTGTGGATATGCCAAAGAAAAGGTTAGGGGATTTGGAGCTTTAGCGCAAACACTTGGGAGGACAGCAGTTCCGTTTTTGAGACGATATGTTGTCCCAGCAGCAAAAAAAGTGGGTGCTGATTCAATTGAAATGGCATCTCCTGAAACTGGAAATGTTTGGACTGGGAAGAAAAGCTCAAATCTGTTGCTGCTGATGTTGGAGAAAAAACTTTGCGTAAACAGCTAGTTGTAGAAAAAACAAGAAAGCGTCGCATTGTTCGTAGATCACCTCCAAAAATCAGTCGGCGTCGTACAACAAGCTTTGCAAACTCTTGTTTGTAGATTTTTGACAAAATTTCTGTTTTGGAACCAATTAAATCTTCTCATGTTCAAAATTTTATCCTAGTACTTCAGTGGACGAAAGCAGCATTGAAATTGAAAATGAAACAGATATAATTATCTATCTTGATAAAAGAGATATCCACCTTCAAATCAAATTTGAGTTACAAAAGGGAAGATTGTTTGATGACTTTATGAAAAAAGCTGTGCATGGAAAAGCAGATATGGACACGCATTATCTAACTCATGTCAACAAAATATTACACTCACTCTTCTTCAACTGTGAAGTGCATCTGAACAATCAACAAATATACAACTCGAATGGTCTCTATGGACACAAAGCTTTAATTTTCAATGAATTTAATTCTTGAACAAGAAATAATGAACGTGTTTTGGCTGGTCATGGATAAAAATTTGAAAAAAAATCTAGTGATTCTGAGAAGAACCCGTTTATAGACCGAGACGAAGAACTTTCGTTGAAAAGTGGAAGCACTTGCTACGGTAAATTACCTGTCGATTTATTCCAATTCGATAAGTTACTGCTTCCAAATAAAAAAATTAGACTGAAATTGATTTGTGCAAGACCTAATATTTACATGATTTCTTACAATCGCGACGTTACCGTTAAGGTTCTTGACTTTTCATTATTTACACGACGCGTTGTGGTTAACGAAGTTTATCACCAGAATATCAAATACAAATTACCTCATAAACTTGCTTGTTACAACTTTGTGGAAAAAATTGCACGTACATTTAATATTTCTTCGGGACAGAACCAGTTTATTCAGGAAACAGTTTTTAACAAAGCTCCAATCAGAAGAGTAGCTATTGCTATTAACACCGATTCGGTATTCACTGGACGTTTTCAAGGAAATCCTTTCCATTATCAGAACTTTGTTTCTCGAGAACTTAGAATTGTTCAGAGAGGTAGAGCTATAGTATCACTTGATACAACTAATGACAGTAGAGCGTACGTAACAGCAATCAAAGCAATGAGTTTTAGCGAAAAAAATCCTGGCTTACCCAATCATCAACTTCAGAACCATTACATACTGATATTCGATCTCACTTCACTTCAAGATGCTGGAGAAAATAATCATTATCCTGAACTCAGCGGTGAAAGTAACCGGTTGAAAGTGTTTTTAATCGTTCGCTAAGAAGAGTGACAAAAATAATTCGTCAAGGAGAAAGAATGTCTTTCGTGAAAATTGAACAGTTTGTTTTGGTTGCTAAAAATGTCTGAAAATTTTTTTCAAAATTTTGACGTTTTACACACTTGTTTTCTGTATTCGAACATTTGTAGGTTTTACCTTTTCATCTTGCTGTCGTTCTCTACATCAAAATAATTAACTAATGCATGTCAACTGGGGCAGAATAACTTCAAATATTTATATTTATATTCCTTTTCTAATATTCCTTGGACTTTTTATAATTATTGTTTTGTTTTATCCCAGCAATCAGAAAGAAACGGTCGACTAAATCACGAAATCCAAAGATTGTTGCTTCTCTCCACAGATCAAAAATTTTCAACCTGATTGCTCTGTCAGGAATCATTAAACAAACAGTACTTGTGAGATAAGGAAAAAAAAACTTTTTTGTCATGGAAGACACATCACTTCGTGACATTGTTGAGCGCATTCAAAAACTCAAATTCCGGTATACTGGTTTTTTTCCAGCAGATTTTGTTCCAAATTTACCCAAATTCAGTTTTGCAATCATCAATTCTTCGCCAAGCAGTGAGGTTGGTCAGCATTGGATAATGATTGGTCGTCTGAATAGGAACTAATACTACGCGGACTCTCTAGCACGATCAGTCACACATTACAAATTTTTGAAAAAAATGTATCACAAAGTGATTCACAAACCACTCTAAAAAATGCGGAACTTGTGCGGATTCTATATAACATATGCGGCATTTCATCTATTTCACGATGTGCATGTGTTGAATTTTATTTGAAATTACATGTGAGCTTGATTATTGTGGTATACTCTAAACTGGTGGCTAATAAAGTCGATATTCGTTTTTAACAATTGCACCTTTTACACAGTTAGCTAACCAGTTTATTTTTATTATAATTTATACCTTTTTAATGTAAATGTTCACGTGATTTTATAGTTTGATTTGCATAATTTATACCGTGTCTGTTATTCATACATCTTCCCCTTCATTTTTTTTAGAAAAAAGTTGCCATTTTAACCAATCAAAAGAGAGTGTTTAAGACACATTAGAAAAAACAGCGTAAATTTATACAAAAACGTTTTGAATGTTTTGCAAAAACTGCAAAAGAAATACCTTGGATGCTATTCCTAATCTTAATACATTGCGGCGACTATAACTAATTTTAATACAATGCTGCGGCTGTAAATAATCTTAATACATTGTGGCGGCTATAACTAATCTTAATACAAGGCGGCGGCTATAACTAATCTTAATACATTGCGGCGGCTTTAACTAATCTTAATACACGGTGGCGGCTGTAACTAACCTTAATACATTGCTAAGGATATAACTAATCTTAATACATGGCGGCGGCTCTAACTAATTTTAACACATGGCCGCTATACTTAATCCTAATACATTGTGGCTATACCTAATCTTATTATATGCAAACTCTATTCCTATTCCTAATAATTGTAGCCTAAACCCTAAATTATTCCATGTAGATTCTATTAATAATCTTAATACATTAGGAAGGACCCAAATCTCAAAAAAGACACTGTACCCTATCTTAATACATGGGGGTCCTCGAAGCAATGCAAAAACTTTTGAAAAATTCTAACTAAACTCGAGACTAAATTTTTCTAAAACAAATTAAAATCAGTGAAAGTAAAATTCTAGTTCTGAGAAGAACGCTAGAATGATACATGCCACTGTATGGATAATACGTAAACAATGGAGAATTATGAATAAAGAAAAAAAAACTTCGTAGTATTTGAAGGATAAAGATCAGAAAAGAAAGGGGGGTCCTTTAATAATACATGGGGGACCTCGAAGCAAAACAAAAACTTTTGAAAATTCTAACTATGACCGAGACAAAGTATTTTTAAAACAATTTAAAATCAGTGAAAGTAAACTTCTAGGTCTGAGAAAAACGCTAGAATGATACATGCTCTTGCATGGATAATACGTAAACATTGGAGAATTATGAATAAAGAAACAAAAAATTACTTCGTAGTATTTGGAGGGTAAAGATCAGAATGGAAAGTGAAATACAAAAACAGACACTTTTACGTGGCACTAATGGCTCACAAGATTTGATAGCTAACCATTTGTCCAAAAAACAAACTGTAGCAGTTCGAAGATTCGAAACACTAAAATGTTTCGCGTAAAAATGACAAAATCTTTTAGTAAAAACTTAAAACAAAATTAAAGTTCGTGATGGTCCACAGAAAGAAACCAACAAAACTAGCTAAAAACTGAAAAAAGTGGTGAAAAATTGATGAAAAAACCTATTATGTAAATTTTAAAGAGGACGTTTATAAGTATGTTTAATTTCTTGAAAAGATTCCGTTGAAACATCCAAAAATAAAAAAATTAATGAAACACATCCTAAAAATTAAAAAGAAAATACAAAAATATGCGCCTATTTTGCTCATAAAACACATTATTAGGCTCTCTCAAATTCTGGGTATCAATTTTACAGAGCTACACATTGCTACAGCATATATTATTATACAAAAAACCAAATTACAAGGAAAGAAATCGAGCCGAATGGACAACAACCAGCCAAAGACGTTACCTATATGCACCATTCTCTCAAAAATACATTTCAAATTCGAATGGACGCAGAGCATGCTCAAAATTTCTCTCGTTCAGAAACTTTTCTCGATCAGAAAACATTTACTAAAACTGCATATTTTCGAAAAAACTTGGCTTTTTGCTGGAAAATAGCCGCTGTTGTTTCCCATAATACCGATTGGGATTGAAAGAAAAAATGTCCTAACTCATAATTATTTTTAAAAACTTCAAGTGTGAAATATGTTGTTCTTCCGTAGATAGAACTTCTACTGTTTTTAATGAGAGAATAGAAAGGCTAGTATCAATACCAATAGGGATTAGAGATGGTAACTGACATTTACAAGAGCGTAATTCATGTAGTGAGTGTCTAACAATGGGTTTCACAGATATAAACAGTTCAAATTTTTTTATTCGTTTCTCGCTACTGACTCCGTTGTTTCGATTTTGGTTCTCCCGACAACCTCACTTTGTACAGAATGAGGGGAGAACGAAAAGAGGCTAAAGAAAATTTTGAGAAGCGACTGTCATTTTTAAACGGGCGAAACAAATTTTTTCAGTAGTGAGAAAATAGAACCGCTAAAATAGCGAGGGGTGAAGATGAGGGATGGTATTACAAAACAAAATAATAATAATACTCCAGGAAAAAGAAATAGCGAACAAATCGAAAAACTCAAATGAAGACAAAATCTACGAAACCTGTTAATTCTCGTAAAAAATTGCTCTACTGAATGCAGACTCTCAAAACGTTTTCAACACACATTAAGCATCAGTTCTTTCTTAGTCATTGAGCAACACGACAACCAACGAAACCCACTGAAAAACAGTCAAAACAAAAAACAATGAAACACTACAAAAACTGCAGAACTGATTGTTTATTTCATAAAAACATGTGCTTTAAACATTTAATTGTATTGGCGTCAAATAAAACAAAAACTCAACAGCCAACCCTAATTCATTTTTTGAATATGAAAAAACCTCTGAAACGCACAAAGAACAGCAATTAGTAAAAAAAAAGCATTTAAAAGAACAAATAAGCAAAAACTTGTTGAAAATTACACTGTTTTCACAATTTTCATGATGTGAATGTGTTGAATTTCATTAAATGTGAGTTTGGTTTACAGCGTTATACACTAAGCTGGTGGCTAATAAAGTCGATATTAGTTTTTAACAATTGGACCCTTTACACAGTTAGCTACCCAAATTTTTCATTTTTGTCGACTTTTTTAACCCACTCGGCTAAATGTACCTCGGTTTCATTTATTTTTATGATAACTTATACCTTTTTTATTGTAAATGTTCACGTGATTTAATGGTTTGATGTGCTTAATTTATACCGTGTCTGTTATTCATTCATTTTCCCCTCCAATTGTTTAGAAAAAAGTAACCAATCAAAAGAGAGTGTTTAGAACACTTTAAAAAAAACAGCGTAAAATTGTACAAAAACATTAAAAACTTTGCAAAAACTGCAAAAAATACATTGGATCTTATTCTTAATCTTGATACATTGCGGCGGCTATAACTAATCTTAATACCTTGCGGCGGCTATAACTAATCTTAATACATTGTCGCGGCTATATTTAATGTTAATACATTGCGGCGGCTATAACTAATCTTAATATATGGCGGCGGCTATAACTAATCTTAATAAATTGCGGCGGCTTTAACTAATCTTAATACATGGTGGCAGCTATAACTATTCTTAATACATTGTTAAGGATATAACTAATCTTAAAACATGGCGGCGGCTCTATTTAATTTTAACACATGACGGCTATACCTAATCCTAATACATGGTGGCTATACGTAATCTTAATACATGGAGCCTATACCTAATCTTAAAACATGCAAACTCTATTCCTAATCTTAATACTTGTAGCCTAAGCCCTAAATTATTATATGTAGATTCTAATCCTAATCTTAGTACATTAGGGAGGACCCAAGTCTCAAAAAAGACGCTATAACCTATCTTAATACATGGGGCTCCTCGAAGCAAAAGAAAAATTTTTGAAAATTCTAACTAAAACCGAGACTAAATTTTTCTAAAACAAATTAAAATCAGTGAAAGTAAATTCTAGGTCTGAGAAAAACGCTAGAATGATACATGTTACCGTATGGATAATACGTAAACATTGAAGAATTTTGAATAAAGAAACAAAAAGAATACTTCGTAGTAATTGAAGGGTAAAGATCAGAAAGGAAAGTGAAATACAAAAACAGACAATTTTAACGTGGCATTCATGGCTCACAAGATTAGATAGCCAACCTTTTGTCCAAAAAACAAAGTTGTAACAGTTCGAAGATTCGAAACACTAAATTATTTTGCATAAAAATTTCAAAATCTATAAGCAAAACCTAAAAACAAAATTAAAGTTCGTGACGGTCCACAGAAAGAAACCAACAAAACTAGCTAAAAACTGAAAAAAGTTGGAAAAAACTCACAAAAATTGGATTAACAATGTCAATTCTAAAAAATGACTTAGTTGATGAAAAACACCTTTTATGTAAATTGTAAAGAGGACGCTTATAAGTATGCTAAATTTCTTGAAAAAATTCAGTTGAAACAACCAAAAATAAAGAAATTAACGAAACACATTCAAAAAATTAAAAAGAAAATACAAAAATATGCGCCTATTTTGCTTATAAAACACATTATTAGGCTCTCAAACATTTTGTGGTATCAATTTCACAGAGCTACATATTGCTACAGCATATATTATTATACAAAAAACCAAATGACAAGGAAAGAAATTGAAACGAATGGACAAAAACCAGCCAAAGACGTTACCTATATGCACCATTCCCTCAAAAACACATTTTAGATTAGAACGACGCAGAGCATGCTCAGTTCTTACTTGGAGCCTATACCTAATCTTAAAACATGCAAACTCTATTCCTAATCCTAATACTTGTAGCCTAAACCCTAAATTATTACATGTAGTTTCTAATCCTAATCTTAATACATTAGGGAGGACCCAAGTCCCAAAAAAGACGCTATACCTTATCTTAATACATGGGGGTCCTCGAAGCAAAACAAAAACTTTTGAAAATTCTAACAAAAACCGAGACTAAATTTTTCTGAAACAAATTAAAATCAGTGAAAGTAAACTTCTAGGTCTGAGAAAAACGCTAGAATGATACATGCTACTGTATGGATAATACGTAAACATTGGAGATTGGAGAATTATGAATAAAAAAAACAAAAAAAATACTTCGCAGTATTTGAAGGGTAAAGATCAGAAAGGAAAGTGAAATACAAAAACAGACAGTTTTTCTTGGCATTCATGGCTCACAAGATTAGATAACCAATCTTTTCTCCAAAAAACAGAGTTGTAACAGTTCAAAGATTCGAAACACTAAATTATTTTGCATAAAATTGTCAAAATCTTTTAGCAATAAATTAAAACAAAATTAAATTTCTTGACGGTCCACAGAAAGAAACCAACAAAACTAGCTAAAAACTAAAAAACTCACAAAAATCGGATTAACAATGTCAATTCTAAAAAAATGACTTAGTTGATGAAAAATACCTATTATGTAAATTGTAAAGAGGACGTTTATAAGTATGCTTAATTTCTTGAAAAAATTCCGTTGAAACATCCAAAAATAAAGAAATTAACGAAACACATCCAAAAAAATGAAAAGAAAATCAAAAATTATGCACCTATTTTGCTCATAAAACACATTATTAGGCTCTCAAACATTTTGCGGTATCATTTTTACAGAGCTACATATTGCTACAGCACATTTTATTATACAAAAAACCAAATGACAAGGAAGGAAACTGAAACGAATGGACAAAAACCAGCCAAAGACGCTACCTATATGCACCATTCTCTCAAAAACACATTTCAGATTAGAATGGACGCAGAGCATGCTCAAAACTTCTCTCGTTGAGAAACTTTTCTCGTTCAGAAATTTTGCACTAAAACTGCATATTTTGAAACGAACAAATTTTTTAATTATTTATTTCGCATGTTGCCGGAAAATAGCTGCCATTTTTTCCCATAATACCGATTGGGATTGAAAGAAAAAATGACCTAACTCATAATTATTTTTAAGAACTTCAAGTGTGAAATATGTTGTTCTTCCGTAGATAGAAATTCTACTGTTTTTTAATGAGAGGATAGAAAGGCTATTATCAATACCAATAAGGATTAAAGATGGTAACTGACATTTGCAAGAGCGTAATTCATGTAGTGGGTGTCTAAAAATGGGATTCACAGATGTAAACAGTTCATTTTTTTTCGTTTCTCGCTACTGAATCCGTTGTTTCGATTTTGTTTTTCCCGACCGACTCATTTTGAACAGAATGAGGGAAGAACGAAAAGAGGCTACAGAAAATTTTAACAGGCGACAGATCTTTTTAAAGGGGCGAAACCATTTTTTTCTCAGTAGTGAGAAAATAGGGCCACTAAAACAACGAGGGGTGAAGATGAAGGATGATATTATAAAGCAAAATAAAAATAATACACCTGGAAAAAGAAAAAGCGAACAAATCGAGAAACTCAAATTAGGACAAAATCTACAAAACCTGTTAATTTTCGTAAAAAATTGCTCTAATGATTGCAGAGTCTCAAAACCTTTTCAACACACATTATGAATTAGTTCCTTTTTATTCATTGAGCAACACGATACCCAAACAAAACTACTGAAAAACACTCAAAACAAAAAAGAATAAAACTCTACAAAGAATGCAGAACTGATTATTTATTTCGTAAAAACATGTGCTTTTAACATTTAATTGTATTGACGTTAAATGAAACAAAAACTCAACAACCAACCCTAATTCATTATTTGAATATGAAAAAGTCTCTGAAGAGCACAGAGAACAGCAATTAGTAAGAAAACCATCGAAAAAAACAAATAAGCAAAAAATTGTTGAAAATCACACTGTTTTCATTAATTATAACAAAACTCAAGTGATAATAAAAAATATAAAAGGGCATGAAAACTCTCAAAAACTAATTTCAGAATAGAATGGACGCAGAGCATGCTCAAAACTTACATGGAGCCTATACCTAATCTTAAAACATGCAAACTCTATTCCTAATACTAATACTTGTAGCCTAAACCCTAAATTATTACATGTAGATTCTAATCCTAATCTTAATACATTAGGGAGGAGCCAAGTCTCAAAAAAGACGCAATACTCTATCTTAATACATGGGGGACCTCGAAGCAAAACAAAAACTTTTGAAAATTCTAACTATGACCGAGACAAAATATTTTTAAAACAATTTAAAATCAGTGAAAGTAAACTTCTAGGTCTGAGAAAAACGCTAGAATGATACATGCTCTTGCATGGATAATACGTAAACATTGGAGAATTATGAATAAAGAAACAAAAAATTACTTCGTAGTATTTGGAGGGTAAAGATCAGAATGGAAAGTGAAATACAAAAACAGACAGTTTTACGTGGCATTCATGGCTCACAAGATTAGATAACCAACTTTTTGTCCAAAAAACGAAGTTGTAACAGTTCGAAGATTCGAAACACTAAATTATTTTGCATAAAAATGTCAAAATCTTTTAGCAATAACTTAAAACGAAATTAAAGTTCGTGACGGTCCACAGAAAGAAACCAACAAACCTAGCTAAAAACTGAAAAAAGTGGGGAAAAACTCACAAAAATCAGATTAACAATGTCAATTCTAAAAAAATGACTTAGTTGATGAAAAATACCTATTATGCAAATTTTAAAGAGGACGTTTACAAGTATGCTTAATTTCTTGAAAAAATTCCGTTGAAACATCCAAAAATAAAGAAATTAACGAAACACATCCAAAAAATTGAAACGAAAATCCAAAAATACGCGCCTATTTTGCTCATAAAACACATTTTTAGGCTCTCAAAGATTTTGTGGTATCAATTTCACAAAGCTACATATTGCTACAGCATATTTTATTATACAAAAAATCAAATGACAAGGAAGGAAATTGGAACGAATGGACAAAAACCAGCTAAAGACGTTACCTATATTCACCATTCTCTCAAAAACACATTTCAGATTAGAATGGACGCAGAGCATGCTCAAAAGTTCTCTCGTTCAGAAATACTTCTCGTTCAGAAATATGCACTAAAACTGCATATTTTGAAACGAACGAATTTTTAATTAATTATTTCGCATGTTGCCGGAAAATAGCTGCCATTGGTCCCCATAATACCGATTGGGATTGAAAAAAAAATGGCCTAACTCAAAATTATTTTTAAAAACTTCAATTTTTTTCGTTTCTCGCTATTGACTCCGTTGTTGCGATTTTGTTTTTCCCGACCGACTCATTTTGAACAGAATGAGGAAAGAACGAAAAGAGGCTACAGAAAATTTTAAGAGGCGGCAGACATTTTTAAAGGGGCGAAACCATTTTTTTTCAGTAGTGTGAAAATAGGGCCGCTAAAATAGCGAGGGGTGAAGATGATGGATGATATTACAAAACAAAATAAAAATAATACACCTGGAAAAATAAAAAGCGAACAAATCGAGAAACTCAAATTAAAACAAAATCTACGAAACCTGTTAATTTTCGTAAGAAATTGCTCTAATGATTGCAGAGTCTCAAAACCTTTTCAACACACATTAAGAATTAGTTCTTTTTTATTCATTGAGCAACACGATACCCAACCAAAACTACTGAAAAACACTCAAAACAAAAAAGAATAAAACTCTACAAAGAATGCAGAACTGATTATTTATTTCGTAAAAACATGTGCTTTAAACATTTAATTGTATTGACGTTAAATGAATCAAGAACTCAACAGCCAACCCTAATTCATTATTTGAATATGGAAAAGTCTCTGAAATGCACAAAGAACAGCAATTAGTAAAAAAAACCATCGAAAATAACAAATAAGCAAAAAATTGTTAAAAATCACACTGTTTTCTTTAATTGAAACAAAACTCAAGTGATAACAAAAAATATAAAAGGGCATGAAAACTCACAATAATTTTAAATTGAAAAGGAAAAGTAACTACGACACTAAAAAACTGAAAAATTTTACAAAAACCGCTAAAAAATTCGTCCAAAACGGCGAAATCACAAAAAAAGCTGAAAGTTTTCTATAAAACAGATAATTATTGAGATGGACAAAAAGCTCTTAAAACAATTATCTGTTAATGTGGTTCCGAACAACCTCATTAACCCAAAATTAAAAAAAACTTGAAAAAAAAACTGCTTTGAAAAAGCCGCACGTGATCAAAATTTTTTGATCGCTTGGAGAAAAAGTTTTTCACACCTACTTTTCTTGCTATCTCTCCCTCAAAGCGCGAACATGAACTGAAAACTACTCCTCTTTCTCTCTGCTCTTCAATTCGTTCAGTAGTTTGACCTAAACACTTAAATTTTACGTTTGGCATTGACTTTTTTTCAAAAACATCCTGTTTTAAAACGTGTTTTAAAACATGTGACTTTATAAGAACACCCTGAATTAAGTGTTTTCGAAAAAATAATCGATAAAAAAGGCACACTACAACTACTCTTCGAGTCAGCGCCCCAATATAGCTAAATTTTCTTTGAATTGTAAAAAAAAACCACGAACACTGAAATATAGCTGCGCTCATCTTACAGCTGCGTTGCTATAATTCACAGATAACCCGTTCCAACGATCACTGATGACCTACAATTAGCAATGATCAAATGGAAACAGCAACGAGGACAATGTTCTGCTTCCAACAAACAATACACTTCCAGAAAAACTACTCAGCATCTTTTCCGGTCCGCCTATCAAAAAAAGCTACCTTGAAGATTTTTCATTTAGAATTGAAACAGACTCCAACGAATTTGGAAGACGGTACGGCTACAGATTGTTTCAACGACAGTCTTGGATGCGAAATTGATTTTATTCGCTGACTGCCAGGGAAGTTTAACCCCTATAGGGTGAGAAAAGTCCAGGTGAACATTCGGGCGGATTATCCAGAGAGGCGGTAATAAGTACTGCATGTATACCACAAATCAGTAGCATGGTATGTAGGTTTGCAGAGCCCTGACAATGTTACAAATCTATGTTTTATTCAAACTGTCATTATTTACAGCCACAGAATAAAAATCATTTATCAGTAATATTCAACAGTTGTCATTTCCAAAAAAGTCACGAGAACAATGGTTAATAACCAAAAGTGGTTTTTTTAACAAAAAAACGCCATTTGAAAAACGAATTGAGCTATACCAAAAGGATAACAGACAAGAAACCAAACAAGGCCACTGTCGTATTGGACAACTGATTCCCGACTATAGATATTGATATAGATTTTTAAAACATCTTGTTTTAAGCAAACTCACAAAATTTATCGATAAAAAAGGCACTCCACCAATACTCCTCTCCGAGTTGTCAATAGGACTTATACAATACTCCTCTTCGAGTCTGAAAAGTCTTAAGAACACAACCGACTAACGGGTGAATTACTCTCAAACGACCGGCGAGCAGTTGGCTTCGTCAGTAGCTAGCCACGGTTTAGTGAGGCTAGCTTCGGTTTAATTGAAGGGGCCTGAGCTGAGGGTAATGGATGATGACATCACGTCACATAGAAGCAGCTGAAGTGCGGCATCAACAAAAGAGTTACAGAAAGAGAGAGAGAGAGAGAGAGAGAGAGAGAGAGAGAGAGAGAGAGAGAGAGAGAGACAGAGAGAGATAGAATGTGCGAGATATTAAAAGTGAACAAGTAAGGGAAGGAAAGAAACCCCAACCAACAGAGAAAGAGAGAGAGAGAGAGAGAGCAAGATAGCTAGGAATATTTTTCATTATGAGATTCGACTCTGCTATTCTTCTAGCTTTGTTAAAAATTAAATCATATAGAAAAAACGGAAAGTGTGAAAATCAAAAGAAAAATTACCACATTTCGAAGGAAAAATGTTCAGAATCATTTTTTTGTTTCGGAAGTTCTGTCCTGCAGCTCATCTGCAAAACATGAAAAATTTTGTCGGCCAGTAACAATCGTTAAACTCAGAAAAAGTCAAAAAACATTCAAAAATTCTTAAATTAATTCAAACAAAATCTTGCAAACATTCGGTATATAAAAATCTTCAAAAACATTTCATTGTCTCAATAGACTATAGAGCGTCGGTCTTTAAAGTCTTAAATGCTTTCACTGGCTCATAAAGAACCATAACTTGGAATGTGATAATAATTTTCCCAGAACTTGAAAACTTAAATTTCAAAGAAATGATAAATATCGATTCTTAAAGATTTTGATACCCATTCCATTAACTCTATGCAACAGTTTTTTTATCAATTTTTGGAGGAGTTCTCTGGCCTCTGGTGCCAAAAAAAACAAAATATTCAAAAAAACTTGAAAAGCAATTATTTTTTGAATTTGCTTGTACCCGATATATTAAAATCATGAAAAACATTCCCTCATTTTTAGAAGCTATGCAGTAACCTATTATCAAACTCTAGAGGTAGTTGCTTGGCCTTTGCGGCTGGAGAAAACTACAAAATGACCAATTTTGTTTTAACTTGAAAATTTTGCAAGCTTTATCAAAAATTTCTAAAACCTGTGATACTAAAAGGTTGGCACCAATGGCATATCAAAAATTCTCTGCAACTTCTCATCAAACACTTAAGGAGATTTTCTGATCCCTAAGGCTGAAAAGGTCTAAATGAATAATAAACGACAAAAAATTGCAAGTTGTGTCAAAAACACGCTAAAACTCGTGATGTTAAAATCTTGAAAAAACATTCCATTACAACTAAAAACAAAAAACATATTATCAAACTCTAGAGGAGGTTCCTTGGCTGTTGAGGCTTGAGAAACCTAACAAATATCAAAAATTTTGAACAGCTTAAAAAAATTGCAAGTTTTATCAAATAGTTGCTATAATTTATATAGTTGTGATAATTTGTGTAAAAGTTGAAAATTATTCCATGGGCAATAAAATTTTCCGAAAAATTATTATCAAACCCATCAGGAGTGATCTGCCCCCTGGGTCTAGTAAAGCTTGAATAATGACAGTAAATGGCAATTTTTGTGAAAAATTTAAAATTCGTTAAGTTAAAATGTTGAAAAACACTCCTTTACCACTAGAAACTGTGTAGTAATCTATTATCAAACGCTAGAATAGATTGCTTGACAACTAGAGCTGAAAAAATTCAGAAATGCCAAAAATGTTTAAAAAGCTAGAAAAAAATTTGGAAAATTAGTATATATTTGCGTGTTTTTGTTTGAATTACCAAAACGTATAGCTCTTAAAATGGTCTTAAAAAGTATTTAGGCCTTGCAAAAGGCCTTTATCAACGTTAACCAGTCTCAATGTTAGACTGCTCCAACGAAAAGTTCAATAAATGACCAAAAAATGAAAAAATTGCAACATTTTGGGCTCAAAAACCCCTAAAAAGGAAATTTTAACCTTAAACTACGGCCCTCTCGGTAGCTTCACCACACGAAGCACTTGAAGGACTGTTAAACGCGGCTAAAAGACTCGAATAAAACTTAATGCCCGCTGGGCGGTACCTGCTTATCCCGTTTTTAATGACAAGTCAAATGGTTCAGACGAAAAATCGGTCAAGCAAAAAAATCGCATGAAAGACCAACAGGACTATTATAATTGCTACAAACTTTTTTTGAGAGCAATTAAAAACCAAAACTCCTCTTCGAGTCGTAAAAAACGGAGGGCGAATAAATAATAGACGTTGATAGGCCGACGTCAGCTTTTAAAAACGTTTAAATTACAGCAAAAGTTGAATGTATGCATTAATTAACCTCAGAATTGCTTGTCAAGATATCTGAGAACTAGATTTGGGCTGAAAACTTGTTTAAAAATTACTTTGAAAATTACCTTGTTTTTCAACTTTGCAAGTTTAAAAATAGCCCTTCAAAGTTTAAATTTTTCAATGTGTTCAATTTCAATATGTTTGTACGAAAAATTTATAGATCGAGCTCACAAAAAAGCCGAGGTCGCATTAGTTCCTCATCTCACTTGAATGTTTGAAGCAAACTACCGTCAGAACTCCGTCTCTTCATTGCTGTATGGTTCTCAACCACAATAGTAGTATGTCAAGTTGTAAAATATGAGTCTGGTTAGCACCACAACTAGGGTGCTAACCAGACTATTTCCGAAGCATTCAAAGATTCATCAGAACGAATACCTTGTGTTACATAGTGGCAAACAAAACCGATTGATTTTGTTCAATACATGCTTTGATAGTCAGCCTTTTCTTTCTTATCGTTGATCATACCTTTCGCAGATGCATCAGTGCGAACTTACTCAAAGTAAACACTCAAAACGATTTAGGTAAAATATTTAATTAAGCTACTTAAAATTGAGATTTCATCTACAATTAACGGAAATGTGGTAATTCAAATTGTTAATATTCTTTTAGATTGTAAAGTGATAAAATACATAAATCCTATTCAAAATTAAACTATTCACAAATTGTAAAACTTCTCATTTATTAAACAAACTTTCCACATCTTGTCAAAATAGGCATTCGTGTAATATTAAGATTGACAACACCACTACACCTTTGAAAGCTCAAATGTTCTTGGGCAAAATTATAGTATCGTAGTTACTTTGGTTCGTGCATTTGTTTACGTTAACAACAAAACCCAATCCCTGTAACACTATCTTCTTAATTAGCTATTTACTAGAACAATTATGGGTCAACGTAAACGGTACTAAAACCCTTCCAATTTACCAATCTGCATTTTGTTTTAAGTTCAGCAGGGAAATAGCTGTCAACAGAACTAAGGTAATTTTAACAAAACCCAATTTACATCTTTTCCTTATATTATATCTAATATTATTCGAATTGTTGGGAGGGCGTTGGTAACGTAACAGACTTTGAGACCATTACAGTTAACGCAGTGTTTATTTTTTCTTGAAAGGGTTAAGGAGTTTTGCTTTGGGGTTGAGAGATGCCCCGATACTGACGCCTCTGTTCTTGAAACACTGGTTCTTGAAGTCACCCGGAAAGCGCTGTGTACACTTCATACACACAGGCCTCGAATCCAACATAACAACATCAGTGCTGAAACAGTCGAACAGTTTTCTCAAGATAATACGTCACTAAGAGAACTAGATAATAGAACTAGATAATACTTCAATTAAACTTTTCGGGTCATTAATATGCAATACCGTTTCACATACAAAACCGAAATTGGGTACAAATTATGCAAACGATCTTTGTGGTGCACATCCAAGGTACAAAACTTCCCACTGTTTTTTCTGTTCAATTCCCGAAATTTCTTTTAATTGATGACATGCAAATGATTTCTTCATGAGGAATGAGAACCAACAGGACAGTCAACTGATGCCGAGTATTGCATAATAATGTCGCATGCTATGAACAGAGAAAGTGCAGTAATTCGCATCGCTAATGAGCGTTCAACACGCAACAGAAAAATAACCAAGGTTATGACTGAAGCAACTTATAACTTGGCATTCCATTCCGCCATCGATTGTCACCTTGAGGTTAATTGAACGATCGTTGGTTAGCTGAGCTGAAAGCACTCTGACAAAATAAACTCTAACAAAACTCATCTGAAACATCTCTCAGTATCTCCTTATCCATTTCTAATCTCCCCACATTGAAATTTCAACATTTACTTGATGCATAATATAGCAAGCCTTCAAAGATAGCAAACCTCTGGCACCGTACCGTAATATGACCTTGCTTTAAATGATTACTATGAAATTCAGCATGAGAAATCTGCTTTTCTTGCCCATTATGGACAAATTATTAGTAAAACCAATGAGATTGTCGGCAAATATATCATACACATTGTATTTTTATTGGTATTGGCAACCAAACTATTACTGATAAATTTTTCTTCTATAGCCCAACTTTTTCTACACCCCCCCTCATGTTTCATCTACGTCGGCATTCAAAATCTGGCAGTCTAGTTTGCAAAAAAATCACATTTTAAAAAATTATCCCTGCTTCTAAGAGAACAAAAAATTGCCAACTTACTTTGGGGTGAGACTTTTGCCACAGAAGAAGCATTCGAAGTGGTGCTCACAGTACTTTCTGATCTTCTGCTCAATTGATACGCCTGAAATACAATCTCTACTCTCACATTACATCAAACGACTTACACAAACGGGTAAACATTTGAAAATTAAATACTTTTGTCAGGGCAATGCAAACCAAAATTTGACATTAAAATATGTCACCAAAAAAAAATTTAGAAGAGATCGAGCTGCAATCTCAAAAAATTTGCAGGCCCCTTAAAACTCGTAAAACACGAAAACGACTTTTAAAAACACAGCCGGCAAAATGTCCGAATATATCCGGCCTTGACCCTCTTGACGCATATCGGGATTGGAACAAAATGAAAAAAGACAGAAATCGACAACGATTTTTCAATGTACAAAATGTTCTAATTTGTCGTTTCGTTTCAGTTAGATTCTAAAAATAAACTTCATTCAGCTTCAAAACTGAAGGCTATTAAGCTAAATACCATTGCCAGTCAGCACCCGTTCTAATGAACTTTGACGACATAATACACTATGACTTAAAGACAGTGCTTTATCCCCTTTTCTTTTTGATTTCGCTATTTTGACCTTTACCGTATTCACTAAATTGCGTAACTCAAGGAAAGAAAGAGAAAGAATTTAAATTCAATTCAGTTGCAAAAGCGATAGAAGGGAAACGCGAATTTGATATAGCAGAACAAATCGTGAGTTACAATCCAAAGTATCAATTTGATATGCACCTGACATTTAACATTTTGCCAGCACCATCAAACTATGACAGTCAACAAAGCACATGATCCTATATGCGAAAAAACAAACAAATTAAAAATAACGATTTTTTTTCCTGAAAACAGAAATCTAAAGACAGTCAATAGGAAAAAAAAACTTTATACAAATGTTGACACTACATGACCGTTCTTGTGGAAATAAAAAAGCAGAAGGGCAAAAACAAAGAAAATATGAAAAAAATCAGTGCCATTTTTAAAATAAGTTGCGTCAAAGTCATAAAAACAAACCTACACACTATAATCCTTTATCCCAGCACAAATACAATAGAAGTCGCAGAACAAACAAAAGCATATCCGTTAGGAGCAAAAGGTACAAAAAGAACTACATACAAAGGCAAGATCCAAAAATTCACAAAAAACTTTCGAAAACAAACGTTATCTAAGTCAAAAACAAAGATCTCAGGCCAATAAGAGGACAATCACACCGCACTAAAAAGTCAATGAGAACTGTTATTTTGAGACTAAACGACGAGACCACAAAAGCAATAAAAACTCAAGACTCAAATCAAGAAAGAAATACACTAAAATTAAAAAAAAAAACGAACACTATGATCTCAAGTCATTGGCTAGATTAATGTACTCTTATTAGAAACCAATGAAACGTGTCAAACATAGCAGGCAAATTCAGGAAAAAATAGCCAGCTTTGCTCCAAATTGGAATTGAGACAGAAAAAGAAAAATTAAGGGAGAAATTGACAGAAATCTTTAAGTGTCGAAGTTCTTATTTGATGTCTAAAATTGCATATTCGGTTAAATTCTAACATTCAAATTAATTCAGCTTTTAAACTCAACGCTAAAAAGCATAATACTAATGCCAGCTACCAATCGCTTTAATGAACTTAATAACATAATGCACTATGACTTAATGAGCTGGATTTATATGCATATCCGGTTTCTTTTGATCTTTTGATTTAGCTCTTTTGACTTTGACTGTATTCACTACATTGCGTAATTCAATGCGTGAAAGAATTTAAAATCCACTCAGTTGAAACAGTGAGTGAAGTAAGTAAGAAGTCAAGCGTGAAAATTGTGACTTATGTAAAACGAAAAACGTGATCAAAAAGCAAAGCAAAATAAAAAAAGAGCCCCTAAAGAATAGCCGTTGAGAGGCTGAAGGAGGCTATTAATAATGAGAGTAAGTTATTGGACAAACTATAATAACATTAACAATGAGGCAAGAACCTAAAAAAAATTAATATTTTGTGAAAAAACTTTTGTGTCAAGGTCATAGAAAGCGTTAGCAACGAATTCAACAATTAATTCAATCAATTTAGGCCTCTTTAGCAACCGATGAGACCTGTCATTAGTGAGTTTGAGCAATAAGACAACAGAAAGTACAACACTTACACACAAAACTCAAATTCGCCAACAGTTTTTGAAAACAAATATCGCAAAAATCATGAAAAACAATAAAAACAAACTCAAACCATTAATAAGATTAATTTAAGCCTCAATAGCAAATGATGAGAACTGTCATTAACGCAGATTCGAAAGTACAACAAAAGTACAAAACTGGGCAACACAAAAAATCAAAGTTTTTTATTAAAAAAAATGTCACAAAGTAGTTATGACTTTTGAATATCAAATGAAACTATTAAATTGCTTCTAATACGCCTCCTTAGTCTGTCTGCTAATGAGAGCAGTCATTAATTATACTAACAACAGGACAAAAAGAAACATACCCGGCAGATTGCCGGAAAATAGCCGCCGTTGATTCCAATAAGCATGATTGGGATTGAACGAATAGAAGATATTGAAAAAAAAAGATTTTTGTACAAAAATTTTTTAAGTCCGATTTATTTTGATGGCATTTCACAGTTGAACATACTTCTGTTTCTTAGATAGAGACTACAAGGGGCAACTATCATTACCAATAAGCATAAGAGATGGTAACTAAGACTTATAGTAACGACGTCCAAATAGCGGGCATCTAAAATTGGGTTTTATGGGTTTATCCCGTTTCTATTTCTGACTTCAATTTTTTATACTGACTCTGTTCATTTTGAATTGCTTTGCTGAGCAACTGATGTTCAAATTCACTTTTAGCAGAATGAAAGAAGAGAGAAACTAGCCTAGAGAAGTCAAAAAGATTTCACGCAAAATATCGAAAAAGCGGCAAAATGGTAAAGCGAAAAAAATTCGACGAAGTAAAAAAAATAGGAACGCTATAATAGCCGGCTGAGAACATGAGGGCGGCTATTAAAAAAAAAAACAGACAATACAAAAAATCACTGATATTCTATTACAACTAACAGCGTCTTAATCATATAAACCATGAAAAGCCCTTTGATAACTTCAAAAAAATAAAACTATTCCTTATTAGAACACATATATGACCTTCAGAAACCATTAGTTCAGAAAATAAGGAGGAAATAACAGCAAAAGTAGAAATCAAATAGCAGCACGTAAAAAATTGCTTTCAAAAACCGAAAAAAATGGTAAAACATCAATTTCTCACTCCAATATAAAAGCAGCTAGAAAAAAATGACCCTTCAAACTTAGTACCTTATTCACTCCCTCTACAACTCCAGCGTGACCATAATTACCAATTTAAATTTGACTTCTCATTGACATCAAAAAGTGTGAACAGATCACAAAAAAGACGGCGGGCACCAATACAATCCAAATCTTTTGGATTGCTAAATAGGAAAGTTCCGAAATAATAGTCGTTCAGAGGCTGACGGCGGCTATTGAAAATGAAGTCGTATAATTAATTTGCTAAAATTTTGTGCTTTTGTCCTGAAAAACGGCCGTTTTTTGACAGACACTACAAAACTGTCAACCTGCAGGCTAGCAAAAACTCTGCTGGACAGCTAGGAGACAAACATATTCGGACACTACAAAACTGTCAACCTGCAGGCTAGCAGAAACTCTACTGGACAGCTAGGAGACAAACAAAGCAAGGAAAATACCAAACCTCGTCTGAAGAAATCTTGACAAAATGCAAAAAAATAATCAGTCGCTTTTTGCCATCATTGTGAAATTATTGACATTCAAAAATGTAAGCATTTTTTTTAACAAACTTGTAAAAAAAATGCAAACTTTTGCTTTCAAGGTAGCATCACAAAAACCATATACCTCAGAAAACGAGGTGAAAAGAAACTCTAACACAAGACCTCTCTGAACGTCAATTGAAGGCCCATTAGTCAAAAAATCTAAAACGGCAGAAAACGTGAAAAACCGCACCACGTTAAACATAAAAACGTAAAAAAAACTGACCTTTTCACATTTAAATCACGTTTTCCAAGCAACTTCAGCCCCCTCCGCAATAGAAAGACTATTGAAGCCAGATAAGGGGCATAAATGAAAATGATAATTCGGAGCGTTCAAAAACAAATTCGAAAAGAAAGAGTTGAAGTTTTTTTTCAAAACTTCCATAAATATTACAAAAGGTAACTAAATGAAACCCACTAGTTGGCAACTGCTCTTATCTGCCCAATTCAGTTTTTTTTTTCAGAAATTTAAATTATTAACAGGCGAGTTAAATCTGCAAAAATACATTTTTCTTCTGAACAATTACCTGATTGCTCGATTATGAGATTTTCCAAATCGGTTACACCAAAAGCGATTTAGCAAATTCTTATTTTTCCTATCAAGCGTCTTAGCTTAAAAGTATTCTCGTCCTGGTTCGAGAATGAGCCCCAAAAAGAAGGAATTATTCTAACTTTTCATTAGAGTGAAATGCTGAATACACGAGTTCTGAGAAAGCAATGAATGAAAAGTGCAATTGACTCTAACCAGGTGAAGGCACAATTCTGTTACAGTAGAAGCAGAGGTTTCCGAAGAGCTGATTGTAGTGCTCTTCGCAATAGGGCTGTGCATTGTACACAAAGTGCTTGTCCCCATTGAACGGCTTGTCACAGAAGGAACAGCGAAAGCACTAAAACAATAACATATAGCAAACCCATAATAAGACTTTACTGTCTACCAATTGCTCCCTTCAACATCCATCTGGTTGCGTTGAAAGTTTTTACAGCAAAAATAATTCAAACTAGCTATAAAACACTTTGATTAGCTAAAGTGTCTCGAGATAAGCCATTCATAATTGTGATCTCAAAAGACAAATGACTATGAAAAGAAAACACGCTTTATTGAACGTTCAAGATTCGGAGTATTTCCAGATACATTTTTGACCCTTTAATTGTTCAAAAGCGCAAAAAGATTAGCCAACAATACGGAAACAGTGAACGTACAGAATATTGCGATAAGTATATTATAATTCCATTCGCAAATTCTAAAATCATTCGAAGAGTTATTACTTAAATCTGATCTCCGAAATGATTTTCTAAGCCTCAATAAGGAGAGGTATTGAGGAATTTTGACAGCATTGACTTTCCTCCAAAAAGGAGGCAAAAACTGAAGAAAAAGGCACATTTATTTGCATATCAGTGGCGTGAAAGCAAGAAAAGCACAAAATACCATGGCAAAATCTTTAACCGCAGCATACCAAAAACTTGCTGCGGTAAAAATTATCGTTTAGCAGCTCTAATGGCCGAAATACACTGTCGATTTCTAAAGGGACAATCGAACTACAAAAGAAAGCAAGATTCACAGTTAATATTTCGAAAACAACGGCAAATCACTGCGAAAAAATAAGTAAACGTTGGAGCCAATATGTCGAACACATTCCGCTAAAAGGCCAATGACTTAAAAATTAATATTTACTTCTGAAAGGAATACAGTAAAAATCATAAACATTGCTAAGCAAGCATTGCTATGAACTCAAACAACCAATTAAATTCATTTATATCTCATTAGCGATAGACGAATCCTGACATTAAAGCGATTGGAGTCACAGAAAGCATTAACTACGAACTAAAACAACCATATGGACATTAGCAACCAATGAGAACTTGTCATTACTGATATTAAGTGATATAACAGCAATAAGTAAAAAAAAATTCTGAAACGAAAAGTAGAAGTCACAGAAAGCAATAGCTACGACGTGGAACAATTACATCGATCGGCTAAAACCTCATCAGCAACACATGTCATAAAAAGCATTATCTGCCCGTGAAGGAATTCCAGCAATTGCGAATAAGAGTAATTAGAACGCATGTATTATATTGATAGAAATCAAGAGAAAAACTGTAAGCAGATATCCCTCTCAAAAACCAAAATCTGTTCAAATGCAAATTTCTCTCAGTTTCAATCCACTTTAGAGATAGTTTGAAAGAAAATACGTTTCAAAATTACCAGCTTTTCCGCTGCTTCCTTCACTACCCAAGCGTGTGACAAATCAATTTTCGTGGGAAACTTTTGATAAGTTGAGACTCTAAAACAATTGATTACAACAGATTTTCTGTTAAGATTTAATTGTGAATATCATATGAATATTATATGACGGGAAACCAATAAACGATACATCTCAAAAGAGGAGAAAACCGAGCAAGAAGAAAAGAATTAAATGACACAATCTAATAAGCATGTTAACCTTTTAAATATTCTCTAGAAATTTTAAAGTTTCAAAAACTGTTCTCAATACTCCTTAAGAAACAGGTCTTGTTTATGAAATTAGAACGCACAAAACACCGAGGCACTCGAAAACACTTGAAACATGCGCAAAAATTAAAAAAAACTAAAAACTGCAGATTTGATTAATTTATTTTACAACAAACGTTCGAAAAATACACACGTGATCAAAATATTTCACATGCTTAGCGATATAATTTAGCATCTAGTATCTTTGCTCTCTCACTCTCTCAAAAACGCTTTAAAAGAACATTATTCTCTTTGCTCTTCAATTTGTTCAACAGTTTGGCCTAAACACTTTTCACGTCCGGCATTGACTTTTACATCCCGTTTTAAACCCATTCCATAAAGTTATTGATAAAATTAGCCGAAAGAATGCCAGACACCACTCGAGGAAAAAATTGGTTACGATAACTAACATAAAGAATCTACTGAATTATACTAATCATTTTGAAACAATATCAAGAAAACTGACAATGGAAAAAAATCTGACAAGGAAAACTGTTAAAGCATCTCATAAATTCTGTACCAATTGGGCCTCTAAAACAACTATTGTCGAATAGCCTTCCAATACGCTTAGCTTTGATTAATTTAGCGACAACCAATTTAAAAAAAATGAAATAAAGGTCAAAGGAAAAAACAATATTCGCAAAAAAATTGTCCAGAAAACGCTCAAATGCTGATTCCAACTAATATTTTGAGAGAAAACATTTGCCTCTGGTACTTTCTGCAACTTCTGTTCAAGCATTCAAACTCTCCCAACCTGGTAGTATCATATGAAACAACAGAAAGCAAAGAACGAAAATGCCTGAAAAATTAGAAATGTATTATTTATTTCAGTGAAAAGCGCCCCGTGTACCCTTCAGTGGACGATCACATATAGAATAACTCTAAATTTGCGATTGACTAAGAAGAACTCCAGCGAGAAGCACAAAATCAGAAATAAGAAAAAATAAAAAAAACAATTCACTAGAAATTAATCAAATATACCCGACAGATTGCCGAAAATAGCCGCCATTTATTCCCAAAACAGCGATGTCGAATGAAGGAACAGAAAAACGGATCATGAAAATTGATATTGTACAAACCATTTTAGAGTGCGAGCCATTTTGATTTGATTTCGTTGTTGAGCATACTCGTTTCTTAAGGAGAGGATTCAGGGGCTAGTATCAATGCCAAAACGCATTAGAGATGTTAAATAGGACTTTTAAGAACGAAGTTTAATTAGCGAGCATCTAATTTTGGGCTGTATGGGCTCCCGCCTTCGCTTAGCGGTTATTGAACAAATGCAATTCTTCATAAGAACTCAAAACAAGTAGGAAAATTGATTGAACGCTTCAACATCAGTTATCAACGAGGATTTTGACCGTCGTCTTATCGACATGATCAGTACTAGTTCAAAAATTTATAAGATCACAAAAACAGGACATAATTACTTACATCGGGATGCCAGGACTTGTTAAGGGCTACTAGACTACGCTCAAACTTCTCAATAGTGCGTCTGCAGAGGGCACAGGTGCGAGAGTCGGAACACTTGAGACAGTAGAGCTTGCCTTCGGATTCACGCGCAGTCGGTGTCAACTCCGCACTGTAACAAAGTACATTCTCATAAAAGGTAAGCCCAATATCAACAAACGCAACTTTTGGTTTTTTTCTTTAAATAAGAACGCGACAAATGTCAATTCCAGTTTTTGAATATACCTAAATATCGCGAGCAGCCAGCGTCGACAAAAGGCGCTAGAAAATTGCTGAAGCCAACAGCTTATTTCGGGTGACATTTAATAACATAGCCGTATAATAAACCTACAATTCTATATGATAGATCACTTTTTGAGGCTCAGAGTGATACAATTTTTATTTACATAAGTGCAGTACATACATATGCATCATACAAATTTCTCTAAAATAATTCAGTCTATATCACTTAATTTCTCAATGACCGAACATACCCGGCACATTGCCGGAAAAAGGCCACAACTGATTCCCATAACCCCAATTGGGAAAGAAAAACAGAAAATTAAAAATGACTTGTACATAAGCATTTTTAAACTACGAACTATTTTGACTTTCGAGATGCTCCTGTTTCTTAATGAGCTGATAAAGGTAGTAGTATCAAAATCAAAAAGCAGCATTAGATGTGGTAACTAAGACTTATAAGAACAAGTAAGTTCAGATAGCGCGCATCTATAATTGCGCTTTAAGGGTTTATCCCGTTTCTTTTTCGACTCTGTTTTTCGATACTACCTCTGTTGATTCTAGATTTTTGCTGAGAAACTGCTGTTTAAAAGCACTTTGAGCACAATGAGAGAAGATTGAAATTAGCCCCGTGAAGTCAAAACGATTTTACGCAAAATGTTGAACAAGCTGTGAACTAAGGTAAAACGAAAAAAAATGTTAGACGAAACAAAAACATAGCAGGACAAGTCAAGTAATACATTCCAATTAATTGGATGAAAAAATAATCCACTAATTGACTAGCAGACCAAATTATCATTACAAATGAACAGACAAGAAGTTTCACAAATTTAGAGAAGAAACACTCAAAATTTAACACTTTCAAGATAAGCGTGACGAACATGGCTTTCAATCAAAAATGCCAAAAAGCAAGGAAACAAAACTCGTCAGCAACGAACGAGAAGCAGGCAAAAACAAACAAAACCAAGAAATTAGCAACAAAAATACTAAAGATTTGCTAGAGCTTCTCCTCGATGTCAATGTGATCAAAACCACTGACGTATATGAATTATTAAATCATAAATGCAGGAACAAGCTCGAAAAAAGTTCTATTGTCGATTTGAAGTAACGACTGCAGAGAAAAAATTGAAAAACCATCAGCAATTTATTTAAACATTTCATGGTAATATCTTCAAAACTTATTCTTCCTCGGTAAAAAAATGATACAGAAAAAACTGTTTTTCAGCTTTTTCACGCACAAATGCGAGAAAAACTATTTTTCAGGTTTTTTTCACGCACAAATGCGAGACAAACAGAGTCAAGAACTACAAAGGCTTAAAATTTGGATTAAATTAGACAATATATAAAAGCTGCTCAAGTTCTCTGAGCCAATGTCCTCAAAACAAAACTCATGCAAAAACTACCCATAAAAACAAAAGCAAATGACCAGAAAAATATAAAAACTTAAAAAACTTCAAGCAAAATTAATGAAAAGCCGATAAAAAATCCGGAAATTCACATCGGGATTGAAATCAAAAAACATAGCCGGCAAATTGCCGGAAAATAGCCGCGATAGACGCTTGTGGCCTTCGATGAATTGCAACAACTCAAGAATTAAGATAGAAAGAATGACCACAAGTCCTTTAATAGACCACTAGACTTTTGGGTTAGAATCGGCCTGTCATTTTTATGAGACACACGCTGTATCAGGAAAAAGCCCTAATAGAGCTTTTTCAAAATTAATATTCGAAATCAAAAACTCAAGACTAATACTCAAGAATTAGGGCAGATAGGTTTGGCACTACTTAGATGCGCACTATTGATCTTTAACTAGTAAATGTACATAAAATTTAAAGTTCCATAAGTGAGTTCAAAAATCATTTTTTGGGTGAGGTAAGTCACGCAATTGACTTAAAAGCAGAAATGACGTCACGCGCAAAAAATTTAACTGCAAAGCAGTAGAAGTCAATCAAAAAGTCAATTCCAAGAAGTCAGGTCGTAAGAATCATCGATGGAGATGACGAATTTTAAAAAAGACATAGCAGGACAAGTCATGAAAAACAATCCAAAGAATTGAATGAAAAACTGAGAATTAATGTACCTGACCAGCAGATCAATTGAACAACCCCAGCCAAACAGACTATCTCAATAGTAAAAAAACTAAACTAATCAAACAAACTAAACAAAATATTCATTGCAAAAACTCGTGAAGTTTTCACCCTGAACGCCAAATATGATACAATTCAATAGACTCATGAACGCATACACAAAATTTGAGAGATTTATTATTCACTAATGGTAGATAAAACTCGGGAAATATGACAAACGCTCCAAAAAAAAATGACAAGTGCAAAATAAAAGAAAGTTTCTAATTTTTGCGAAAAAGTCCAAAGCCATGTTTTGTTCGGTGGAGTGCTGTCATGTGACCCATCTGCAAGACCTAAAAATTTTTCGTAGGCTTTTAAAGATCGTTAAACTCAGAAAACAACAAAAAAAATTCAAAAAATTAAAAACAATGGCAAAGTTTAACAAACTCTTGGTAAAATTCGTGATATTAAAAACTTGAGTGCCAATTCCGTGTCCCCAGAGACTATCTAGTATCTCTTTTTTGAACCTGAAAGAGTTTCACTGGCTCCTAAAGATCAATAAATTTGAGACATAATAATTTTCAGAAATATTAAAAAAAAAATTTATCAAAAAATTGCAAAAACTCGTGTTATTAAAATATTCATAACCAGTCCAATTCCTCTAGCAACTACGCAGTAACTTAATATCAAACCGCAGAGGAGATTTATGATCCCATGGTGCCGGAAAACTCGCTGGTAAAAAATTTCAAGTTTCATTAAAACAAAAAAGCTAAAATTCGTTATATTAAAAATAAAACTTTGTCATTGCCCTAGAAGCTATGCTGTCACCTATTATCAAAACCTGGAGGAGGTTGCTTGACAGCTATGGCAAAAGCTCAAAAAATGACAAAAAATTCCCAAAACTTGAAAAAAAAATTTTAAAAATTTGTATAAATTTGCGTGTTTCGAGTACCAAAAGATATAGCTCTTAAATTGGTCACAAAGAGTAATTAATTCTTGAAAAAGACATATATACACTCTTAAAAACCACTAGTTTAGACTAGTGAAACAAACACTCAAAAAAGATGAAAAAATTCGAAAAATTTTAACACTTTGGGCTCAAAAACTCCAAAAACTGATCTTTTAACCTTGAAATACGGCCTTCCCAGTTGCTTCACCACTCTAAGCACTTGAAGGACTACTAAACGCGGCTAAGGGCATCTGATAAAACCTGATGCCGCTGAGCTTTACCGGTTTACCCCATTTTGAAAGCTCAAAGTATGGAAGAAAGGTGTGAAAACATCTTACAAAAATAAAAAAGAGAGCACCAATATAATCCAATTCTTGGATTGTAAAAAACACGATAACCCCAATAATAGCCGCTGTAGCTTCGCGGCTAATAAAAAGAGATAAATTAATCATATGCTTTGTTCAGTGTCAAAAAGTGTTAATTCGACGTGCAGTTTCGGTTAGATTCTAAAACTATACTTAATTCAGCTTCTAAACTCTAAGCTAATAAACTTAATACCAATGTCAGCTAGCAAACACTCTAATGAATTTTGATAACCTAATTCTTTATCGGCTTCATCGGTTTATCCCGTCTCTTTTGATTTTCCTCTTTTGACCTTGACTGTATTCACATAGTGACATTCAGTGACGAGACAAAAAAAGTACTACAAAAACAAGCTATACTAACAAATCGCTACAGTTTTCAAAATAAAATAGTGTCAAAGCACTGAAAATAGCCTGCACATTGCCGGGAAAACGCCATCGATGCGAACTACGAACATCAGGATTAAAGAGAAAAAAAGAAAGAAGAAAGAAAGAAGAAAGAATTAATTTCTCTGATTCATAATAATAAAATTACGTGAAGAGTTTAGAAGAATTAGAGATGGATCAGAGGGGACCATCCTAAAGATGGATCACCTTTTATTATGAGGACCCGAGTTAAAAGTGAAGAGCATTGATCGCGTTTGAGTTCTCTACCTATTTTTCTTAACCTAATTCTATATTGAAACAGATATCACTTAACCTTAGTGAAGTCTGAAGTTTATCTAAAGTTTTAAAGGAGTGATTTTTGCTCGCAGCTGTTCAAAAATCAAGTTATTCTATGAAGACATCATTTTTTACTAGCGTATTGAGTAATTTGGCACCGCGATATCTTAGAGAATGCCTTACACTCAGACATTTTGCTGCGGGAACTTCATACAAGCCACACGTTGTAGCTCGGGTAGCCAAAGAAGTTTTCAGCTTCCTTTTGAAGATTTTGTTTAGGGAGCAAGTCGGTTGCAATTGCTTGATCGATTATAGATCATTAAACATCATAGATGCTTTGAATTCCTGAATCTTTGAAAAGTGAACTGGAATGATACCTCGAGCTTTTGAAGAAAATTAGCCTGAGTAGTTTCTTTTGTTGCAAGTAAATTGGAAGTAAACGGTTGCTCGATGTGCAACCGTACATCAATACACTATATTGTATGACAGGTTGGTTGTAAACATTGTAATACCGTATTACAACATCACGACTGACAAGGTGTCGCAAACGCGACACAATGAAAATCTGCTTAGAAACTTTTTTACAGTATCCTGAATATGGGTTGTAAAACTGAGCCTCTCATCTATCTTATTCCGAGATAGGTAACTAGCGGCTGCTTAAACAACAATTCACCGTATAATTCTATAGTGAGATCATTTTCTCCATGAATTTGCAGAACTTGAGTTTTCGAAATGTTCAGTGAAAGCTCATTTTTCTTGATCCACGCAAACAATTTGTTCAGTTCATTGTTCAGCTCTGATTTTTCACCATCATCACAGGTATAAAGACAATGTGTATCATCTGTAAACAAGTATGTGTCTAAAAAGGAAGAAACAACGGGTAGATCATTTACATAGATAGGGAATAGAAGCGGACCCAAAATTGATCCTTGAGGAACACCACAGGTCACTGGTAAAAAAGGGAAAGGGATTGAAAAAAATTCTACACACTGTAATCTATTTGACAAATAGGATTTGAACCAATCTAATGCAACACCACGAACGCCATAAATCTCCAATTTCCATAAAAGACGTGTGTGATTCACAGTATCAAAGACTTTACGCAAGTCCAGGAGAATGGAAACATATTAAATACCTAGGTTTTCACGGAGCGTTTTGGTGATATGGGCTAAGGCGTGGATAGTTGAGTATCCTGATCGAAAGCCGAACTGCTTCGGATAGAAAATATTAAATTTCAAGCAGAATCATTCAAGTCTTGCGTAAACGACTTTCTCAAGTAATTTACTAAGTACAGGGAGAATAGAAATGAGCGGTAGTTGTCAATATTCATTTTTGAGCCTCTTTTATGCAAAGGGAAAACTTTAGCTCTTTTGAGGCATTCTGGAAAAACGCCTTCACTCAAGGAGCGATTGAACATATACAGAAAGGGTTCTTGGAGAACTGGAAGACTATACTTCACAATTTCGGCAAGGGTCCATTCTGCAAAGAGTCCATCGAGGCCTGACAATTTTCAATCTTTCAATTCAGCTACATAACGTTTAAGCTCTACCATACCTAGAGGATGCAGAAAGAAGCTGTGTTCATTTTCCGCAATATCTGAGACAATTGTAGAAACCTTGTCGTTACGAGGTAAGGCCAAACTCACAAATTTAGAATTCAGAGCTTTAACGAAGTCTTCCAGTTTGCTCATTAAAGCATTTCCGTCTAGTAAAACGATATCGCTTCGCCTTTTTTCTCTACCACACAAGGCATTTAAGTCTCGGAAAAACTTTCGAGGATTGTTGAATTTCTCGAGAAGAAGGCCCCATAGTTTTGCTTCTTGGATGCTTTAACTAGTTTATTCACCACAGCACGTAATGTTTGAAGCACTGTTCATCAGCAGGTGCTCTGAGTATTTGGAAAAGGCGGGAAAACTTTGCCTTCCTAGCTACGCGGTTTTTTACTGCATTTGTTATCCAGGGATTTCGGGGAGTTTTCCACTCCTTGTCATTGGCATTTCGATTTACAAATAGTGTAAGTTTCTCTTCTAGGTTATCAAACGCTGCATCAATGCTCTGTTCAAGATTTACTAAGAAAAATTCAGAATGAAGATCATTCAGTAACGAGACGTGTGTTTCATCCTTCAAAAATTAATTTGCTTTTTTTCAGAGGATCTTCTCACAGGTATTTGGACAGTTATCGCAAAATGATCAGATATACTGACTTTCTCTACTTTTGCATCAAATTCCCAATCAATTATGTATTATGTGGTCAATGAAACTCGATGTCAATGTGATCAAAACCACTGACATCTATGAATTATTAAATCATAAATGCAGGAACAAGCTCGAAAAAAGTTCTATTGTCGATTTGAAGTAATGACTGCAGAGAAAAAAATCGAAAAGTCATCAGCAATTTATTTAAACATTTCATGGTAATATCTTCAAAACTTATCCTCGGTAAAAAAAATGATACAGAAAAAACTATTTTTAAGCTTTTTCACGCAAAAATGCGAGAAAAACTAATTTTCAGTTTTTTTTTCACGCACAAATGCGAGACAAACAGAGTCAAGAACTACAAAGGCTAAAAAATGTGGATTAAATTAGACAATATAAAAAAGCTGCTTAAGTTCTCTGAGCCAATGTCCTCAAAACAAAACTCATGCAAAAACTACCCATAAAAACAAAAGCAAATGACCAGAAAAATTTAAAAACTTAAAGCAAAATTAATGAACAGCCGATAAAAAAACCGGAAATTAGTAAATTCAAACCATTTCCTTGTCACTAAAAATTATCCAGTAAGCGCTCTTCAAGCATTTAAACAAAGCCGGCAGATTGCCGAAAAATAGCCGCCGTTGACGCGCGTGATTCACATCGGGATTGAAATCGAAAAACATAGCCGGTAGATTGCCGGAAATAGCCTCTGTTGACGTGCTTGATGCACATCGGGATTGAAATCAAAAAACATAGCCAGCAAATTGCCGGAAAATAGACGCTTGTGGCCTTCCATAGACGCTTGTGGCCTTCCATAGACGCTTGTGGCCGATAGACGCTTGTGGCCTTCCAAGAATTGCAACAACTCAAGAATTAAGATAGAAAGAATGACCACAAGTCCTTTAATAGACCACTAGACTTTTTGGGTTAGATTCGGCCTGTCATTTTTATGAGACACACGCTGTATCAGGAAAAAGCCCCAAGAGCTTTTTCAAAAATAATATTCGAAATCAAAAACTCAAAAACTTAGATGCGCACTATCAAAAACTTAGATGCGCACTATTGATCTTTAACTAGTAAATGAACATAAAATTTAAAGTTCCATAAATGAGTTCAAAAATCATTTTTTGGGTGATGTAAGTCACGCAATTGACCTAAAAGCAGAAATGACGTCACGAGCAAAAAATTTAACTGCAAAGCAGTAGAAGTCATTCAAAAAGTCAATTCAAGAAGTCAGGTCGTAAGATTCATCGATGGAGATGACGAATTAAAAAAAAGACATAGCACGACAAGTCATGAAAAACAATCCAAAGAATTGAATGAAAAACTGAGAATTAATGTACCTGACCAGCAGATTAACTGAACAACCCCAGACAAAAAGACTATCTCAATAGTAAAAAAACTAAACTAATCAAACAAACTAAACAAAATATTCATTGCAAAAACTCGTGAAGTTTTCACCCTGAACGCCAAGTATGATACAATTCAAAAAACTCATGAACGCATGCACAAAATTTGAGAGATTTATTATTCACTAATGGTGGATAAAACTCGGGAAATATGACAAACGCTCCAAAAAAAAATGACAAGTGCAAAATTAAAGGCAGTTTCTAATTTTTGCGGGAAAAAAAGTTCAAAGCCATGTTTTGTTCGGTGGAGCGCTGTCATGTGACCCATCTGCAAGACCTAAAAATTTTTCGTAGGCTTTTAAAGATCGTCAAACTCAGAAAACAACAAAAACAAATTCAAAAAATTAAAAACAATGGCAAATTTTAACAAACTCTTGGTAAAATTCGTGATATTAAAAACTTGAGTGCCAATTCCGTGTCCCCAGAGACTATCTAGTATTTCTTTTTTGAACCTGAAAGAGTTTCACTGGCTGCTAAAGATCAATAAATTTGAGACATTATAATTTTCAGAAATATAAAAAAAAATTTATCAAAAATTGCAAAAACTCGTGTTATTAAAATATTGATAACCAGTCCAATTCCACTAGCAACTATGCAGTAATTTAATATCAAACCGCAGAGGAGATTTATGGGCCCATGGTGCCGGAAAACTCTGTGGTAAAAAATTTCAAGTTTCATTAAAACAAAAAAGCTAAAACTCGTTATATTAAAAATAAAACTTTGTCATTGCCCTAGAAGCTATGCTGTAACCTATTATCAGACCATGGAGGAGGTTGGTTGACCCTTGAGGCTGAAAAAACCTAAAAAATGACAGAAAATTTTCAAATTTGAAAAAAATTGCAAGTTTTATCAAAATATTGCTAAAATTTGTGATATTTAAATGATGAAAACCATTCCATGGACAATAAAAATTTTAAAGTACCCTAATATCAAACGCGAGAGGAGATTTCCTGGCTCCGGGGGCTCGAAAAACTTAGATAATGACAATAAATTTTCAAAAATTTGAAAATGCAAGTTTTAAAAAAAAATTACTAAAATTTGTGATGTTAAAAATGTTGAAAATTAATTTTATTACCACTAGAAACTATGCAAATACCTATTATCAAAACCTGGAGGAGGTTGCTTGACAGCTATGCAAAAAACTCAAAAAATAACAAAAAAATTCCAAAACTTTGTATAAATTTGCGTGTTTCGAGTACCAAAAGATATAGCTCTTAAATTGGTCACAAAGAGTAATTAATTCTTGAAAAAGACATATATAAACCTTTACAAACCGCTAGTTTAGACTAGTCCAACAAACACTCAAAAAAGATGAAAAAATTCGAAAAATTTTAACACTTTGGGCTCAAAAACTCCAAAAACTGATCTTTTAACCTTGAAATACGGCCTTCCCAGTTGCTTCACCACTCTAAGCACTTGACGGACTACTAAACGCGGCTAAGGGCATCTGATAAAACCTGATGCCGCTGAGCTTTACCGGTTTACCCCATTTTGAAAGCTCAAAGTATGGAAGAAAGGTGTGAAAACATCTTACAAAAATAAAAAAGAGAGCACCAATATAATCCAATTCTTGGATTGTAAAAAACACGATAACCCCAATAATAGCCGCTGTAGCTTCGCGGCTAATAAAAAGAGATAAATTAATCATATGCTTTGTTCAGTGTCAAAAAGTGTTAATTCGACGTGCAGTTTCGGTTAGATTCTAAAACTATACTTAATTCAGCTTCTAAACTCTAAGCTAATAAACTTAATACCAATGTCAGCTAGCAAACACTCTAATGAATTTTGATAACCTAATTCTTTATCGGCTTCATCGGTTTATCCCGTCTCTTTTGATTTTCCTCTTTTGACCTTGACTGTATTCACATAGTGACATTCAGTGACGAGACAAAAAAGTACTACAAAAACAAGCTATACTAACAAATCGCTACAGTTTTTAGAAAGTGTCAAAGCACTAAAAATAGCCTGCACATTGCCGGGAAAACACCATCGATACAATCTACGTACATCAGGATTAAAGAGAAAAAAGAAAGAAGAAAGACAGAAGAAAGAATTAATTTCTCTGATTCATAATAATAAAATTTCGAAGAGCTTAGAAGAATTAGAGATGAATCAGAGGGGACCATCCTAAAGGTGGATCACCTTTTTATTATGAGGACCCGAGTTAAAAGTGCAGAGCATTGATTGCGTTTGAGTTCTCTACCTATTTTTCTTAACCTACTTCTATATTGAAACAGATATCACTTAACCTTAGTGAAGTCTGAAGTTTAGCTTAAGTTTTAAAGGACTGATTTTTGCTCGCAGCTGTTCAAAAATCAACTTATTCTATGAAGTCATCACTTTTTACTAGCGTATTGAGTAATTTGGCTCCGCGATATCTTAGAGAATGGCTAACACTCAGACATTTTGCTGCGGGAAC
The DNA here is from genome assembly GCF_964194025.1 of Convolutriloba macropyga. Taxonomy (NCBI): domain Eukaryota; kingdom Metazoa; phylum Xenacoelomorpha; order Acoela; family Convolutidae; genus Convolutriloba; species Convolutriloba macropyga. The sequence continues at coordinate 26,162,967 of NC_134469.1, read as the reverse complement.
TTCATACAAGCCACACGTTGTAGCTCGGGTAGCCAAGGAAGTTTTCAGCTTCCTTTTGAAGATATTGTTTAGGTAGCAAGACGGTTGCAATCGCTTGATCGATTAAAGAGAAATTTTTAACAATTCAAACGTATAAATATCATATATGTTTTGAATTCCTGAATCTTTGAAAAGTGAACTGGAATGATACCTTGAGCTTTTGAAGAAAATTAGCCTGAGTAGTTTCTTTTGTTGCAAGTAAATTTGAAGTAAACGGTTGCTCGATGTGCAACCGTACATCAATACACTATATTGTATGACAGGTTTGTTGTAAACATTGTATACCGTATTACAACATCACGACTGACAAGGTGTCGCAACCGCGACACAATGAAAATCTGCTAGGAAACTTTTTTACAGTATCCTGAATATGGCTTGTAAAATTGAACCTCTCATCTATCTTTATTCCGAGATAGGTAACTAGCGGCTACTTAAACAACAATTCACCGTCTAATTCTATAGTGAGATCATTTTTTCCATGAATTTGCAGAACTTGAGTTTTCGAAATGTTCAGTGAAAGTTCATTTTTCTTGATCCACTCAAACAATTTGTTCAGTTCATTGTTCAGCTTTGATTTTTCACCATCATCACAGGTATAAAGACAATTTGTATCATCTGTAAACAAGTATGTGTCTAAAAAGGGAAGAAACAACGGGTAGATCATTTACATAGATAAGGGATAGAAGCGGACCCAAAATTGATCCTTGGGGAACACCACAGGTCACTGGTAAAAAAAGGGAAAGGGATTGAAAAAAGTTCTACACACTGCAATCTATTTGACAAATAGAATTTTAACCAATCTAATGCCACACCACGAACGCCATAAATCTCCAATTTCGATAAAAGACGGTGTGTGATTCACAGTATCAAAGACTTCACGAAAGTCCAGGAGAATGGAAACATATTCAATACCTGGGTTTTCATGGAGCGTTTCGGTGACATGGGCTAAGGCGTGGATAGTTGAGTATTTTGATCAAAAGCCGAACTGCTTCGGATAGAAAATATTAAATTTCAAGAAGAATCATTCAATTCTTGCGTAAACGATTTTCAAGCAATTTACTTACTACAGGGAGTATAGAAATTGAGCGGTAGTTGTCAATATTCATTTTTGAGCCTCTTTTATGCAATGAGAAAACTTTAGATCTTTTGAGGCATTCTGGAAAAACGCCTTCACTCAAGTAGCGATTGAACATATACAGAAGGGGTTCTCGGAGAACTGGAAGACTAGACTTCACAATTTCGGCAAGGGTCCATTCTGCAAAGAGTCCATCGAGGCCTGACAATTTTCAATCTTTCAATTCAGCTACATAACGTTCAAGCTCTACCTTACCTAGAGGATGCAGAAAGAAGCTGTGTTCATTTTCCGCAATATCTGAGACAATTGTAGAAACCTTGTCGTTACGAGGTAAAGCCAAACTCACAAACTTTAACGACGTCTTCCAATTCGCTCAGCAAAGTATTTCCGTCTAGTAAAACAATATTGCTTCGCCTTTTTTCTCTACCACACAAGGCATTTAAGTCTCGAAAAAACTTTCGAGAATTGTTGAATTTCTTGAGAAGAAGGCCCAATAGTTTTGCTTCTTGGATGCTTTAACTGGTTTATTCACCACAGCACGTAATGTTTGAAGCACTGTTCATCAGCAGGTGCTCTGAATATTTGGAAAAGGCGGGAAAACTTTGCCTTCTTAGCTACGCAGTTTTTTACTGCATTTGTTATCCAGGGATTTCGGGGAGTTTTCCACTCCTTGTCATTGGCATTTCGATTTACAACTAGTGTAAGTTTCTCTTCTAGGTTATCAAACGCTGCATCAATGCTCTGTTCAAGATTTACTAAGAAAAATTCAGAATGAAGATCACTCAGTAACGTGACGTGTGTTTGTTCATCCTTCAAAAAAGGGGGGACTTTAATTTGCTTTTTTTCAGAGGAACTACTTCTTACAGGTATTTGGACAGTTATCGCAAAGTGATCAGATATTCTGACTTTCTCTACTTTTGCATCAACTTCCCAATCACTTATGTATTATGCGGTCAATGATGGTGCTAGATTTACATGTCACTCGAGTGGGACTTTCTATTTCCAGGAATGGGCGTTCCATGAACCCGTTTTGGCAGCCACGTGGGAACCCAAGCAGGTTAGTGACTTCCATCTGGACTGCGGCCATTACATGCGAACAGGTGTGTTCAGCCCACCTCTTCGCTCGTCTCCTCAGGTACTGATCCTTTAGGTTTTGAGGGCATGATTCACAATTCAGATAAAGGGGTGTTTTCAACAGAGCCACCACGGCTGCCCTGGAATTCAGTTAATCAGAAACTATTTAATAAGTTTATCACAACAATAAGGCTAAAAAAAAGGAGAAAAAACGACAGAATTTGTTTTCTAGAAAAAAGAGAAAAATGACAGGAAAAATGATAGCCGGCTTAATACTGATGCCGGCTATCCGCCCCAACGAACTTTGAAAACACAATGCACTATGACTTAATGACCGGGCATTATCAGTTCCAACCGTTTCTTTCGATGTTGCTTTTTTGACCTTGACCGTGTTGACTACATTGCGTAATTCGGTGAGCGAGAGAATTTAAAATTCATTCAGTTGATAAAGTGAGTGATGTAGATCAGGAATCAAACGTGCAAATCGTGACTTAAGTAAAAAAAAAAGAAAAAGTGGATGTAAGGTAAAGCAAATTCTAAAAAGGAGAGATCCTAAATGTTAGTCGTTGAGAGGTTGACAGCGCCTATTAAGAACATACCTGGCAGATTGCCACAAAAATAGCCGTGACAGCTTTGTAGATCGGCATTCGCAAAAAGATAGCAAAAGAAAGACACCAAAAAAGAAATCTCTTATTAAATGCTGAGATGTTATATTTTGATACCCCTTTTTAACTTATTGATGCTTGTTTTAGTTGCTCAAAAGACCTTCAATTGGACTAACATACACTCACTTGACCTTATCTCTTTGAGTAAAAGTAAATAAAAATCACTTTCAAAGCAAAAAGAGGATGTCTTTTTTGAAAATGAGGTAAGTTACGTGTGACCAAAGACAACGCAAATGAACAAAGAAACTCGCTCCACTAAGAGTGAAAAATAACGTCACGCACTCAATTGAAACAAAATTGCATGAACAAATAAGCAGATTTGAAGAAATTATGAAGTCATATGCTCGCAACAAAAATCTTGACGAAATATAAAAGCCGAGAGAAAAGCTCAATAATAGCCCCAGTTATCGCTTTGCAGCTATTAAAACTAACTGTGAACTCAAAACATTAATTAGATCTATTCAGCAAGCAATGAAAACTGTCACTAACCAGGCTAAGTTATTATTAATAACAAAAATCGGATGAGCTGCTCTCGAACGACAGGCGAGGGTAATTTAATTTAGAGGGGTGTAGCTTTGTAATGTCTTATGGGTAGAGAAAACGACCCCATAGGGGTTCGATCCACTCACCTCCAAGTTGTCAATCTGACATCTTAACCACTCAGCTACAATGTCTTCGATTTCCTTTCGCTCACAATCGCTTTTACGAACAAACTTTATTTCAGAACGAGAGCAACTTGGATCACTCAAAAAACAAGAACTAAGTTTGAAAAGAAGAGAACATAGCTGGCAGATTGCCAGAAAATAGCCGCAATAGCTTCGTAGATCTGCAGTCTAAAAAAACAGTAAAAAAGACAGACCAAAAAAATTCCTCTTTTCATTGAAGGCTGATATGTTCTATTTTGATTTAAAATCTGTATAAGTTTTTGCTGCCTCTATTAGCTGCTCTATATCAACCTTCATTTAGAGTGACACACACCCATTTGACCTTATCTCTTTGAATTAAAGTAAATAAAAAAGTCAATTTCAAAGGTAGGAAGTCATTTTTGAGAGTGAGGTAAGTCAAGTGTGACCAAAAATTTAATCACGCGCATGAACAAAAAAACTCGCTCCACTAAGAGCGAAAGATGACGTCACATATGCAATTTAGTTGCAATTGCATGAACGAATGAACAAAAGATGGCTGTGACGTCATATGGTCGTAACAAAAATCATGACGACGAAATAAAAAAAAAACCAAGAGAAGGCCAATAATAGCCCCAGCTATCGCTGTGCGGCTATTAAAAACAAATTCTAGAACCAAAGAGCAAAAACATTCAAGCAAAAATTCTGCAAAAAACAAACACACACGTTTGCAATAGTTGCTTCAAACTTAGTTCGAGAGCTATTACTAAAACAACAAGAACTAAGAAAATTGGGCAAGACTAAAAAACCGCTGGTAGTTTTTTTGACATGTTATGTATGATAGGTTTGAAAACGAGAAGCTATTACCTTTAGTTTTCAATCCAAACTACTACAACACTTCCATTACGCCTCATTAGTGTGCCCATGAAACCAGTCATTAATGATACTAAGAACAGGGCAACAAAGCGAACTACAAAAAAGGAGCAAAAATCACAGAAATTTAATTAAAACATAGTTTTCACGTCTTATTAACCATTATCTGACCGTGATAATTCAAACATACCCGGCAGATTGCCGGAAAATAGCCGCCGTTGATTCCAATAAGCAAGATTGGGATTGAAATAACAGAAGATATTGAAAAAAAAAAATTTTGTACAAAAACATTTTTTAAGTCCGATTTATTTTGATGGCATTTCGTAGTTGAACATACTTCTCTTTCTTAGAGAGAGGCTACAGGGGCTACAATCAAAAACAAAAAGCATTAGAGATGGTAAATAAGACTTATAGGAACGACGTTCAAATAGCGGGCATCTAAGATTGGGCTTTATGGGTTTATCCCGTTTCTATTTCTGACATCCATTTTTGTACTAACTCTGTTCATTTTGAATTGCTTTGCTGAGCAACTGATGTTCAAAATCACTTTTAGCAGAATGAGAGAAGAGAGAAACTAGCCTAGAGAAGTCAAAAAGATTTCACGAAAAGGCGGCAAAATGAGGTAAAGCGAAACATTTTTTTATTCGACGAAGTAAAAAAAACATAGCAGGACAAGTCCTGACGTACAATTCAAAGAATTTTCATTGACTAAACAGAAAAACTAGACCTAGAATGGACTATGAGTGAATTGAGAAAACCATTTTAAAAAAAATCAGATCAAAAAATAAGAAAAAAAACAAAAAATCAATGTCAAAATGCCGCATATGAACAAAAAAACCACTAGCGAGAAATGAAAATTTAATTAAAACAAAAAACTAGGCCTAGAATGAGCTGTGAGTGGATTGGGAAAACCGTTTAGAAAAAAATCCGATCCAAAAAATCGAAAAAACAGTAAAAATCAGAGTGAAATTGCCGCATGTGAACAAAAAACCACTACCGAGAAACCGAATTTTTGTTCAAACACCATTTTCGCACTCTACTTTAAAATTAGAGCGAAAAAAATTCACGCCGCAAAACCACTCGCTTTTTCGCTCCATTTCCTGTTTCGGCGTGACCAAAATCACTACTCCAATTTGACTTCAAAAATCATGAAAATGTGTGAACAGATCTTAAAAAAAAAAGACAGCGCCCCAATACAATTCAAATTCTTTGAATTGTAAAAAATAGGAGCGCTATAATAGCCGGCTGAGAAGATGAGGGCGGCTATTAAAAATACAACTATGCATTATTATAACACAAATGGTCTTTGGAAACCATTCTTTAAGAAAATCAGACAAAAAAATAGCACAAATACAAGTAAAATTACTGCACGTGCAAAAACATTCGCTTTCAAAAGCTAAAAATTTGTTCTGACACCAATTTCTCACTTCTTTAAGAGCAGATCCTAAAAATTGCTCTTCAAATTTACTCCTTTTTTTTGCTCACTTTACTACTCCAATGCGACCAATAAAATCCAAATTCTTTGGATCGTAACGAAGGGCCACTATAATGGCCAGCTGAGAAGATGAGGGCTGCTACTAATAACCCTAATATTTATCAATGTTAGCAGACTTCTTAGTTTGACCTGTGGTACTGACTTGCACTTGGTGCAGTTGAAGTGATATGCGTGGAACCACTCGTCCTTGATGCGGAGTCCATCGTTTTCAATCTGGGCGTGACATTTTCCACAGAACCTCTTCCCACTCTCCAATTTCATCATGTATTCCGAGCACGGCTTACAGTAGGGTCTACGTACACAATACAGACTCATGATAGAATCTCAGAGAACAGATTTTAATATCGAGTATACGACGCAATGTCTTTATAATCGACATTATTTCTGTTCTAGACAGTTTTCCGATCCGTCATTAATCTTGCAACACGTCCTGCATCAGGAAAAACTTTTTCAAAGAACAAAAAACGGAAGCATTTACATCACGAAATCATAATTGATATACTCAAAACATTCGAAAGCTTCATTAAGATATTTGTTCCATTTCATTTAGATATTTGTTCTTTTGTATTACTTCCAATTTCAGTAGACAAGGTTCCGACTCACCTCAATATTTTTCATTCTTTTAATATCGGTTCACAGGACCAGTCTCAAATCAAACTAAAGTGTAGTAGAAAGTCAAAGCTACTAACTTGTCAGGTTCGCTCTTGACAGTGTGGAATCCAGTATCAGCCAGAGGAGTCTCACACCTGGAACAGACGAAGCACTCCGCATGCCAGCTCTTGCCACCCATTGCCTTGATGACTCTTCCCTTTACGAAATCCCCACATGCCTGACAGTTGGGCGCAAACAGAAGGTTGAAGTCCTCCTCGCAGTACTTGCGGTTGTCGAACTAAACAGAGATTATATTATATATCTATATCTCCATTCACAATCACTATTTTTCTTTGTAAACCCCACACCGGTGTCCGGACAATTTACCCAATTCCATTTAACCCAATTACATTATATCCAACCTGCCATCTTTACTAATGCCAATTTTGTTTTACCCTATTTTAAAATATCGGAACCATTATTAAGCATAATCATATCTGAGGGCCATGACCATGCCTCGGCGGCCCATGGGACTTGATATGAAAGTATTACAACCGAACAAGGGATTAAATTATCAGCTTACGTATGTTTAAACATCCTTGTAATAGCGACTGCTAATTGTAAATCGGATTATTGAACGCAAACCTTAAAGAGCATCGTTAAATTAGCATTGGGTATAATGGAATTGGCGGTAAAATGGCAATGACATTAGGTAAAACGGAATTGAGTAGATTGACATGCAAAGCACCCCCCCCCCCTCCAAAAAAAACATTCTTAGTTTAGGAACAATGAACAGCGTCAAAACCACTAACATCATAATAGACTCCATCTGGGAATGGGCGGAAGCAGGCGGCACAGACGAAACATTCCTTGTGAAATATCTCTCCACTGGAAGTGATCAGGTCTTGTCCAGGCTGCAACTTCTCCAGACACCTCCCACAGCTCTTCTCAAGCACCATCTCTGTCAGTCTGCGCAACAAACAATCCCATAAAGAAACCATTTCAAAAATAATAAAGAGAAATTGGGAGAACTAATAAAGCACAGACAAACTTAATAATAATAAATTGTTTCCATCAGTCAATAAGTAGCTTTTCACAATTACCTGTACAAATACAATCACATATTTGACTGTGGGAGAGCACTATTGGGCCAATGGCCCGTTCTCAAGTGTCTCGTTCAGTTTATCTGGATGAAAGTGATTCAAAATGTAGAAAAAAAAGAGGAAGCACTATTTTTCAAGGTACCATTAAACCTAGTGAAAAACATTATTCTGGTTATGGAACGCCTTTGAGTTGTGATATTAAAACTCATACAACAGTCTGACTATGTCCTCATTACCCAAAATATAATTATCTAGAAATTGATGACAGAAATTTTTTGTTTCGGCAGTAGACATGCTTTCAATCTTTTCTATTATTTCATCATCGTAACCTAGAAGCATTCTTAAGACCCTCCTTATCCTAACTATTATTTAAAAACTGTGAAATAGATTTTTACCTTTAATTATTTTGTTTTTAATCAACTGCTTGCTTTTTTTAAGGCAATTTTGCATTGAGAAACCCTTTGAAATTGGTGAAATATTACATTGTCCCCTTATGTTTTATAGTGTTTGCTTAAGTACCTCATAGGCATGTAACTCTGAGGCTAAATAGATCCTATGTTTTACTCTTTCTTCGTAAGTGCTTTCAAACTTTTTTCGATGAAAAATTAGCCGCACGATACGTTTGACAACTTTGTCGATTTCCCTAATAGTTGTGATTGTTGTTGACCCGTATATCAGGACTCCGTATTGTACTATTGGCTGTATGTATGTTCTAAACGCTTTTATCATCTGTGATTCTCTCAAAACTTTTCTTAGTTTATAAAAGATACAACTCGACAAAAGTTTTGTGACCACAGGCTTTGAGTGCTTTGAGAAACGTAGATCATTATCTATCGTCATGCCCAGGTATTTGAAACTTTGTTTTTCTTCAATTTTAGCGTTTTTTTATGAATGTTCTTGACACAACATTTTTTTGATTTTTCTTTACAAAAAGCATGCTTTTTGTTTTTTTCCTTGTTCAGTGTTAGTTTATTTTTTATGAGCCAATCATTGACCTTATCTAGTGCTCTGTCGTGATCATCGTCAATTTTCGATGCAGAACTTCTGCTCTTCACAACAGTGTCATCGGCGTATAAAATAACATTTGATTTTTTCTGGGACAAACTTAAGTCAGTCATGTAGATAATAAACAAAAGAGGGCCAAGAATTGATCCTTGTGGCACGCCTAGATCTATAAGATTCAGTTTGGACTTTTTATCTCCAATTAAAGTAAATTGCATTCGTTTGGACAAATATGACATTAAAATGTTGTATATTGGACCACGCAGACCATATCTATAACACTTTTGCAGTAAAATGTTGTGATCGACAGTATCAAAAGCTTTCTTTCAGTCTAGAAAGGTGCATTTGGTTTTTTCACTGTTGTTGTGGAGATTTGATCTTATTTCCTCTATTAAGGTTGCAATGGCATCAACTGTGCTCTTCCCGTGCCTGAAGCCAAATTGTGAATCTGAGAGAATTTCGAAAACGTTTAGGTAGTTTTGAATTCGATCAAATATAATCCGCTCAAAAACTTTCCCTATAATTGGTAGCAACTAGATGGGCCTGAAATTTGATGGGTCATCTTTATTTCCATTTTTGAAGAACGGTATAACTTTTGCTATTTTTAAACTCTCTGGATATTGTCCAAGTTCTATGCATCTGTTAAACAAGAGTTGTAAAGGAGCTGCCAAACAGTCAACTTTTTTAATGAAAAAATAGTTCAAGTTATAGCAATCAAGGCTAAATTTGTTTTTACAGTTGTTGATAGCGTACATTACGTCATTTTCAGATATCGATTTTAGAAACATACTTTGACTCTGGTTTTCTATCGTAACGGCACTTCTTGTTAAAAATACTGCATTCAATTTTTTCCCAATGTTTGAGAACTCGTTAAATTTTTCTAGTTTATTTTGCGAGCAGAAAACTTTAGAGGACTCTGAATTGCCGGCTAAAGATCTGTAAAGCTCAAAAAAAGATTTTTTCTTCACCGAATCGGTTTTAAGTAGATTTTGAAAAAAAGTTTGTTTTTTAGATCTGATGAGAGATTTAAGGTTTTTACAAGTTTTTTGAAAATTTTCGTGAATTTGTGGACTTCCAGTTGTATCTGCCAGTTTCATAAGACTACGTTTTTTCGTCGCTAAGTTTTTAACCTCATTATCAATCCAATTTTTGTTCTTTTTTGTGTACGATATTTTTCAGGAAGGTGACTGTTTAATGCTTCAGTGAGCAATTCGTGAAATTTTTTGAAGGCTTTGTCAATTGGTAAGAGTTCTAAACTACTTCTGTGGACCTCAAATTGATACCTGAGCTCCTTTTCGAGTCTTTCTCTTGTAATTGGATTATCTAGGTTATGTCAATTGCGGCTTTTTAGAGCTTTAAAACACTTTTCTGGACTGCCATCGAGGTCAAAGGACCCTTCTACCGTGTGATGATCTGTTATACTGGTTGATTTAACTTTTGTTTCTATAAAAAAGTTAGAAAATATTGCGTCAATGAGCGTACCTCTGCCATTTGATACCCTCATTGGGTCGTTATTGCTTGATATACTGAGACCGTTTCCGGCTAAAAGGCTTTTTAAGCTTTCGGCTTTTTTTGCTGTTTATTAAAAAATGAACATTAAAATCCCCACAAAGTACGTGTTTTGTTTCTGGGTCAACCATTAGGCTGTCGAGATATCTTTCAACCGTCAAGAAATTGGCTTCATTAGTGCAATTTGGTGGCATGTAAAAACATGAGAACCAGATTTCTTCTATGGTTTTGATGGCGACTGTTAGTAGTTGAACGGAATTCGTTTCTAATTTTTTAACTATCTGACAATTTATGTTATTTTTCAAGAAGAATGCAACACCTCCACCTCTTTTTTTACAATTGCTGGCTATAATTGTTTGATAACCATTCAAAGAAAAACAGTTATTGTTGTAGCTAAGATTTAGCCAAGTCTCAGTAAGGCAAACTACTTCAGGTTTCTGAGACATGCTATTAATGTAAACTTCAAACTCGTCTAGGTTCTTAGACACGGATCGAATGTTTTGAAGAACAAATTGGAACTGTACAGGATTACAGGTTTTTTTAATTGTCATTGTTGACGTAGAGACACTTTTCGTTATCAATTCCCTGCCATTGCAGTTTGGTTTTTCTTTCTTGTATAAAACTACCAACTAATTTGATATAACAGTGCTTAATTGTTTTTTTTGATTTGTTGCTTGCGGAAATCACCAGCAACAAATCAAAACATTCTGTTTCATTGCTCTCCTGCGCCCTGTCTGCATGGTTGCGTAAATCACAACCCACAGGCCGCCGACTTGGCTTAAAAACTTCCGGAAGCCGCAGCAAGAGTCGATGTATCACGTACCGTAGCGAACCACAGGGTGCGTGTGAATTTGTGCACACATAAAAGTTTAAAAATACCTCTACTGCATTCAAAGCTAGAAAAAGAGACTAGAATGAACTAAAAATTAAATCTAATTTAGCAAGAATGAAATCTCGACAAGGGATATTCTCGATTCTAAAAGCAGCCTGGTAAAGACCTCAACTTATGAGAAGAGCATGAGCGATTGCAAAACAACACGAAAATTCCATACTTGATCAGATTTGCCTAAGAGAACTTTTATGGATTTAAGCGAACTCGCCACTTTCGCTGTACCAAAAATGTCCTTGTTTGCTGGACCGAGCATAGTCCAATATTGGATCGAGAAAGAATCTTCATGGATCCGTTTTCTCATCCCATCATGAAGTTTTTGCAAATAATGTGGACAGAAATTTGGAAAAATTTTCACTGAGCAGTTAATAACAAACTTTCTGCCGAGATGAAGTTGAGTTTTGATCCAAACTTTCTTTCGATATACTTTACCACAAGTCAAATGATTCAAACAATCAACTAATGTTGGGCGAATCACTCTCAAACGACTGGCGAGCGGTTGGCTTCGGCAGTAGCTAGCTGCGGCTGAGGAGGCTAGCTTTAGATTAATTGAGGGGGTGTGGTCAGAATGAGAGGGGGTGGCCGAGAGTGTGCGGGGTAACGGTTGGAATGAGGTGGATTGGAGGTGGTGGTGGGGGGGGGGGACGGGACAAACTCTTAGAGCTCCCTTCACATTCGGAGCTTATGTCTCTTAACCTGCTTCTTTGGTGAACCCCATACTTAAGAGACTATTTAGCCGTAAGGATCTAAGAGAATTTAATGCCCTGCGGGCTTTACCTGTTTATCCCGTTTTCGAGCAAGAAAAATTAAAAGGGTCAGACGAAAAATTGGTCAAGCGAAAAATCGCAAACAAAGGACAAATATAATTAGTACAGACTTCGTTTGAGAGCAATTAAGAATCTGTATTCCAAAACTTGGGGCTATTTGTTCACAACATTTCAGTGAATATCATACCACCGTCGTTGCCAATACATAAAATACACCGCTAATTTTATTATGAAGAAGAAGCTGGAGTATTCTTTTTACTCTGAAGCAGCAAATGTTTAATCAAACAAAATCAACCAAAGTTGAACAAAATACGGAAACAAAATTTGTTTGCCATTCAGCATTAATTATTCTTTAAGAATTTCTGAAAACTTAAATCCGTGGCTTAACTAAAAACTTGAAACTTTAACTTAAAACCTCAAGTATTAGAGCACTAAAGATTGAAGCGCTTAAATGGAACCTAATGAACTTCAGGGAACATAAGTACCACAAAAAACCGCCAACTTGAATATAATAGTGTCAAACTCATCAAAAACTTCAGAGAAGTAGTGAAAACCCCAAAAAGAAATAATTCGGTTTCATTAGATAGCCAATGATACCTTGCACAAATAGGAAAAAAGACTGGCAAAAAACTACAAAATGCGTAAAACTTAAAAGAATTCAGTCATAAAACGATAGCTCCCATGCGAGGAAATCAAAATTGCAACTGCGCAAAATTAAAACACGTGCTACTTTCAAACGCAATCAAGAAGGAAAACGCAAATCAAATTGCAGCACGTACAAAATTCCCCCGAGTATTGTTTTTTCATTATACTTTGAAAGCGTTTGAAATTTTTTTTAAAGTGCTCTCATCTCGCTACCATTTACAACTTCAGCGAGACTATCGCTTTTCAAATACGACTTCTCAATGACAATAAAGCCGAAGAACGTCTAAAAAAATCTTTGAAACGTAGTCGGCAGATAGCCGGAAAAACCTCATTGATAGACCTCCTTGACCTTCACAGTAATTGAAACAAGCAAAAAATAAAAAGATAATTCAGCCGCCTATTAGAATCTAGAAACCTAATGAAAAAGATTCGATAATTTAAAATTGTATGCAATAGAAAAGGAGGCTCTCAGAAGAAAACTGTTGATATTAGATGATCGAGCTAAAAATTTCAAAAACTCAAATTCTGAAATCTTAGACCATTAACGTTTGAGGCACAGTTCGGTGCTCTTCATTGATATTAAATAAGAGAATGTTTTTAAATTTGAACTTCAACAAGTGAGCTGAGTGAAAAATTTTTTACACAAATGACATAAAAGCTGACGCTAAATAGATCAAAATAATGAGGTCACACAGAATATCAAATTCTGAGCGGTAGAAGTCGCTGAAAACGAGAAGTCAAATGGTCGCAAGAATCACAGACGAGGAAAAAAGGAAAATTATAGCCAAAAAACTTCCGAATCAACTCGAAGTAAGAGGAGCTAAACAGCGGTCATCTACTTATTTAAAAAATCCATGCATTTCACAATAGTAATCTAAAAAAACGAGCCTGCAAAACTTGTTTTGAAAAATCTCAAGTTGCAACTCTCAAAACGAATATTTTTAGCACACCTTGGCATAATTATAATTTTATTCAATTGCGTACAGCATGATCAACAAAACTATGATGAAAACTAGAAAAAGAAATGAATAAATTTTTAAAATCTGTTCAAAATGCACATCTAGCCAAAAAACGACTTACGTTCAATAAAAGACCCCACATTGACGCATAAAACACACACCTTGCTCGAGGTGAAATCAGAGGACAACAAACACTAATAATACATAAAACATTCAAGAAAATCACCACACTTTTGTTGTCTTGCCATTAAGCAAATAAAATACAGTGAGGTGATTGAGAGGCCTATAGCATCAATGTGGTCATGTTTATAATCAGTTCTTTGCGATTACAACAATTACATAACGTACAACACAATATATTTAGTTGCAAAATATTCGTCCGCCACCTTTTCGATCCACTATTCATATGTACACAGTTGTTTAGGAGTATGGCGTAAAAAGATTCTAGCTATAGCAATTTGACTTTGTATAGTATAAATTCTACTCCAACTATTATTGTCATCGATAAGTTAGGCAACTGGTGTTATGGCAAAGAGTTGACTACGAAATCTAGCCGTATGATTTTTAGAGAATTTCACAAAAGCGTCCAAGCGTCACAACAATTGTTCCGTTAGCCACCTTTAATAACGTTTGTGTTAAATAAGTACCCCACGACACCCGAAAGACAAGAAAAAAGAACTTAATTAAGTGCGCTAAAGACTAAGCAACCTTCAAATTTCTCCTCTTAGTAACAATCACATAAAACTCTAAGAAAACTATTGAATGAGAAAAACTGTTGCAAAAACAAAGAAATAGTTTTAAAAAATATCCAAAGATAGACGAAGTTGTTGCAACACTGGACTTAGTTTTATCTGTTTTCTTTGATAAAATCAACTCTAAACATAACCGACTAAACGTCGGAAGAATTGCTCTTGAACAACTAGTGGGAGCTTGCAGCCTGCTTCAGTGGGGGGGGGGGGGAGGGAGGGAGAGGGAGCCTAAATGGGACTAAGAAGTTCAATAGTGGGCTTCAAATAACCACATTAAAGGTTAACAGATACCACTATTAAGATTTAAAGTAAAAAATGACACCAGTTTGCCGGAAAATAGCAGCCGTTGATTCCAATAAGCATGATTGGGATTGAACGAATAGAAGATATTGAAAAAAAATTTTTTTACAAAAAAATTTTTAAGTCCGATTTATTTTGACGGCATTTCACAGTTGAACAAACTTCTGTTTCTTAGATAGAGACTACAAGGGGCTACTATCATTACCAATAAGCATAAGAGATGGTAACTAAGACTTATAGGAACGACGTTCAAATAGCGGGCATCTAAAATTGGGCTTTATGGGTTTATCCCTTTTCTATTTCTGACTTCAATCTTTTATACTGACTCTGTTCATTTTGAATTGCTTTGCTGAGCAACTGATGTTCAAAATCACTTTTAGCAGAATGAGAGAAGAGAGAAACTAGCCTAGAGAAGTCAAAAAGATTTCACGCAAAATGTCGAAACAGCGGCAAAATGGCCACTTTTCATTTGACTTTTAGCATTAAACTGCCGCCAATTGAGTTCATCTGCTTGAAATTGTGATTGAGAGAGAATTTTAGATCACGCGAAACGCAAAAAGTCAGGGGCGTAAAAGTCCCTCGAAAAGTCAAAATTGTCAAGCGAAAAACTTGCATAAAAAACATAGTAGCCGGTAGAATACCGGAAACGACTCGAATCGTCATGCATTATAATTTCTAACCTAACCTTACCGAAATCAACATCAAAATAGACAAAAAAGAGAAAAAAACAAAAGTAGCCCAACAAACCACAATAAAGTGTTTTAAAAATGCCGACAATTTTTTAGGCGCGGGGGGGGGGCTAGGTGGGGTGGCTGGGTAGATAGGTTGGGGAGGTGGGTAGTGCTGGGGCAGTTGGGGGGGGGGGGTAAGTGGGGGTAGCTAGGTGAAGGGAGGGGGTAGGGGTAGGTGAGGGTAAGTTGGGGCGGGGGGGGGGGGGTATGTAGTTGGGTGGTTGGGTAGTAGGTTGCGGAGATGGGTAGTGCTCGGGTATTTGGGGGGGGGGTGGTAGGTGGGGGTAGCTAGGTGAAGGGAGGGGGTAGGGGTAGGTGGGGGTAAGTTGGGGGGTGCGGGGCGGTGTGGGGGGGGGTAGATAGGTGTTGGGGGGTGGGGGGTTGTGCGGTGTAGTTTAGATAATTAGGGGTGACTTATATAGGAACAAAAAAATCTCAAAATGACCTCTTCACCTTGAACATTACCAGCAGTTCCTAATTACAATACATTACAAACGAAGCTATTGTTAAAGTCGAATGTTCAAAAACAGAAGTCAACAATCAAAAACGGAGGTAAACTCTCGAACAGAAAGAAGTCAAAATTCAAGTCATGAACAAACTTGCTTTCTGCTAAAAAAACCTGTAGAATCTCAATACTCCTCTTCGAGTCGTAAAAATCTGTAGAATCTCAATACTCCTCTTCGAGTCGTAAAAACCTGTAGGATCTCAATACTCCTCTTCGAGTCGTAAAAATCTGTAGAATCTCAATACTCCTCTTCGAGTCGTAAAAACCTGTAGGATCTCAATACTCCTCTTCGAGTCGTAGCAGAATCTCAATTATCTTCGAGTCGTAAAAAAACCTGTAGAATCTCAATACTCCTCTTCGAGTCGTAAAAATCTGTAGAATCTCAATACTCCTCTTCGAGTCGTAAAAACCTGTAGGATCTCAATACTCCTCTTCGAGTCGTAAAAATCTGTAGAATCTCAATACTCCTCTTCGAGTCGTAAAAACCTGTAGGATCTCAATACTCCTCTTCGAATCGTAAAAATCTAGAATCTCAATACTCCTCTTCGAGTCGTTAAAACCTGTAGAATCTCAATACTCCTCTTCGAGTCGTAAAAAAACTTGTAGAATCTCAATACTCCACTTCGAGTCGTAAAAAACCTGTAGAATCTCAATACTCCTCTTCGAGTCGTAGTAGAATCTCAATTATCTTCGAGTCGTAAAAAAACCTGTAGAATCTCAATACTCCTCTTCGAGTCGTAAAAATCTGTAGAATCTCAAAACTCCTCTTCGAGTCGTAAAAACCTGTAGGATCTCAATACTCCTCTTCGAGTCGTAAAAACCTGTAGAATCTCAATACTCCTCTTCGAGTCGTAATAAAACCTGTAGAATCTCAATACTCCTCTTCGAGTCGTAAAAATCTGTAGAATCTCAATACTCCTCTTCGAGTCGTAAAAACCTGTAGGATCTCAATACTCCTCTTCGAGTCGTAAAAACCTGTAGGATCTCAATACTCCTCTTCGAGTCGTAAAAAACCTGTAGAATCTCAATACTCCTCTTCGAGTCGGAAAAATCTGTAAAATCTCAATACTCCTCTTCGAGTCGTTAAAAACTTGTAGAATCATAATACTCCTCTTCGAGTCGTAAAAAAACTTGTAGAATCTCAATACTCCTCTTCGAGTCGTAAAAAACCTGTAGAATCTCAATACTCCTCTTCGAGTCGTAAAAACCTGTAGAATCTCAATACTCCTCTTCGAGTCGTAAAAAAACCTGTAGAATCTCAATACTCCTCTTCGAGTCGTAAAAACCTGTAGGATCTCAATACTCCTCTTCGAGTCGTAAAAAAACCTGTAGAATCTCAATACTCCTCTTCGAGTCGTAAAAATCTGTAGAATCTCAATACTCCTCTTCGAGTCGTAAAAACCTGTAGAATCTCAATACTCCTCTTCAAGTCGTAAAAAAACCTGTAGAATCTCAATACTCCTCTTCGAGTCGTAAAAATCTGTAGAATCTCAATACTCCTCTTCGAGTCGTAAAAACCTGTAGGATCTCAATACTCCTCTTCGAGTCGTAAAGAAGACAAACACGTTTACAATAAATGCTTTGAACTTCGTTCAAGAGCAATTAATCACATTAAAAGGGGCATTAAAACTACTGAAAAACCGGCCTTAAACAAAAATTCTTTCAAATTAATAGAACGTTACAAAACAGCTTAAAATGCGTCCATGGACGGCAAGATGCCAACATCAGCTGAAAATTTAATATAGAAGTCTAATAATTACTTCAGGTGGTCAAAAATGACTCCAAGCGTGCACGTACTCGTTAAAAAAGAACTGTTTTACTTGAAAAGTTAAATCTAAAATCAAAAATGCCCTGAAAATGTCGTACGTGAACAAACAACAGTTTCGCTTACTTTGCAAGTTTTTTTCTCAACCACTTTTTCACTCCTTCTCAGAATGATGCATGAACAAAAATTACGGTGTTCTTCTCTCTTCTAACTTTTTTGAGCTGATTGTTCTAACTTGTGGTCACTTGCGGCCTTGAGCTTTTACATCCTGTTTCAGTGACACGACAATAAACCGTGGGGGGGGGGGTGCGCAAAACTTTACCAAAAGGGCTTCAAATGATGTTATTGGAGCAAATTAGACAAAAACAAATTGAATAATAGCCGTTGAGAGGCTGACGGGGATAGTAAACAAAACAATTTTTGCGCGCTTTTTTCATTCGATCTTGAGTAGAAATTTGCCACCAATTGAGTTCAGCTGCTTAAAGTTGTGAATGATAAAAATAATTTGGATCGCACAAAACTTGAAGACGTTAAAGTCAGTCAAAAATTCAAAGGGTCAAGCAAAAATTTTGCACAAAAAAATAGACGATTAAAATAATTGCTTCAAATTTTGGTGGAGACCAATTAGAAGAGTAAAAAATAAATCCGGATATAAGAGATACACAAGTCAAAAATACAATAATTTAAATTCATGTTTTGTCGTTTGAAATTTCAGAGATCGCAATTTCGAAGCTCAAACATGAAAAATTACCTTATTTCCAAATTTGCTTATAAATTCCTTCCGTGGTTATCTGGCGACGAGCACTAACAGGAAGTAACGAGACGACAAAAATTAAATGGCAATTGAACAATTATAACTGACTAGCGATAAGTGGGTAACTATCAATTGCGTGTATTTTCAATAATCATTTTTACATTAAATCAACGAAAGTTGCAATGTAATCAAATCATTAAGTGGTCTGCAACTAACAGTCATATCTAATATCAAAACATATATCTATGGTTCAAATCTTTGCAATAATGATTTGAGCGAATGAGAGTGACACACCAAACACCATCTCAGTGGACTTTCGAAAGCAAAGCAGCCAATGCAATACACATTAATTGGTGTGCTATGTTTGCCCCAAAACTCAAACAAAAGGCTGTCCTTAACTTCAAACTCATTCTGACATAGCGCAACTGAACGAGGTTGTTTTAACATTAGCTTAGTTCATAACTTAAAATATAAGCCCAACTTACACTGCGTTTTCTAACTTACTCTGCTAAGGTATGAACAGATAATATACGTATGAACGTTAACTACAAATTTGGGCTTTCTGGGAAAATTTAGTCTCCAGGAACTATATATACATTTTCCCAACTCTAACTCACCTGAGATAATTTCCATTAAATTACGCGGCGTTTCATGATAAACCAATTGTAAAGGATTGTTGAAATAAAAAGCGTCTCAGGCCAAGCCGCACAAAGCCTAACATTTTGGTACCATTTTTACATGAACACTATTTAGACGAAACAAAAATAACCTGACTAATATCCGAAATTTAAACACAAAGTAGAGTGCTATCTAGAAAACATGGGGTGTATAGCTAAAGTGATCGCATGAATGAGCAAGTACGCAGATCAATGCCATATAATGAAGGCAATAACTATCTACTTCGAATTCTCTATAGAGCTAAATGCAACTCATTGCATCACAAAAATCAAATAGACTTCTTGCCTCTAATTTGAAGAATTCGCCCTCTGCTATATTAATTTTCAATTTTTAGAATATCACGCTTCATGATTAGAAAAATTGCAAGATCTCAATGTTCAAGCTCTTACTTGTTGCTCTGTGGCGCGTGATGTTTCTGTAACGGCAACAACTTGGGTTTCGGAGATGGTCGGGGCGCAAAGTCCAGTCCAGCGTTTTGTTGGGACCTCGAGGCATCTCTCGCTACAACTGAATCCTCGTCAATTAAGTTGTCAGCACTCATTTTGAAGCCTCTTTGTTTGGCAACCAAATGGGTGTTGTCATAATTGGGCACATAATCGTTGTCCAGGTGTTGGGAAATATCGGGAGTCGATTTTTGACGTCCGCTTAATAATGGGAACCCATGAGTGGTAGTAAACCCGGATTCTCTTTTCCCTTGATAGGGTTCAGTAGTCAAATGTCCGTTTTGTTTGTTGTTTCTGTTAAAATCAGAACCCCCTGGTAAGTCATAAGTATAATGGGACTCAGATGGTCTCTGGCTATCCATTCTCCCTCCAGGTGAAATCAATGCATCGCCACTTCGATCGTTACGATGATGACTTAGGTGCTCAAACTGGTTACTTCGTGGTGATGGTTTTAAGTCATCCGAACCAAAAAAGGCGTTATTACTCGCATGCTTAAAGCTCTCGTTGTACCTCATTTGTCTTGGAGGAGCAGATTTGGCTACAGCGTCAGTTGATGGTGAGATTTTAGAGATATCACTCTTTCTTAGTGAACTGAAAGAACCAACGTAATCGTCAGGCCTGCTAGCATAGTCACCTTCAGTTAAGTTTTGAATCAATTTCAATTTGCTTTCCGGGTCCATCAACCCAAATTCGTGTTCAGTGGGTGGCACAATCCGATGAGGCGAGTTAGATCCAGCAGTGCTGGGAGAAGGAAATTTAGGGTCAGTGTGAACAACCAGTTGAGGTGAGGCGTAATGATCAGAGATAGAACCAGGCTGGTTACTTGAAGACAACTTAAGCAACTCAAAAGGAGATACATCGCATTTCGTGAAAGCTGACATACTATGATGAGGGTTTTTAAACTCGAGATTAGCTCCAGGACTTAAATGAGGGTTTTTAGAGCCGACACCATTGCGATTGGGAACACTACTACTTGACTGTTGATTTCGAACGCTATCAAGCCTATTTCTTGGTAAGCTGTTGCTTTTCACATAGCTTTGACGAGGCCCACCTTTCGCTTTACTGTTGTGACCGCGTGAATAAGGATCAGGCAATTTGGGCTGTTGGTCTGGGTTGTTAAAAGGAGAAGGGCGCAGTAACTGAGGATCAGTGTAAAAAGAAGATTCAACAGAAGGTGAAGGAAACTGATTGTAACTTCCATCCGAGTTAGAATTAGAGTTGGAATCACGATTCAAAGTGAATGAGTTACTGGGCAATTGGTCTCTGTGTTGACGATGCCCTTTAGAATCGTCATAAGGACCATTACCACGTTGGTTATGAGAAGAAAGAAGCACATGATAATTAGAAGAAGGGATGTTGTTAAACTTCTGAGCAGCTGAGGAACTGAAATAGTTGGGTGAACAACTTAAAAGACTTTGTTTATTATGTCGACTTTTGGTCGTTTCCACGTCATTGTCGACATGTGAACAGGATTCGACACTCGGAGAGAATGAGTAAATAGGAGAAGGAGAGTTAGCGATTATTGAGGAAGACACCGACACCACGTGAGGAGGGTTAAGCTGCGATAGAGAAGAAGACACCATAGATCGATGACAGTTTTCATACAAGTCAAAATCATCACCAAAGTTAGTGGGCTCACAAAATGAAGGGATTAGACACACGTCACGACTATTTCTACTACCGACACCACCATCCAAGCCATTATCAATGCTTTTACACAATACTCTACCCGGTAGCTCTCTGCTCAATCCTTTAGCCAGTAATTCATTGCCACCATCTCGCAATCTGCCACAGTACTTGTGACCGACATCAGACTGGAACATTCTGACTCTATTCAGGTCAGAATTAAGATTAATCTCAGTGGAATCGTTGGTCATGACAGACACCGGCGATGAAATAACTTCGGTTACTGAAGCCTGAGGTTCAGCTGCCCAGAGAATATCTGGTCTCTTTCTGTTAAGAGCAATAGGAGCTACCAAGGTTACATCAGCAATATGTTTGCCTGGAAGATCAATTCCACTGTCACTTTGAGGATCAAAAAGTTCACAATCGGAGAGCTTACCCAGCCCAGCAGAATTTGGATCTTTCCAAATAACACTGCTGAAATGTTCTGAAATCTCATTGATGCTGCTGCAATCAGAGCTTGCGTCAACTACCATGCCGAATGGTGTCTCATCAGGTGTGGTCATTTCAGAGACATTCCGGCGACGAGATCCCGATAACGTAGGAGATTTGGTTAACTCAAGGTCTTTCATTCGTTTTTCCGAACAAGAACGTCCAAGTTTTGTCGGAGCGACATCAGGTTTCGCCTCAAGTGAGGGCAATTTTTCACAGACCAATGAGCTCTGAGATTTATAAGGATTATACGCAGAACGAGCGAGAGGCGCAAACCCAGTACTAGATAATTGATTGACAGGGTGAATCACATCTTTAGGTAGAACTTGCGATGGGTATGGCACTAAGCTACTCAAACTACGCGACGATGATAAAACCGGTTGACTTTTACTACGAGATTTCAGCTTGGACTCAAAAAGAGCTTGATCGATTGAAGTCTCCAATCGACCACGTTGTTCTTGAAATTTTGGTCTGGCCAATCGACTTTGGGACGAAGAGCGAGCTTTGTTACTTAAGGTTTTCAGACCTTTGACACTTCTAACAGATCTCGGTTCTGTGACTACAGGGTTAGGTTGAGGTCCGGGTAAGTATTGCGTCATTCGTAAAGACGAAGTTTTGCCTTTGTCAGAATCACTGCGAGGCTTGAATGTAGCTTGATTGTCGATAGCTTGTTTGTCGGTGGCACCTAACATTGGGGTTTGATTGAAAGCGTAATTAGCTGATGATTGTAATAATGGCTCTTCTATATTAGCAGAAAGCGGAGACTTAGCAGCATGGCAATTGACTTTAGGCTTAGATGGAAGAACAGAAAAGTTGTTAGAACGTAAAGAAGAAACGAAAGAGAAAGGAACAGAATGATCGAAAGGACAGTTATTTGGCTGATAAAAATCAAAAGTGTCAGTATTTCTAGAACTAAAATGAGGGTAAGATTCGGGTGCAATAGACAAGGGTGAGGTCAAACTACTCTGCAATGATGCCGCAACACTATGATGCACTTCGTAACTCAAGCCACATGGCTCTGTTTCATATTTTGAAGGCAAATTTGTCCCAGCAGGACTTGATGTGGAATCATCACGGCTATTGGCATCAGAACTACAGGTAAATGGAGAGATCACAACACCCGATTGACAATAAGGGAAAGAATGAGCAGGCTGGTTACGTGCAAAAGATGACTGGGATGCACAATCAACATCAATCACATACCTTCCTTCATTTGGCGAAACCGGTCCATACCCTTCCACGTAATGTCCCTCCTCGGTGCCCGATCCTTCCAGGTTCCCACCTTTCGACCCATAACGGCTGCCCCATCCATTCACATCATCGTGTGTCTTCCTTTGCTGCTGCTGCTGCTGTTGTTGACGTCGGGCTTCAAGCTCCGCTTCGTAGCGACTAAATTTAGCCGTGATATCGTCATCATCTTCAGCATACTCTGCAGCTTGATGGACGCCTGTTTGGACTGCCATCGCTTGAGCCGGATCCATTTTCCTACTCATTAAAGGCGACGTTGCCTCGTATTTGTAGAGACGTCTCTCAATCAAAGTGTCCTCCTCCTCCACAACAATCTGTCGAGATATCACAGTGCCATCTTCAAGTGTCTCTCGGATAACTTTGGTTGTTTCCCGCTTGTTACTCCGAGGAGCAACATAACGCTGAGATGCTACCTCCGAATCGACAAGTCGCATGTTCTCTGGAACTCCGGATGATGACTTATAGTTTGATGTCCTGCTCATCGCAAATTCGTTGTTGTACGACACACCTCCATTGCCCATGGGCGAGGATCCATTCTGAACTGGGAATCTTTGCGTTGTCTGCATCGGATTTCGCTCGTACACTTCGTTCATTCCCACGTATCCATTGTCGTTATTAAAGTTATACTCGTAGTTGGACTCAACTGGATGGTTCGAATGGACCGTTACATCTTTCTGGTGATAATACATTTTGCATTAGAAGTCGTCGACGAGTGTGACTGTCAGTTCCGTTAACTGTGAGTTGCCTAAGTTGAAGTGAAGGAACTTATTTCTAAAATACAAACGGAACATAAATAAAAGTGGTACTATATGGGTCAACAATAGGTGGCCAAATTATAAATGTTTGTTTACACTAGACATTAAACAATAAGTTTGAGCGACAGATTTTGAATATACAAAAGATTTCGAGATTTATTGATTATGCAAGATATGACTTCAAAACCTTTCACGAATTCCACTATGAACAAAGCTTGAACCTATATAGCAGAATCAGGTTTTTAAGCAAAATTGACCCGGATATAGTAAAGGATAGCTGAAGACTAGCTGAAGGGTATCTTTGATTTACGGAATTGTGGTCGATCAATATAGCTCACACAGAAAGTTATGACTGTTATAATCGGAAAGCTCATGAAGTTTATAAAGTATTAATTGGAAGGTCCTGACATACCACTTCTTGAGAACTTGCGTACCTAAACGTCAAGTAAAATAGATCACTTTGCTTAGAAATAGTCGAAAAAGCTAATGGCTCAATTAAAGACAAAAAAGGCCAGCTGAATCTCATTTCTTTCCAGGAATAATATCGAAGTTTAACCTTTATCTAGATCGTTTTTACTTCTTTTTATTATAAAACTATTACACTGGAAATTGGGAAAAAACGAATGTTTTCTGATAATTTGTCTGATAAATTTTGGGACAAAATTTTGCCGTTTTTAGTATTTTTCGGAAAGCATTCCTTAAGAATTCTTTCTAAGAAAAACTAATGTAAAAACTATCGTGAAACTCTGCCAAGAAGCTAAATATAAAAAATTTTACGATAGATTTTTGAAAAGGCTGAGACAAACTTCTAGCCCGCGTAACCAATGCTCTCCAATCAATTTATTCGCTGTTCTGAAATTTTTTCAAACTTTAAACAATTCGAAAGAAATTCACTTGATACTTGTCTATGAATTGTTAATTACGAAGATAGCTCTTTCGTAACTTCAAAAAGGTCCGTCTCTTGGACATTGTTCGGTCGAAAGCCTAAATGAACCAAGCAATTGTTATTTCGAATTACTTACCTTTTGCGCAGCCTAACGTTTAAAAAAGTTTCGTGAAAAAAATGTGTTCAGAAATTCTAATTAATTTGATTATTTATTTTTGATCAACTACGGATTATTGTTATCTGGGAAAGACACAACAGACGCCGTTAGAGGTTGTTCCATATTGTTCATCAGACTGGTTCTTTGTCACTTAGCTGTGTTGTAGTTATTGAACAAACTGCAGTAATCTGAGCTTATTATCTGGAACTTCTCAGCAGACTTAAGAGTTAGGAACTTCTCAGCAGACTTAATTTTTTGTTAACCTAATTTTGGCCGGCAGCTTTTTTTTGCCTAGAGATACAAATAGGGTATCACTGATTAGCTCTAAAAAACTGAATAAATTTTGTTCGAAGTAAAATTGAAGCCTCTTCATGGTTTTAAAATTCAAAAATTCTAGTTGTATAAGGCCCGTCTTTTTCGAAAAAAGTTCTCGTGACTTTTGTCGTCAATCACAAGTAAGAGTGAGTATGATAAGTAGATGTCACGCCCCTATTTCGTCCTTATAGTTACGTGATGTTTTCCCTACAAATATCCATAAATAGCGCTATAATTTAGTTCATATTCAGATAGATCTCAAGGCCATATATAGCCAGTATTTCCATCTAGGCCTGTAACCCCTAATTTGTTTATGTTTACTAAAAATAACCGCAGATTGACAGTTTACTGATAAACATATTAAGTACCTAAAAGCCTCCATATTTACCTTTTTGAGTTCCCTGACGATGAATTCGCATATTTGATAAATAACTTCATGAGAGACTATGTAATTGGTGAAATAATTATTCAGATAAAGTAGGTGCCAATACGCAAATTGTATATGTACTTAACAAACATCAAGTGACGTAAAAAAGCCAGAAACTGCCCAACTTGTAGATCAGTAAATATTTGCGATGGACCAATACAACTCAAGGTAGAGCCCTGCGGAACGACGATCACCTGAAACTTCTGAAACTTATCATTGAATATTGTTATTTAATTTCGTTAAAAAATTAAAGATTGAACTGGAAAAATCTTTGTAAAATGCTAAGTTGAAACAGGCTTCCTTAGAGCTAAATTACAACTAAGTAAAACTCTAAAATACAAGGCAATTAGTGGATATATCACGCATCTGAACCGTTCAATAAAAGGCTATTACTAGCTAACTTTATTCAAAATATATCTGCTAAAAACCGCACTGTGAAACATCTAAATAAGTCCTTGTACAATGTCAATTATTCAAGTTATTTACCTCTAATATTGACCTCAATAACACCCCAAGGAACACTCCTAAAATCAGTGCGTAACAGCAGAAATCTGATTTACACCAAAAGCGAGTGGTGTTAGGGCGTAAAGCAATGGAGTAGGAAAAAATATTTGAAAATTTTCAGTTTTTTTTTTGTTTCGACAACTTAATTTCTGCCTTTAAAGCTTCCTATGTTGATTTCCGAACTTTACATATTGCTAAGGGGTAATCAATTTGCTTTATTATTGCCAAGATTCTTGATTTACTCTTATGACACGCTAATGTATTACAAGGCTTTGATAGTATCTAATAAGTTTTACTCAATCGTCCGGTTCTTTCAATAGTCTTGTCTCCTATTCTCAATGACTGGCCTAATTGTCTCCCAAATGAGGCATGATTAAAGCTATTCATTAGTTTCCAGTCGAATCTAACCCATTTAACGACTTTGATATTAAATGTTTTCAAATTTTCGTTTTCCATCACTTAGTCGCAAAAATGACAGGTTTACTTCTCTCTCATGATTGATACAAATTGAAATAGTTTGATGGTTTCGGTTCAAATCTAATGATCTTAACATCTTTGACATCACTTGCTTTCAAAAAAATAGTGACCTTCACTTTTGCCTATTTTGGTATTCTTTTTGTTTCCTATCACTTAGTCTCATCAATTAATGGTCTTAATGATTTCTCATGAATCGTAAATAACTCAAATTAGCTATTTATATATAACCTATTTAAACGACTTGGACCTTACTTGTTTTCAAAAAATATCTCTGACTTCTAAAATAAAATAAAATAATTTGTTCCTGCGTAATCGCAGCGGAACAGCATTAGGCCACAGCGGCCTGTTCTCAGCTGCCCTTTTTCTTATTATTCCCCACATTTCAGACTGTTCTTTTTATGAGCATCATTGCTCTTTTTTTGATGACTGGCCAATTTTTTTGCGCCTGAAACTTTCACGTGGTACCATCACTACAACCAACATTGGTCAGGCTTTGGTCAACCTCAAGCAATGGTTAAGTAAGAGCTCATCCTTACACAGACAACTTCACGGAGGCAGGGGATTGAACTCTCAATCATTGGCGTGTGAATCACACACCTTAAATGATTTTACAGCTTTCTAACTTTTGTGCTCTTTTTGCCTCTTCTGTCACCTGGTCTCAATAATGATAGCTAATTTGCTACTTCACTAGACCATAATTCAAATAGGACAACCGAAATGACAACAAATAGATAATTAGGTTCAGTCGATATCCATTGTCTGTCACCACTTTGACACCAATCGCGTTCAAAAGAGTTCAAATATTTTTCAATTATGATCCTCTTTGTGGTCTTTTTGTTTGTCAATCACTCAGTCTCAATAAGGACAGCTTTTATTTGCTACTTCACTGAGCAAAATTGAACTAGTTAATTAGTTTCAATCTATTTTTGTTTGTTAACACTTGGACAACAATCGAGTTCAAAGAATTCGGATGATTTTTTTTAATATTGATCCCATTTGTGGTCATTTTGGTTGTCCTATCGTCCTATCTCGGTAGTGACAGGTGTTCCTTATTCAAACGAATTACAAACATTTTCAAAACTAAGCTATTTGTTTTTTTTTACTTTGAGATAATTTGTATTGGAATAAGTTTTTTTTACGTTATGAAGGGGTTTGCTAATCTTTTTTATGCCTGGCCTCTTAATGTTTGTGTACACAGTTCGCTCTGCCTTTTTAATGAAATTAGATTGAATCTAATTGAATATTGAGACTCTTCTTTATAGGCTTTTGAAATTTGAAACAATACGTTCTGAAAAACAAAATTAGCGAATTCTTGATCGATGTTCAGGATTTTAAAATTTTTTTAATCAAGACTAGAGGTCTGAAGTTATTGCTGCCACTTGCCGACGTTATGCCGGCCATGTTTCTTAAAATTGACAATTATAATGTGAATCTCCCGTCCTAAAAACAGAAAAGAAAAGCATTGTCAACAAAAAACGAACATTGTTAATTTCCTCTGGTACACATAAGAAAAAAAGCAAATGGTAAAAGAGGCAATGTAAAGTTAACATTATAACATTATGTAAAATTATAAAATCATTAAATTACCTAACTAAAAATTTGACCTTACATTAGTAAAAAACGGCCTATAATGCGAGCATAAAATGTTCTCACAAATTTATATGTACCTCATGAAGATTAAAGAATAAAATTAAAATCTAATGCTCTCAATGTCATCTTTTATATCAGTTACTTTTGGGTACTTCAAAAATTCTTTCCAAAAATATTCTTTCAGTTTTCTTAAGGAAGCTTTCGATGTTGTTTTCCGTCTAATATTAGAAGGCAGACTATTAAAAATTGGAATGGCTTGTGCAATAAAAGAATCAGTTAAAAACTTATTGTTCTCTCTTATATCGAACGTTATTTTTTTTACCTGTCATGTCGTTTTATTCTCATGGTAACGAGAGGTTCAATTTTATATGCTGGAAGATCGTTGCTGAGTAAGCGAAAAAAATATTTTGAGCAATGATATTTCAAGAGAAAAGAAACTGTTAATATTTTGTTGCGAAGTTGAGATCTGTAGTCCGATCGTATTTTCTCCTATTAAAAATGGTTTTTATTCCCCAATTCAATTGTTTTTTTTAAAGTTGTGAGTAATGACTTTTGCAAACCTATCAGAAATAGAGCGGAATAATGTAGATGACTTATTACTATTGCATTAAGTATTAAGATTTTTGTTTTCTCTAGTAAACTTTTACTTAATGTATTGAAAACTTTTATTCCACTAGCCATTCTCTAAAGAATCTTTTTCACTTCTCCATCAAATTTTAGTTTGCTATCAATAATTACGCCAAGATACTTCACACTATTTCATTCTGCTATTCCTTCATTGTCGACATTCAGAACAGTATTTGTTAACCTCTTCCTGGTGCTGAACACAATATATTCTGTTTTTTGTTTGTTCACCACTAACTGGGACTTTGCAAAAAAAATCAATAATTTTTGAGATGTTATGTTCAAATTTTGTTTTTGACGATGTTTCATCAGCGTCGGATGTAAAAAGAAAGGTGTCGTCTGCGTACTGTACGAACGTGTAATCTTTTTCTACAATCTTTGCTAAATCGTTGACGTAAATGTTAAATAATAGAGGTCCTAAAAAAGTACCTTGTGGAACTCCTCTTTTCAAATTTATCACATCTGATTCAATGCCATTCAGGACAACTCTTTGCGTTCTTTCACTAAAAAAATTCTCTATTAAATTGGTAGCATGTTTGTCAAAACCTATATTTTCAAGTCTCTGTAACAGTATTTTGTGGTTTGTAGAATCAAAAGCCTTTGAAAGATCTAAAAACGCACCTGTAACATTTTTTTCATGTTGAGTTCTGATCTTAATGTTCTGTCGATTTCAGGATAGCAACAATTGTTGAAATTTGTTTTCTATAACCAAATTGACTAATAGACAAGAATTGCTCCCTATCTAGGAAACTTGTAATTTGTGAACTGAACGCCTTCTCAAAAATTTTTGACAAAGCAGAAGTGACAGAAATAGACCTATAATTGAGTGGGTCTTCGGGACTTACTTTTTTGAAGAGTGGAGTTACACAAGCTTTTTTAAGATCTTCTGGAAATTTTCCTTCTGTAATGAACTGATTAATGAGATAAAATAGTGGTTCCGCTAGCGCTGCTTTAGCATCTTTTATTGCCCAAGCTGGTATTTTTGAAGAACCGACTGGTTTACTTGTATTCAATGAATCTATGAGCACATTTGTTTCCTTGGTTGTTATATATCGGAACTTGAAACACTTTCTTGGAGCAGATTTAGGAGGAATTTTTTTTGTTTGTTGCAAGCCAATGAACTCCCCTAGAGTAGAAAATCTGTAATTGAGAAGATTTGCAATTTCCATAGGCTTTGTTATCTTATTACCAAAACTGTTTAATAAAGATTGAATTCTTGTTTGAGTCTTTTCTTTATTACGAAGATCTTGAATGAATTTCCATCTGGCTTTTTCACTGTTTAACTCAATAAAACTTGAGAGAAGTTGTTTTTCTTTTTGACGAATTAAATCGTTTTTAGTTTCATCATCGCCATTTCTTGATAACTGTCTTTTTGTTTTCTCACATAGCCATTTTTCTTGAAGCAAAAACTTTGGTTTGTCTTTTCTAATATAACAGGCTTTAATTGGAGCATGTAGTACTAATGCTCTTTCATTAACTCTTTAAATTCTAATAACATCATATCTCCCGTCACTGCACCGTAAAATGTCTCCAGTCTGAATTTTCAATAAAACTTTGGAACGCTACGGCTGAATAGTTTTTTGTCAAAAAAAATTTCTTTGTTGTTTTTGATTTTAGCATCACAGATATAAGAATTGTGATTGTTGCAAATTGATCAGTTTTCAAAAATGTATCCGCTAATATGCCTGTTTCTTAATCGTCTGTTATGATACAATCGATAAGAAATGAAGAAGAGTTAGTCATTCATGTAGCTGTATCAATATTCGATGGTTTAAGATCATATGGAGAAATTATAGATTGTAGCAGATTTCTGTCGCGCTTTGCAAAATAGTTTAAGTTGTAGTCTCCAGCAAGTATGACAGATTTTCCTTCAGCCATAGCAAGATCAATTCCCAGGACCAATTTATCCCAAAAAACATCCTTACAAGTTTTTTTTTCGGGACAGTATGATAAATTTAGTACGCATTTCTTATTTTGTATGCTCAAGTCAAACCATAAACTTTCAAAATTTGCATCCGGAAAGCAGTTGAGATCATCGCCGAGACGAAGTTTTAATAATTTCGGAATGTACATTATAATACCACCACCTTTTGTTTTTGTTGTTTGGATGCGATCTTCTCGAAAACAGTCAAAGCTTTGCTTATCTACAAGCCAAAACTCTTCCGGATGGTTTTGTGACAACCATGTTTCACTAAACGCAAATATGCAGTTGTAACCAATGTCTTCAATGAGTTCTTTCAACAGCAGATGTTGTCCTGCTAAACTTCTGGCGTTTTGATGTAGAATTTTTATTCTGGAATCAAATAATTTTAACTCTTTCATCATGGGTTCATATGGCACAATTGGTCCGGGGTTTATTTCGATATCGCCACTTGTTAGTAGAAGGTACCATACAACAACCAAGAAAAAAGAAAAGTTGAATTTGGATGTTAAAGCACATTGTTTGCTGTTACAGCTTCCTTTGAATGAAGTTATTCGAGAAGCATAAGGAAAACTGTGAAAAAAATTTTCTGAAATACTATCGGAGGACATGAGTAGTACACATAGTATAACTATGAGTCGAATACCTGCCATTTTTGGCTAAATCTGATGAAGCATTACACGTTGCAAAACAGCTTAAAAACAACAGAAACTGCAGCTAAAAAGCATTTGTATAACGATATGTTTGCCTCGATGGTTTGTAAGTGTTAGCCCTACTCACATATGTACTTTGAGAATATTGCAATGGTTGTAAACAAACAAGATTACAAGAAGTCAAAAGAAAACAACGTAAAAACAAACTATATCAATCAATCAAATTTTTCATATTTCAATGAAAACTTATCTTTTAAGGTTGTGGAAATAAAAAAAAAACCGTACGCAGTACATGAAATATGATGGGTGACGACAGAAAAAGGCAAATCTGAAAGGCAAATAGAAAATTTTTTCCAAACATACTAATCGAAATGTTAGTAGCACTGAAATAAGCATACACGAAATAGCGAATAAATTTAGTTTATAAAAAGTCTTTCAATCCAATATTATATAAGACAAAACAGCCTCTGAGTGATGTATAATTTAGCTAGAAAAATTGATGAAATGCTCTTGAAAAACAAATGCATTTGAAATCATTTCTGAAATCAGGTAACCTCAACCATTCTCGAAACAAACAGATATTAAAATTACAAGGAGGCTCGGTAAGGTGCGATTGCACATAAGGTTCCAACCCCGCTTATCCACAATTTTGGCATAATTGTCTACCAAATGAGGAACAGATAGAAAACTTCAAAAAAATTCATTTTTCAAAATTAATAGTGATGAACGAAAAGATAGCCCCCAAAGCAAACAACTCAGTAGAGTAAAAAATGATGCATTGATTAGACATGCCAATATAAAGAATGCCAGTAAAAACGAACAGCTAAATCAAACAACAACAAACAATAATTACATCTAAATCTTTATGCCCGTTTTAAAAAACAAAGCTTATTAACAAAGTCAAGATAGAGTCAGATAAAACTGAAACTACACAAAAAACTTGTAACTCACCAGCAAAGATATGGGAGCAGTTCGACAGAAAAGAAGAACAGTAAACTTAAAAAATTCGCTTACTTTTTTAACAATTAATTTCAAAGCAATGAAAACCATTAGAAATCAAATAAAATATCCCATAGGTTTACAATTATAGAAGGGCATTAAGACCCGTCCTTATTCAAATTTTTATGAGGTTAAAAAAGAACAACTAAAGGACAACAAACAAAATTTCAATTAAAACTGGCCAGAAAACGCTGTCGAAGCCGTAAAGCCATATTTGGGTCCTCAAATTATGTTCGATTGCGCCTTTTTTTAACCGCGATAATGTAGTATGTGAGCTCTCATTAATGAGACCAGGCAACAAATAAAAAAAGAAAGTAATAATTTTGTTTTTTTTCGAAACAAGATTACTTCCAAAGGCATGAAAGCCATTAAAGAGGTTTGTTTATTCGTCCCAAGGAAACCCCTGAAACCTGCAATTATCCAGAATATGTCTTATGTCTATAAACAAAAACGTCAGTTACGACAAAAATCAGAAATTACTTTTTTTTGTGTAAAAAACAGTGTCGAAGCCAGTACAGTCATAACCAATTCGTTAAAAACTTTAAATTTTTCAACAAAAAATCTTTTTGAAACCTTTTCTTGACACCAATAATGTCATATTTGACCTGTTATTAACGAGACTAGGTAACAAATAGACAAAAAAAAACAAAATCGATGTTTTTTTTATTTTGGAAAACAACTGTTTTCAAAGTCATGAAAACCATCAGCTATCTACAAATAATAGAATATTGGCTCATCTGTTTTTTTATGAAAGGCCAATCAAGCCTGTCATTATAAAGTAAATTTCATATAAGTAAAACGACAAAGTGAAAGCGACAGTTAAAGATAAAACTGAAAAATTCAACTAATTCTTCAAGAAAATAGTGTCGAATCCGTTGAAACCTTAATCTATATCTATAAGTACTTTATTACGTTCAATTTTGCCTTATCTTGAACACTTCTCATCTGATATGTGGACTACCAATAACGTCATAATGTGACAAAACGAGAAAACGTGAAAAATGGGCAAACACCTAAAAAGCAAAAAAATGTGAAATCTAGAAGTATCAAAACCAGAAAACAATAACTTAGGGCGTAAAGCCGCAATACATACTTAATTTTGAATCAGTAGAAAGAAGAAGCACTCTTTCTTTCCTGACACTAAGCTTCAAAATGACCAAATTAAGAAAAAATAGGCAAAAATCAATACGGCATCATTTATTTAAAAATCAATTATTTTTGAAAGTCAAAACGACAATAAGCTTTTAAGTAAAAAACTATATGCATTAGTTTGGAGCTGCTTCGGAAGCCAATTGGACCTACCACTTCTGAGCTCTGATTTGAAATGTTCTGTTCCTTAATTAACATAAAAAAGATCGAGTTTTATAAAAAAAAAAAGAAAAGACCGACTGATTACAATCCGAATTCTTTTTGGATTGTTACAGTCCAAGATTGGTCCCAGCCCTGCTAATGCTGTCCGCCCTTTCGGAACACTTAATTTTCCGGATGTTATAGATATAGATAATTTGTTTATTAAAAAATCGAAAATAAATGCAGCGTTTTTGATAACCATCGATTAAACTTAGCAAAAAACTTGGCAAAATTTTAGTTAGAGAGCACTCTCAACGGAAGTGGAAGTAAGAATAGCCCTCTTTTGGGTCTAAACAAAATTGTGTTAGTGATGTTTGGGTGTGTACGTTCGGCAAATTTAATCCAAGTGGACTAAATAAGCCTATTTTGTGCGGTTTTTGATGAAATAGGCAAAATTTTGAAGTATTTAGCCAGAATATTAGACAAAAGCTTTGATTAAAATAGTCGACAATATTGCTTTTGTCTTCGAAAATAAAATCAACAACTCTGTTCTTCAAAATTTTAGCAAAATTTTGCAAAATTGACGAAATTTCAGGCAAAAATTCCGGAAAATGTGAATAAAAACAACGGAATTCACTCTGCTTTTCTCAGAAGTGTAAACCTCGATAACCCCCTATAAAAAATGAAAATTAAAAAAACTCTTTTTAATTCCATTTTCTACGCTGGACTAGCATTCTAATGATGCTAGTCTCAACTCTCTACGATGAATATATCGATCGGCCAAAATTGTCTGAACAAAAAAAAACATTTGAATATATAGTTCCTCTCCCCTCAAGAGGGTTCGGAACAATTATACTGCTACTCGCCAACAATCCAATGAAGTAGGATCTGATTTCTATAACTCAACTGAGATTAAGAGCGAGGGTGAGGGTAAATTTCAATTTTTTAAATTTTGAGGGTTGGAACAATGTGCGGACGCACATACGCGATTCTCCTTGTCTATAGCTCAATTATTTTGAATAGCTCTTCCTCTGCTTCTTTTAATATAGGTTCAGTTTAATGATAGAGACAGTTACAATAAACAAGATAAACCGTGATAACCTATGTAACAATGAAAAAAAAGGATACCTATTCATTTTTATAGACAAAGTGTACAAAGCACTGTTTTTAGCAGGCCAGAAATTTAAAAATTCAGAAGGCAGATGATGAATTATATTCAAGTAACGGCTCCTAGTTAGTTCTCTGTAAGCAACCGTATCTCCGTTAAAACAAATTTTGAAGCTTTTAATCATTATTTTGAGTTAAGCCTCTATTCAGTAATTGTGGTTTTGTCACAGTTGCAGTCTCTTGGTTCTAGGAGGAGTGAAAATCAAGATTAAATTCTAAAACTTCAAAGCGCCATCAAAAAGAATGAATTCAATCAATTTTCTATGCCAACAATATTCAACTTTTATAGTTGGTAAAATTTGCGATTATATGACACTGGAAACAAAATTGCCAAACTCAAGAGAAAAACAGCCAAAAATCATTACGTTTTGAATATAAGGTGTTTCCTCATGTAATTATCTGAAGCTCCTGACATCATTACACTAGTCGGGCGAAATTTGGTTCCAGATAGAAATAATATCCAATGAAGAGAACGAAAATAGACAACATGAGCAGCTACAATAAAATGCTAATCTAATAAACGTATGAATAACCAAAACAGAAGCAGTTCAAGACGTTCAATAAATTCAAGTTCTGTATAGCCTATATATAACATATTATGAAAAAGCACATAACAATGTAAACTCTAATATCCGAGTGAAATAGAATGAAGTCAACCACTTGACACGGACTGCAAAAATATGTCTGTTCCAATAAATAATCTTAAAATTCATTTGCGAACTATGCTGCATATCAAATTAAGGTGTTAGTTACATAATCTCACCAGATTCGAGCAGCCAGAACCTTCAGCCCGCAAATTACCGTACAAAATTGGGGTCTACAAACACGTGCTGGTGGCTATGATTCTAGGAACAAATATCAAAAATTTGGCAAAGCTACCAATCATCGGAATCTGAGAAACAAATTACAAGTTGTTAAAACAAATTGTACACCTCGAACTGCGCCCGACTCAATGCCCTCTGGCATTTATCCAACCTTTTTATACCCACTGATAGACAAATAGACCAAGCAAAAGGATAAGGAAGCGGAAAATGTGCGATTCGTTGGTAGGGAGGTAGGTTGGAGGGAGTGAGGTTTTAGTAGGAGTAAATATGCGGCAAACCTCTCAATATGAGTCAACTTTGCAAAATAAAAACGGTTCATCAATCCTTTATATTAAAAATTAAGCCATCTTTTCCTGTTTATGCCTTATGTTCAAAGTTAGAAGTCAGTGTCTAAAAACAATTGTCAATGTTGAACAGCAAACAAGCCGTGAACAAATGTACTCAAGCTGAAAAAGCAGAAAACCGGAAATCCTCTTCGAGTCGTAAAACGACCTAAAAAGCCCACATAATTGGTTAAATCTTTGCTGAGTGCATTATTACAGCACTGAGTTCAGCTGAAAAATTCAGCAACTAATATATGTCACAAAAAATTCTCCACCATTCTGAGTAAAAAAAAAATTCGCACATATCTTTAAAAAAAAATGTAAAACTGAAATGAGATAGCCTTCGTTTGATTTTCGCCAGACTATAAAGGCGCTATAACTAACGATATCAAAAATCAAATAAATGCCACTATTTCCTCAAGCACCATCTAACAGGAAATACAATTACTAGAATTGGATCTCTTGGAAATCTTTGTCATTGAAAAAATTAATTACAGTATTGAACGAACAACATCTTCTAGTACCAACCATTTTCAGGAGCAAGTGAAATTAAAAAGCAAGTTAATTCCACTACTCTTTAGAGCAACATTTCTTAGTATCAATCATTGTCAGGCGCGAGATAATACAAGGAGGCTCGGTAATGTGTTCGTGAATAATGTTCCGACCCCGCAAGTCCAAGTTTTTGATTTAATTGTCTACCAAAGAGAGAGTTTCATTGTCTACCAAAGAAAAAATTTCCAAAGTACGACCAAAACAATACTTTTTTATATTAAAAAAGCAATTAATACCAAAAACAAAATAGCATCAGATAAAACCTAAAATTCACTAAAAAAAATATGGGACTTGCCCTTAATAGGACTAGGTAAGAACAGAAAGGGCAAGCTTTTTTAATAACAATAAAATTCAAAATCATGAACATAATTAGCTAGCCATCAATGTCATATGTGACATGCTAGACATCAATGTCATATGTGACCTGTCATTAATGCGATAACATGAGCAGATAACACAATTGGGCGAAAGTAGAAAAACCCAATAAAAACAACTTATTAAAAGCGCAAAGACTGGATTTGATTTCATTAGAAAAAAGATGCGACCTCTTTTTGCTTAAACTAGGCTACAAGATTTCAGAAATAAGAAAGGCGCAGAGCTTAAAAATCAATTGTCGTGGTTTTGAAAACAGCCATTTTTTTCAAAAAAAAACATGAACTTCACCTAATAACACGTGATGGATAAACTTTTAACTCCTTAGGAAGCCGGTTGGGCCTGTCATAAGTGATTAAGTCATCAAAATAAAAAACAACAGGGAATTCAGACATTACTCAAAATTTCCAATAGGTTTACGCAAACAAATTGTTGAAGCCACAAAAACCATGAACTTATCACTGAAATCATAATGTTTTTTTGCCTCACTAGCGAGTAACTGGGGCATCAACAATCGTGCCTTGATTTGAAACCATCCTGGTCAGCAACAAAAAACAAAAACGGCGAAACTACTTAAAACAGACAGCACCCCGAAGTATTTCCGGCGAATTCAAATTAACCTAAATCAGCATATTTGATGCCAATTTTGTTGATTAAAGGCTGAATTTTGAACAACTTTTGCCTTTTTCAACAGTTTAGCAACAATCTTTTGTCTTTAAAAAAGGATGAAAAACAAAATCAATTAAAAACAACAAACATTAGTTACGACCAAAACTCAATGGAAAATCGTTCGCTAACAACTGATATCATAAATAGGTTAATTTAAACCTCCATAGGAAGCCATTGAGACCTTTCATTATCTCGTATATGTCGTAAGACTAAAAATACCGACAAAAACGAATTAAATTTTGCGAGCAAACGGTTTCGAAGCAGTTAAATCCAAAATCCATTGTCTAAAAAAGATTATGTATGTTCAATATCTCGTTCATTGAGTTCAACGCCAATAGTGTCATATGTGACCTATTATTGATGTGGTAACGTGAGAACACAATGATATAATCAAAAGTAGAAAAACAAAATTTAATAGAACTCGTAGTATTAGAGCCGTTATGAAAGTCCACGACAAGATCATAACTAGCCTCGCTACTGATGCCGGTCGATTGAAAACGCGTAGTTGTTAAAGCAGCATCGAATATATATAAACTTTGGATAGGTATTGGGTTAAGTTATCGAAACATAACCTACTAACGTCGGAATTATTGCTCTCAAGACAAGTGCGAGCTGCAATCAATTGCAGCCTGCTTTAGTCGGAGGGAGAGTGTAACTGAAATCAGGGGGCGTCAAATGAGGTCAATAGATATTATATACTACTATAACCACTAATTAAATTCAAAGTGAAAAAAGTACAGCAACTTTTGGTAACCTTTTCATTATACTTTTAGTAGCGAACTGCTGTCACTTGTGCTGCCACTTGAGTTCATCTACTGACACCTGCAAGAGAGAAGTTGAGATCACGCAAAACCAAACGTCAGGGGTGTAAAAGCCAAACCCGTCAAGCAAAAACTTTGCACAAAAAAGACCAACGCATTTACAATAATTGAGTTCAAATTTCGTTCTAGAGCAATTTAAAACCAACAAATTTTTATATCCAGAAACTTAACTGGCCCTCCTAATAGTTTTAGAAGATTGATTCACCAGTTTTTAAGTTTGTGATTCAGGCAAAATCAAACGTGTTCTCAAAAAGCATACTTGGTGCACTTTTCGCTTTTCGATGCAAAATCTGAATTTTGAGAACATTTTACCAAAATTTCAGCCTACACAGGATCACACAGTACAGCAACACTCCTCAGTGTTTGAAGTTAAAACGAATAACATTAAAATTAACTATTTTAACAAAAATATGGAAAATGTTCACAAAACTTTACCATGTTCACAAAACCTCGATGACTCCTTGGAATAACGAAATTCAAAACATGGCATAACGAAATTCTGGCATGTTGACAGATAATAGCCGCAAAGGTTTCGTGGATCTGCAATCTCAAAAATTTGATAAAAAGCAGACAAAAAAACTAAAAAATACTGAGCTGTTGTATTTTAAGAATATGTTTAACGTATTGCTGATTCTATTAGCTGCCCTTGAATAACCTTCAGTTAGAGTGACACACTCATTTGACCTATTCTCTTCCGATTAAAGTAAAAAAAAAGTCAATTTCAGAATGAGGAAGTCATTTTTGAGAGAGGTAAGTCACGTGTGACCAAAAATTCAATCACGCGAACGAACAAAAAACGCTCTCCACTAAGAGTGAAAAATGACGTCATGCATGCAATTCAGTTGAATGAACGGATGATCAAAAAGGCAGATTTGAAGTGGTGATTGTGACGTCATATGGTCGTAACAAAAATCCTGTTGACGAAAAAAAAACAAGAAGGCCAATAATAGCCTCAGCTATCCCTTTGCGGCTATTAAAAAAATTATTATATATTTTACGCTAGACGAGCTTTTTACTTCTTCCACCCACTAATCTTCGTCGGAACAAAACAGCTCGTTAAAACCACTACTTCTTCAGCCAACATCTCGTGTACCAACTATTTTCCATGCTGATCAAATGCATGCATCTTAAGCTGCTTCTTATAGAATAATTTTAATGTTCTGAAGTGCTCTTTTTACGCAATCCAATATATTTTGCCACCATGATACCAAGCTTTTTCTAGTTTGAACTCCATTTCCCACCTCGGCTCTATGCTTCCAGATTTTCAAAAGAGTAACGTTTTACGTCGAATGGGTCGGAACTTTAAAATCGGAAACACACATTAACGAAGCATATCCAGTAATTGAGCATTGAGGGAAAAAACTTTTGAACGAAAGCTTCCCCGCAGTTGGTTTAACGAATATTTAAGAAAGGTTAATGTATTCCGCATGTAATTATCTTCATTCATCTCTCTAGCCCTCTAGTCTTCAAATGTATTTAAAACTTTGAGAAAATTGGTTGCTTTCTTGAGACCTGATATTTTCAAGAGTTCCATCTCCCCGCTCATTGGGTGAGGAAAAAAAGGTCTCCATTAAATTAACCAATTAACGTAAAAGCATAACTAACAGTGGCTAGCAATGACAGCTGATGAACTACAGACATGAATCCATTCAAATTAAAAGCCAAGGCAGGAAGCCCAAATGATGTTGCCTTTTAGCTTAAGCGAGAATGATACAACTTTCTCAATATTGAGTTACTTTTTGAAATAAGATGATACGTTTCTTAGATTTCGTTGGCAACTAGTATAAGGCTATTTCATTTAGATCACTGTACAGCTCTCAAATTGGCAAAGCCAAAATAGGATACCTAAATAAAGCGTCTATTTTTACATTAAATTCGATCGATGTTTCCTGCTAAAAATATCTTTGGCCACTCCGCATGTGGTCCCAATTAGGTTAACGAGCTAAATAGGAAAAGGTAATCTTACCTGTTGAATAAAGATACGGCAGAGTGGATTCCAATTGAGGCTAATTCCACAACCAGTTCCAACTTAGCATACTATCAATTGCTAATCTGCGCCGGCTGTTGAAACAAGAACTCCACTTTGTAAGAACTGATTCAAAATCCACTAAACTTGTCAATACAACGCTAACTGCTCTTCGC
Source organism: Convolutriloba macropyga (assembly GCF_964194025.1). Taxonomy (NCBI): domain Eukaryota; kingdom Metazoa; phylum Xenacoelomorpha; order Acoela; family Convolutidae; genus Convolutriloba; species Convolutriloba macropyga. The sequence continues at coordinate 26,122,902 of NC_134469.1, read as the reverse complement.
CACGGAATTGCTCAAGTGTTGTTAAGTTTAACTTAGCCAATAAATTCTGCTCAATTTTGATCAGGAACACGCAAACTTGAGGACACCGGGGAGCAATTTAGTGTAAGTTTGTAAGACGATATCTATTTATTTAACCAATATCCCACACCTATTCTTCACAATTCCCACTTTGAATCCCTCCATTCATTCAGTCAAGTCCCAGCTGCAATTAAACATGGCTTTGCCTCTGAAAAACAAAATGGCAATAGCATTAGGTATTATTAATAGCATATGGTAATAAATCCTCTTGTTTAATATAGGATAAAGTTTGTTTACAACCCCCAAGTCCCCGCTAACTTCCACTTCTAAACCCAAGCAGGCACCCAAACCCAATTTTAAGAATAAATTAAACCAAATCTAAGCCAGCTTTTAATCACGTCTGCTATATCGAAGTGCAATTACTTGAAGACACAACTTGAAGGGAGGGAATTTAAAATTATTGTACTTTGGCTGGTTTTGAAATTAGGTTACTTTGAGGAGGGTGAGTTGGCAAGAGAGGAGGGTGACAAGCGGCGGGAGGAGGGGGGGGGGGGCGACTCTATGTTCATGCGGTAAATTGAACTCGCATTTGGGTTTCATGTCAGAGATAGGAAATTTAGATATTTGCGGATTCAATTGTCCAATTTAGCTGAGGCAATTTTCAGCAAATTTAGCAAAAATAACTTAACAGCAACATTAGAACTAAGTATATTTAATCCTCGCGCCAAAATTCGGCAAGTAACGCAAAAATAATGGAATATAAGGTCATGTATTTATTAAGCACCAGCCAGACGTGAAGTGTTGCGATTTATACGACGCTGCAATTTTCCCGTCCCGAAATAAGCAGAAAGTGGCTTTAGAACAGCTGATAAGAAATATTTAAACAAACTTTGCAAATCCCTAATGCCATTTTTATACCCACTATGTATAACTCAATCAAGTCAACGGGCAATCTATTTTAATCGCTTCATATTTACAAGTGAAGCCTGCTCAAAACACAGCTGGCCAGGCGCACAAAACTTGTTACCAAGTCTGGTAGAAAATGTAAATAAGGGGAGCGAAAGAGGGTAACACTCGCTAGTGAACTGATTATTCATTCTCTCGTTCAACTCAGGTCAGGTAGTTTAATCACAGAATCTCACAATTAAAATCCAAATACCTAGTAATAATTAAAAAACGATGAAATTCGATTTAAGAACAAACTATCTAAGGATTTTAAGGACGATGTTAACTAATTTTAATCTGCCCTTATGTAATTGATTCCGTTAAAAGTTCCGAAAAGCGTTCTAGTTGTATTGCAAAATTTCAGTTGAAATTACACAAAAATAACAACGAATATTTTGGAATTTTCCATGTAATTATATACAATTCAAGACAAATGTTTTGAAAATTAGCAATAAATTAGAGTTTTGAGGATTTATGAGAAACGAATGCTCACCACAAACGTAACTGCTTGTCGCTTAGCTATTAATTTGAATCTTAAATTTCGATGGAAGCATTTAAATTTGATCACAGACACGCAATAAAAAAGCCAACATTACAGCCACTTCAATATTTCAGAACTGAGTTTATAAATCACTTAATTCAGTCTTGAGCAAAGAATAAAATTCATTATACTAAATTATCAGGAAATTCCTGCTGATAGTTCCAAGTACTTTCCCAACAACCTTTTACAAAGAAAGCACACAACTGTTCGGATAGAGAAATTTCTCTGCAATGCTGAGCTAGCCATATGGCACACGAACTGCAAAAAGCAAAAAATAGTTCAAAATGGTTAGATACTTACAAGATTTTACAAAACACAAATGTTATGAATGTAACATGTAATGAATGTTCAGAGTAAGTTACTCACATGCAAGCTTGCCTTCAACCAAATTTTGTCTAAAAATGAGAAAAGCTTTTAACGTATTTACTGATCGGTCAATGATGTGATTCGATTTAATTACAAAAGTCACAGCATTCTAAAACAGACTACTGACTCGGAAAGGCACAATTTTAAGCTAGATTAAAATAAAACAACGAGACGGTCGGTCATACTTGATATAAAATGGTTGCAGTTTAATCAACATTCATACCATATATAGTTTGTGACTATTTGCACACAAGCATTTGATTTCCAAAATTATTCGCAACTTCGTGCCAAATGAGCGGTTGTTTACTTTCTATAATGGATTGTAATAGGTGAATAAACAAACTCGAATTGGTTTTGAAGGAAATGTCTAGGAGCACTTTTGAAAGAATATAAGATATAAGGAGTCAAAAATCTTTCGAGACGGATGCAATCAATCTATCTCATTGCTACATGATGGAGCTAGCAACGTAAAATTTGATTGGTCTTAAACGTACAGGCCAATTAGCCTTCTGGCTAATGTTTCCAAGCAGTTTGAGTAAATTATATAAACCAAATATACCCCCTGAGTACCAAATCAGATCAAAGCACTCCGTGGTCCTTGAACTTTTGATTTGCCTCGACACACTTTACACGATTCGACAGTAAAGAACAACGGCGTTGTAAATTGACCTCCGAAAAGCTTTTGACAAAGTTGATCATCAGAAACTAGGTTTAAAACTTCAAGAGGCAGGTATAGGCGGAGAACAAGCCGATGGCTAGCTACCTCAGCAACCGTGAACAAATGCTGAAAGTTGGTGGTATACAATCTAAACTAACCAAGTTACAAGTGGAGCGACCCATGCTCAAATATTAGACCGCTAATGTTCATCCTGTAAATCAACGACCTAGCTGATTACTTTGAATATGTATACTGTTTAGGGAACGCAGATGACTTCAAAGACTTAACCAATAGCCGAAAAATGGAATTGAACACTAATAAACTGTGGCTGTAAAAGGAGAAATCAAAACATCATGCGAGTCAAAAGGGCTTGATGGTGTGTCCCGACAAAAAGATCTAGGTGTAATTCTCTCTTCCAATAATTCGTGGTCCGAAAACTAGACTAAGAATCAGCAAACTTGGAAAACCGTTCTATGTGCTAAAAGAAATGTCACCCAAATAAAACTGAAGACCAATCTGAACGCGTATGTTGCGCAGGCGATAAGTCAACTTCAACACGATAATTCGCTCCAGTCATATCTTACGCCTCACAACTATGGCACCCATCAAAAACAGATTCAAAATCAATAGACAAATAGAGAAAAGTCTACGAAAAGCCACAAAGTGGATCTGTAACTCAAATGATGACTGCAAGTATTGATTATCAACACTGAAAAATTACCCCTGTCAATTTACATCGAGTTATTTGGCTTACTCTTTCCTATTACTATTATGCAAGGCGATAGCGCAATTCCATCGGATGTTTTTCACAAGTAAACCTAGGAGACACTTGTCAACAACGAAGTTGATCTATCCAAAAACAGGCTGAGAAAAGTGGCGAAAACTTCTTCGGCGAAAACATTGTATGAGAAACGACTGACAATGCTGCAACAGATATCTTCTAATTCAGTTATACTCAACTTTCTTCCACAAACATTTCTTCCCTAACATTTGATGGACCGGAATTTAGCTTCCGACCAGTCACCAGAAAAGAATTGTATAATGTTATTGATAATCTACCTAAGCATAAATCTCCCGGACCGGGCTATATAACAGCATGGGCGCTAAAAGATAGTAAACTGTCTATTGGAACTCATTTACAATTTGTCGTCAATGAATGTATAAACAAAAACACGTTTCCTAATATTTTGCAAACAGCGCATGTTACACCTGTCTATATGAAGGGAGACCGACTAGAACCAGAAAACTATCGACCCATATCAGTCACACCAACTCTATCAAAAATTTTTGAGCGATTACTACTTGAACAACTAACTCACCACCTAACTCTTAATGGTCTGATTAACAAGAATCAATTCGGCTTTCAAAAGCAAAAGTCCTGTCTCGATACTATCATTTCATTAACTGAAAAGATAAACCAATGCGTTGACGAAAACGAAATTGTTGTCACTCTTTTTAGACTTAGCAAAGGCTTTCAACTCAATATCTATAGATGTTTTATGAACAAAATAAAAAGGTATGGAATTGGAGAAAATGCAAGAATCTTATTAAACTCTTTCCTTTGTGATAGAAAACAGTGTGTAAAAAATGGGATAGCAAAATCAGATTGGGTTGTCATAAATCACGGTGTTCCTCAGGGAACTGTCTTAGGGCCTCTAATTTTTATACTTTATGTCAACGATTTCAGTGAAGCTGTATCAACGAATTGTGATGTATTACAGTTTGCCGATGATACAGCAATTCTATGTCATGCAAAGAATGAAGCAAATTTGCAGCTAATAGCTGAAGATACATTAAACAAGACAGATCAATATATGAAACAAAACAGGTTAACTTTGAATAAGAAAAAAACGGAGTTAATGGTGTTCAGGAATGAAAAATTGCCGATCATTGAAACTGTCGATTTCAAGGGACACCGATTGGAAGCATCTGAAAAATGTAGATATTTAGGTGTAATAATTGATAGGGAACTGACATACCAAAATCAACTAAATAAGGTTATCAGTAAAATGGCTTCAGCAATCAGATCGTTATATTTGGTTCGTTATCAGGTACCACTAAAAACAAGAATAAACCTTTTAAATCACTAGTTTTGTCTCATTTAGATTTTAGCGCAATTTTTTTCAAAATTTACCATCTTACTCTATTGGCAGAATTAACAAACAGATAAACTGGGGAATAAAAGTTTGCTTTATGAAAACCAAATACGATACTGCCAGAGATCTACTTCTGGAGACTAAAATTCTTCCAGCAGAGCTCCAAATAACACGGGTGTCTTTAAATAGGTTTTTCAATATTCTCCAACAAACAAGAAATCGCTCTAATAAACATTTCAGATTTTTAGAAAACGTGCCTATTATTGTAAACAAACGAACCCATAACCTTTTCTTAGAGCCAAAATGTAAGTCAAAATGGAGTAATGGTTCAATTGTTCCTAACTTTATTCGAAAATGGAACACACTTCCAATTACAATTAGAAAAGAAACGTCGAAGACCAAATTTAAACAAAAAGTTACAGCGGAAATGCTTAAACGACACGAAAGAGTTCCAATAGACAGAAGGGTTGCAGGATTTAAACATATTTTTTATTAAATTATTTTACGAAAACCGAACCTTAGTTTGTTATAAATTAGAAAAAAATAATGTTTGATTAATAAATTTCTAACATGTAACATTAACCAAGTGGTTAGTTTAATTTACATGTTTGCAGATTAAAAAAAAAGCATCAACAAATTTGAGAGCTGCAGCTAGCCGATTCGGAGCTCCTGTGAAACCTGCAAACTCTACCAAAACTGCTAGATGACAAAAGAAGGGTTAGGATCCCTGGGCGACGATCCCAAAAGTCTCCCCTCCCTCCTCCTTATTTTGTCGAATTATCCGAAAAGGACCCACGATATTAATTGACGATAATAATTAGCATGGACCAAGTTTAATTTTTTACAACTATGTTAACAACCTGAATGTAATGAACATGTACCCATGTTGCACACTGCCTCGTTATATGTATGCATATACAAATTGACAAAAGGAGCAATTCAACATTTTGGTCAAACTAGTGTCTAAGAACTCTGGGTGGGGTTGTGAGGTCTGGATGATGGATGAGAGGGGGTTCAAATCAACGGGTGAAAGAGGGTGGAAAAGGGAAGTGTTGAGGGTTGGTAAAAGGGGGAAGGGCGGGGAACTGAGGGGAGTCAAACTTACAAATCATACTCAGACGCAATAACATACATGGCTCTCCTGCGCAGCTCTATCATATGCCTCAAAGGGTGCGGTGGTTCCAAACGGCCACCTGACATTGATATGCAGTGTCATAGTGCGGGAGGGGAGACTAGATTCATAGCAAATTAGTTTAAAAAGAAATTCAATTCTCATGACGCAGCTCTAAAGAGTTATGGTGCCTTGTCTTTAAATTATATACGATGCAGTAATGTCTGTTTATATAGAAATTCAATTCTCATGAAGCGGCTCCAAAGAGTTATAGCGTCTTGTCTTTAAAATTATATACGATGCAGTGATGTCTCATAGTAGGGGATCACTACTCGTCCATTGGATTGTCCTGTGCCGCTTAATATCAAAAATCTAATCTTTCCATTTTATATCAAAAATTAAGAAGCGCTCTTCAGACCGTGAGATTGTCTCCTCAAAACTTGGAGTCTAGTAAGGCGTAAGGCTCTAAAAGATTTAAAGGCCCTCCGGGCGCCACCTGATTATCCTGTTTTTGAGATTCAAATTCAATTGGGTCAGACAAAATATCTTTCAAGAAAAAAATGCATAAAAAGACCACAGGACTAATATATACTGAACGGCAAAATAAGTTAGCACCCCCTATTTTTGCGAAGTAAACATTGAATTTTCGAGGCATTATTACTCAAAGTTAATATCAAATTGCGAAAACAGTTTTTACGGCATGGATCCCCTACATTAGTCTGCTCGTCTACCTATAAAATTCAGATAAACGCTACGTTTACTTACCAGAAATCTCATGTAAGTAAAGTTGATGAACTTCAACCATGTTCCACAGTAAAAAAAAGGTGTCACAAGATGTGATGTTTTTAGGTTTGTTCAACAATGACTAAGATTACAAAAATTCTATTTTAATACTTCGAAAAAAAGGGGAAGATAACTTACTTTTGCCGTTCAGTATAATTTGATAATACATCTAAAAATCTTAAATTAAACATAAACCGACAAATGTCGGAAGAATTGCTCTTGAACGACAGGTGAGGCAATTTAATTCAGCGGCTGTAGCCTAGATCAATTTTTCTTCATGGGTGCAAAAAACCTTTCCCCCGCTGGGATTCGAACCACTGCCCTCCCGAACCTTGACCCCAAGCACTTCCAACTGCACCATCAGAACTCTTTTCTTGCTGTGCTGCAACCAATTTATATTAGCAACAAGCTTTACATCGGAGTGAGATCAATAGAGATTACTCAAAAATGAAGAACCAAAGTGTGAAAAAGTCACTTGAGAAGTCAAAGAATGTTCTAGAAGAAAAGTGCAACATTGTCAAGCGAAAAATTTACATAAAAAAGACACACACGTTTACAATAATTGCTATGAACTTCATTCAAGAGCAATTAAAAAACTAAATTATGCAATCCCCCTCCCCAAAACTGGGTGAAAATTGATTGGTCTGGGGCAGTCGTCTCCGTAAAGCATTTCGTATTCGAAATTAAATTCGAAACTAAAATATGAAATTAAATTCGAAATTAAAATATGAAATTAAATGATTCAACTTTCAGTGGACATATCAATTCGGCATTGTAATAAAAATAGCCTTATTCACCCATTTGTCTTCCATCAAGGCTTGCAGCATAACTTTAGCGACGTTAGCTCTCGGAATTCGCGTAGGATTCGATAGATCGAAGTGAATACCTTCTTTCACTACGGGTTCTTTTTCGTTCAGCGCGTCATTCGTTAATCCTGTTGGCCTGATAATTGTGTACTCAAGTGATTCCGAATTCTCACTTACGTATGTCTCCATTCTACTCATATCGGCCAGAATTGTTCCAATGACATATTTGAGGAAAAATTTCATCATCATACCTGCACGCTCATCGATTTTCTGACCAGCTGACGTCAAGCAGATTAATCGCTTCCTATCGGTGGCTTTCATCGCATTAATGATTGGTTTGATTGAATCACTATACAATGTAACTTCACCCCATGGAGACGTTGGTGGCGATCCCAAACACGATAAAACCGCATCGACTTGAGCAAATTCAGATTTTAATTGCTCCTCATCAAATATATTTGCTTTAACTGCGACAAAATTTTTGTGTTGGATATCTGATAGCTTAGATGGGTTCCTAACAATGGCTCGCACTGCGTGTCCTGCCTCGAGAGCTTGCTGCGTTAAGCATTTACCCGTTGGACCAGTTGCTCCTAGGATAGCAACTTTCAGCATGGGCTCTATAACGTTGCACGTAAACGTATTCAACAAAACTATTAAGTCATGCTAGATACCAATAACGTCAAAAGAGAAGTTACCACAAATTAGTACAAAAAACTGGACAAAGGCGTAGAAAAATTGCAAAAATAGCCGGCAGATTGCTGGAATAGCTGCCAAATAGACTTCGGTACCGTATAATAGAGATAGAAACAGACACAAATCTATATTTTATCTGAAATTTTATCTGTAAGCAAATGCGGTTGCAGAAGAGTGAGTCAGATTTTTGGTACCGAGCCTGTCACCTTGCAAATCTGTTCAATGATTATTTCAAATATGATATCCTCCTTGATCGAGAGCACAAGAGCAAACTCCTGGAACTCTACAATCGGTTCTTCATATCCCGCTACAACGAATCAGACCCTTGCACTTGGCGTCTCTTGTGTGGCTGCAATAACTGTAGAGACTTGAAGAAACTCATCTTTACGTAAAGAACAATAAATTTTGAACAACTCAATAACTGGGTTTTATGCGAACCCGTGGATTACTTTATCCTAAATCCTTTGTTATTATTATATTATTGAAATTCGACGCCGCTTAAAAATCTATGTAAAAAACATTCAGCGATAGATTAAAACAGCTTTAAAACTCATTGAGCAAAAGCCTTTTTTATTAGGGACCTTTAGTGTACGTATGAGTTCCTTTGACCTTAAACTAATTCAAATAAAACTTAAGTTTAAAGTGTAGAAGTCATTATATTGAATCTCTCGAATCTCTCTTATATAGAAGTCATTTTGTTGAATCTCTCGATGTTAAAAGCTTGTACACCAATGTACCAGTTGAGGAGGCAATTGAAATTGAAAGAACTATACTCCAGTGACGAGGTTCCTGAGATTCAAGAGGTCAGCTATGAAGAGCCTTTTCAGACTAGCTGTAACGACTGTCCACTTTGGTACACTCAATCGGACGACTTAGCCAAGGGTGCTTCGCTGGCTATAATTTTGGCAAATTTGTGGATGAAATCGCTCGGAAAATCCTCGCAGAAATAAAATGAGGGAAGCCCGAAGAAAATTTCCGACATGGAGGGAATTTGCTTGGATTGTAACCGACGCGTTACTTTCCGAGGGCAAAATTGCCAATCGTGCAAAAAATTGTTTCATGTTAAATGCCAAGGTATCAATCACTGACACGGAGTATAAAAACACAGATGCAGGAGATCTACTACCCAATCTACTACCTTTGCCAATGAACTATCAGCTCAATGATCCTCTACTACCATCAAGTCTTCAACAAATTCAACCGACAAATACAAAACAGCCGTTGCTGCCTGGAAACAGATCAATTAGAAGACACAATAACTTTGAATTAACGAAAAAACGACTCAAAAAATCTCGCTGCGAATGCTTCTTTCGCACTATAGTGAACCATAATGTATGACATGCTCATAAATTACATATTAAACGCATAATTCGAATTTTTCACAAACAAATAGGAGAACAAAAAGAGATGGTTACTAATAGTAAACCGGATTTTAACAATATAGAGAAGGCATCATAAATAATGATGGGAATCATCATGGAATTTCATCTTGACGGTACACGTCAAGGAATGTTTGTTCATGACGGGATTCGTCAAGCAGGTAAACCTGTTATCTGTTAGTTTAACTAACAGGGACCCGTGCGGTAGAAAATAAACATGAGAAAATCCCATAGAGATTAACAAAAATGGGTAAAAATAACCTAAGATTAATTAACCATTGATAGGACTGAAACCAAGGAACATATTCAAAACTAAACCTTACACAATCGAGCTGCCTCTCTTTAATTGCTTTACATTTCTCATCTTCACAAAACTTCTAATATTTACAAGCCATAGTTCAAACTTTGTATTAAACTGATTGTGCATATACATCTGTTCAATTAAATTCAAGTCTGAAACTTGGAAAATTTTCCTCAGTAACTCCGAGGTTTAAAGTGCTTAAGAAAAACATCCAACCCAAACCGTAACCGTAAACAGTGCACGGATATTACACTGGCGACAGAGATTTAAAGGAAAGTTAACATTCTAAAATCTTTAGCAAATTTGTAGGTAGGGAGACGCAAATAAAAAGCACTTTAACTCCAAAAACTCCAAGAATCGAATTATTCTCGAAACAAACATAAAGATTTGGGATAACAAATCTTCAATTACCAGAAAATTTCCACCAATTTTTGTGAGAATCAATTGCAGAAGCCACAGCGGAGGACATCAGTTACAGGACATCAGTCGCAGGAAAACAAGTGAGAATTTACTCGCGTGGTGCTATCCTGTACTCGTTGGGGGAGACAGAAATTTCCGTGTAAGGAAAGACCGCATCATACCAGGTGAGTAGAAATAAAGAGTTCTGTCTTGTTTTTGTCGTTCGTAATTGAAACTGATCACCACTGCGTAATTCTTATTAGTATAGGAAATATTTTTTTTCCTTTGACCTTAGTTGCTAATTTGACTTTTAGAAAACGAGCAGCATAACCATGGGAAAAAACAGTGCGGGATAGTCGCGTTGTTAAATCAATTGAAACAGTTGCTGAAAGTTATATATTGACTTTTTCTGAAACTACCATTAAAAAAAGAGAATATAATGCGAAAAAAATTGATCAGGTAACAATAAGCAGGGTAAAGTAAAACAAAACTAATGCAACTAATACCATCCTTGTCGTAAATAGAAAAGAAAAGATATTAGAAATATCAATAAAACAAGGAAAATTGGAGTTCAGCCAGAATCATATTAAAATAAAAAAAAAATTAGGTGGGACAGTCGTCTATAAGACTATGAATAAAAAACTTCCTTAAAATTATATAAAAAGTAAATAAATTAGTAAAAAAAAGAAATACAGTATTGAAATAAGCGTTAGATTTTTATAAACAAAAATTTTTAAACAATAAAATAAAGAGAGTGCTATAGAAATTCAAAGATAAAAATAGAAAACACCTTCCAGTGACGATCTACTTGATCTCTATTTTATGGAAACTCTTAATTTCAACAACTTAAAAAAGATTTAAAAGGGCACGATAAAAGTAGGGCAACAAAAAAATGGCAACGGGCTCAACCTCTAGAATGCTATTACCGGAAGCATTTACCGGTTCAAACGACTTGGAAAGTTACGTGACGCATTTTGAGCTATTAGCGGAACTACAAAAGTGGAGAAGAACTGAATTGGATCCGGCTCGCGAAGTTGATGAACGGCCGCATTACTTTGCACTTAGTCTACAAAAATCTGCCATAGAGTTCTATCGCACTCTACCGCAAGCTACACGAGAAAATTATGATGAATGCGTTAAAGCTTTTCGAGAACACTACAGCGAAAAACCGGTCGTTTACCGGGGACGGCTAGCTCGCCGCGTACAGCAACCAGGAGAAAAACTGACAGATTTTCTGGGAGATTTAAAGCAGTTGGCTTTGAAAGCTTACCCAACGGAGTCGCAAGACATTAGAGACCATCTCGTTCTGAGAGGATTTCTAGAAGGAATCAACCATAGTCAGGTAAGGTTAGATCTCAGAAAGCAAATCGGCGACAAGGATATGAAAATTGAAACAGTTTTGGAAAGAGCATTGCATCTTGAAGCTGTATCAAGAATAGAGGAGGAAGAGCAAACACCAAAATTTGCGGTAATTAGACGAGATGAAACAAAAGATTTAGTGGAGGCCGTCATCACGCTTGTGAACAAATTGTCAGTAGATGACAAACAGCGAGAAAACCGTCGAAATCAATCTAGGGAGCGAAGCGGTTCCCGGGGACGGTGGGGTGACGACAGACGTGACAGAGGACAGCAACAAGATCGTGGGTTTAACGATCGGCGACGATTTCCAACGCCAGGACCTAGTCACCGAACGACAGGCAGAGTTTCAAATGCAGAGCCTGTGGGCAAGAAGGACACCTTTCGAGGAATTGTCGAAATTGTTTCCTATGTGGAAGTTCCCTACACTTGAAAAGAAACTGCCCTTTTAAAAAGAAAACCACCGAGAACTGCAATGTCATTAGAGTTTGTTCGACAAACACAATTAAATGTCTAAACGCAGAAATCATACTTCACGGGAACAGATGCGTTGGGTTAATAAACAGTGGAAGTAGTATATCGCTTTTGAGCTGGTCCACATACGAAAAACTGGGAAAACCGGGAATTGTACAAACATACACAAAACGAATGTTGACAACCAATAACTCAGCTGTCAAAATAATAGGCAGAGTAACGCTTTTGGTACAGTTGCAACCAAGACTACCGCAGGTTGAACAAAAGTTTGTGATAACGGCAGATGAAGGTATAGAATGTCTGCTGGAAATTGATTTCCTGAAAACCAATAAATGTGTTAAATGTGTATCGAACTTACACGAAGAGACACTATATAGCAGTCACTTTAAAATTTCAATACCGCTCACCACAGAGAAAACGCATGGTGTTCAATTTTTTGCAATTGCGGAACAAAACACTTATTTACAGAGTAAAAACGAAAATCTAATGAAAATTAGATTAGCTGATGAAAACGGAGAACAAATTCTGGGAGTGGAAGGATTAGTGGAAGTAAATGAAGATATTGAATAAAAGACTCGTTTGCTTTAAGCCGCCTGTATGATATCAATGGAAGATGGTTGGAGTTTGATAAAAGTGTTAAATCTAACGGACGAACCAGTAACCGTGTATAAAAGCACTAAAGTGGGAACTTACTTTGAAAACGAACGAACTTAGTTGTGAATGAAATTTTCACAAATCAAAATAAGCCAAAAACATTGGAAACTTTTCAAATGGGAAAACACGCAAGCTTGGAAGGTTCTAACCTAAATGACCAGCAGAAGGAGAAAGTACAGGAATTGTTCACGAGACATCAACAAGTCTTCTCACGAAACTCGAATGACTCAGGATATTGTGACAAAATTAAACACCAGATTAAACTCAACAAAGATGCACAGCCGTTCAGAAGAAGTTATTGCAGTATGAGCTTTGATAGAAGAAAAGCAATGAAAAAAATTGTCGAAGATCTAGAGGATGCAAAATTAATTGAACCAACCCATTCGTAATGAGCAGCACCATCAATATTGGTGAAGAAGAAAGATGGCAGCTAGAGACTAGTTGTAGATTACAGAGGTTTGAATAAACAAATCGAGAAAACCAGTTGGCCGCTACCAAGATTAAATGACGTTATTGATTCTCTAGACGGAAATTGTTTCTTTTCCAATATCGGTTTGACATCGGGATATTTTCAAATGGCACTCGATGAAGAGTCACAGAACGTGACAGCTTTTGTAACTCCAATGGGACTCTACAAATGGAAGAGACTACCCATGTGTTTGGCTTCAGCGCCAGGAGCTTTCCAAAATTTAATGGAATTGATCATGTCGGGACTCTCCTACGAAGTGGCTTCAGTATACCTGGATGACATAATCATCTTCGGTAGATCCTTTGAGGAGCATCTCAATCGCCTAGATCTCGTACTTGGGCGACTTAAAGACGCTGGATTGAAAATAAAAGGCTCAAAATGCAGGTTTTTTCAGGAAAAAATTCATTTCCTGGGACACATTGTATCAAATAAAGGCGTAGAAGTGGATCCGGAGAAAGCAGCGGCAGTCAGTAAAATGAAAAGCCCACGAACAATAAAAGAATTGAGAGGTATATTAGCGTTAGCAGGTTTTTACAGCAGATTCATACAAGATTTCGGAAAAATAGCAGAGCCACTTTATAAGCTATTAAACAAAAAAGAACGTTTTACTTGGAGCAAGGAATGTGAATCAGCAGTTGAACAACTAAAACAAGCTTTACAGAAAGCACCAATTTTGGGTTATCCAAATGACACGGATCCCTATACGTTAACCACCGACGCCTCTTTGTTTGGCATTGGCGCAATTATTTCCCAAAGACAACAATGGGTTGAAAGAGTTATTGCATACGCAAGCAAAACGCTCAGCAAAAGTCAACGAAACTATTCTGCGACAAAACGAGAATTTTTTGCAATAGTTTTTTTTTACTCAACACTTCAGAAATTATCTTCTGGGACAAAATTTTTAATTGTTACTGACCATAGGGCGCTCACGTTGTTATATAGTTTTAAGGAACCAGACGGATTATTGGCCCGGTGGTTAGAAAAGCTCGGACAGTTTGACTGTGAAATCAAACACGAAGCGGGAAAAAAGATCCCTCAGGCGGATTGTCTGTCGAGAGTTCCACAGACTAAAGACCAAGTCAAAGACTGCGATCAAGTGAACCAAATAAATACGGAAGAAAAAATATCTGGTCCATTGGACTAGGGAAATCTGTTGAACAACTAGTTGAAAATCAGAAAAAAGCAGCCGACCTCATTATACTGAGAAACTGGATTGAGAACGGGAAGCGCCCTCAAAGAAAACACATGGCAGGAGCCTCCATGGCACTGTGGAAACTTTGGACTGATTTCAGAAACTTACGGATTGAAAATGATCTAATCAAGAGACAGAAACGTATTGACGAATTTGATAACTTAACACAAATAGTCATTCAGAGATCACTTTTAAAAGAAATTCTCTCTTTCTTTCATGAACATTGCGGACACTTTGGTGTGGCAAAGACATTTGATCGGGTTCGAGATCGATTCTACTGGCCCGGGATGAAAAAAGATGTCCACGAGTGGGTAAGTTCTTGCGAAGAATGCTGTCAAAAGAAATCTCCACACCAGAAACACATACACAGCCTGACAACGTGGAAACCAAGTCATCCGTTCTGGCAAGTTGCCTTTGACATTATGGGACCTTTACCCGAGTCCAGCGAAAACAAATACGTTCTGTTAATTGGAGATCAGTTTACAAAATGGTATGAAGCAATTTCCATGAGCAACCAAGAAGCTTCAACGGTAGCTAAGGCATTTGTAAACGTATGGGTTTCAAGGTTTGGTTGTCCGGCAAATCTTCATAGCAACAAGGGCAGTAATTTTATGTCGAATCCTCTCAAGAACATGTGTGAAGAGCTGGGAATTAACAGGACTTCAACAACAGCTTATCACCCTAGCTTATACCACCAAAAAACAACAGCTTAACAACAACTTATACCACCAAAAATGGCCAGACTATGAAATTTAAATCTTTTTACAGCGGACCGCAGGTAATACTTGAAATAATAAACGATCTGAACTTTGTTATTGAGAATGTGAAAACAAAAAAAACAACAAAAGGTCCACTACGATCGACTCAAACGTTTTAACAGTAGAAAAGCTACCACTGTTAAAAAAGAACCTAAGAAGGGAAAGATTGAACAGAATAACACAAAACGACCTTACGGAGGACACCAAAATTGAATGACACAGAAAGAAGAGAAGTTCGAACTGAAGGAAGTATTAGTCAAATTAATCCTAATACTGAAACTCACAATGAGACAGTCAAAAACGAATCGTTTCAAACACCTATGGGTGGGAGTGCAAGAGAATCAATAAATACTAACACCAACAATAAGAGCAGAAGCACAAAGATACCTGCGCCAAAAATAGCCACAGAGCAGAAGCGGGATAGTCTGGTGTCAACATCCGAAGGGAGTGAAGGCAAAGAATTTCCGAATAGGAGCACGGCTTCCACTTCGCAAAATATCGCTGAACGACGATATTAAACAAGAAGTGCGTCGGGAATAACAAGACCACGGAAACTGAAAGACTATTTTTTATTCAAGGATAACGATGCAGACGAAAAATTTGATAATGATGTATTTTTTTAAAAGGTGATACGACAAAATGCAGAGGGCGTGGAACCCACATTGGATCGGGTAGCTGAACTGGAAACTTCTTCAGTTGGTTAGCATATTAGGTTTTTTCACAATCCTTGGAGATTGTGGGGTATGATTTTGAGAACATTCTACAGACGCAGAAATTTGCAATGACGGAACCGACAAATTGTGAAACGTCACATATAAATGAGGAGCAGGTAAACAAAGGAGGACTGATCTACGCCAAAAGCAGCATGAGTAAACTAAAATACTGCATGTACAGGGCTGCATATACGGTAACTGTGCTGAAAAAAGTAGTTGGTATGACAACGCAACTTACTTAAACGAAAAATCACAAATAATTCCAACGTTTTACCCAATAAAAGAGTCAGTCTGTCAAAATCTATGGCAGGGACACAAAGCGCGGTTACCAGGTCTTGGTGATTTTGAATTCAATGCTCCCAAAGAAGTCCTCAACAAGGTGAATATTGACCGAACCGACGCTGAATTTGTTCAGAAGATATCAAAAGCTTTCATGAAAGGCGGAGATGAGAAAGGAGTGAATTATGTCTACCCCGTGGATTGGATCAATCCAAAAGGTGAAACACAGAAAGGTAACATCATGATAAATGCTAAAATTTTCATGGGGACTTTGTTCATTGAAACTAAGGAAGCAAATGAAGGAACATTGTTATGTTTTAAAGACCCTTAGAAGCAGGAGCAGACCTTGTTATATCAAGGAGACACATTTGAAATAGATTCAGTACAATATCTGTTTGACCAAGACAAAAAACCAAATATCTTAACGATCATTAAATTTTCAGACTCGGTAACAGCAAAAATATTCCGCGCTGGAAACAAAAAGTACTTGACGAGCAAATTAGACAGCAAAAGAAATTTAGTTGTCCTGTTGAAAAACAAGACAAAATATATAGACAATTTTCTGCTTTTTGAAACAAACCATAGAAATTTGTTTTACACAACGGAAAAGTTGACCGCCACGGAACAAAATTTTTCCACAACAGATTTATCTGAGACAGATCTCAGGGACATAAAACTTGATCAATATTTTGTGTGGGATCTTCGAGGCATGTTTGAAAACTTGAAATAAATAGAGTTATTAAATTGTCACATAGAAAAACTGCACAGAGCTATGATTCTAACGACATCAATTAACGGAAGTTCACACCAAATTTTCTTAAGTCAACAAAACGCTCTGGGTACACACGCAGAAAGAGCGGGAGGAATACTTTATGTCCATAGGTGCGCTAAAGTAATCGTACATGTTGTCGAAAATCAGTTTTGTACGGAGGAAGTACCAGTTAGGGTGTTTTCTTCAGAAGTAATTAAATACATGGACCCCATTTCTAGAGTATTCTATAGAAATTTCACACTGATTAATTGCAACCCCATGTACCCGAACGCTCTTGAATTGCAGAATGGGTCATGGATAACATATTGGCGAAGGATGCAATTAATTGAAAAAACCAATGATATGCCTAATTATAGAGTCAACGACAATTGGTCAACTTCGGCGCCAATGGAAGGGTTTTTCAATGACAAGGACCTGGAACTTAGCAAAAGGGATTCGAGAAAGACGATAACAGGAAGAGAAGTTTTCTTGGGACAAGGAGGTTTATATGAGCATGAGACTCTAGAGTATTTCAACACGGACTTAAAGTACAATAATCAGTGGCCTGAATTGCTGATTTTTGACTTGGGTAATGAAGTGAAACAAATCTGGCATGTGGCCAGGGAAATAGCCATCAGTTTGATGACTATTTTTATTGGATCTAAAATCATATTTTGTTTGGTACGCGTGTTTCTTTCAATCGATATGCTACGCAGTGGCACCAATCCTGTAATTGCACTGCAACCCATTAACCCAATGGGGGAACTAGGGTATTTTCATCATCTAAAACAACGTACAAAGGAACAAAAAGTGACAAGAAAATAGACAATCGAACGGTGTGATGGTGAAACAAACATCGTAGTTATAAAAGCAAAAAAGGCAATATCTTTACCAGATATAGCAGAAATTGAGATT